>NC_083464.1:19385000-19742500 GCF_030014155.1 Tachysurus vachellii | reverse complement strand
TGTTTGCCGTTGTGTGCTGTCGCATTTATGTTTTGTTATATGTTCTGAGTAACCTTGATTGTGTTTAAGTTAAGTGACAGTTTGTTATGTTCTTATTAAATTAACCATGGAAGTCATTTAAATCAGTCATTTTAAAATACACATATGAAGACCTAGCTAACTGAAACATATAATTAGGCCAGTTGGGGCACTCACCATGTCAAGTTTTCCTTCGTGGTTGACAAGAGCAGAGAAACCATATGTGGCAAGTGTGCAGGCAGCCAGTGAGTAGTATGTGTTCAGTGCAGTGCGATGCTGGGCATCTCCTAGAGCCGTGATAGCCGAGTTAAAGCTGGGCCAGAACATCCACAGGTAGATGGTTCCTGGAAAGAGATAATCAGAACATAATAATCTTTATATGTTTAGGCCTAACCATTTACCTGGTCTAATTTAATTTACATTGTCCAAAAACTGAAGGGACTTAATACTTTAACTAACCTATCATAGCAAAGAGGTCAGAATGGTACACAGAACAGTTCCTGTGCTTGCTTTTGTTCAGGGCAGGCCTGTACAGCACACGTGTCACCATGAGTCCAAAGTATGCTCCAAATGTATGGATGGTCATGGATCCTCCAGCATCTCTTGCCTATAGGCATTTAAAAAAAAATACAGGTATGAAATGGATGCTTTTTAATCCAAATTTGATAATTTGCTAATTCCTACGTATTAGCTAGCTCTCCTCTTTCACATGACAGTTGCTGCTCATAATATGTTACAGGGCATCTGAACTGTGAGGAAAACTTCCTCGGTGGAAAAATCACCTACATAAGCTCACAATTTCTCTATGATTGACAGGGAAGTAAGTAAAAAAGCATCCATTCACTCAGAAATGGAATTTCCTGTTATGAACAGCTATGGCATTACAGGATTCAAAATCCTGAACACTTTTTGTTGCATCATTTGGAAGCCCAACATGCCTCATTAATAAGAAAATTGATTTTCACTTTGATCATAATTTATTACACAACTGACTAACATAATTTACATATCAGCTGCCAGAAAAGTCTTTGAACTCTTTTCAAACAAATCCATCTGTCTAATAATGGAAAAAAAACACCAACACCTAAAAGATAAAACCTCACATCTACAAACTGTTAATGTCTTTACTTCAAACTCATGACAGAAAAACAGTCGTGTTTCTCTAATTCCATTTATCTGTTGACTACTCAATTTCAAAACCAGAATCAGAATGGACTTACTCCAAGAATAGAGAGAAGGATGAACTCATTTACGGCAAACAATGTAACCTCAAATATGGCCATTATCAGCATCTGGACTGGACTTGTTTTGCCCAACACAGCCCCAAATGAGATCAGGACCGAGCCAGTGCAGAAGTCTGCATTGATCATGCTGCAGGAGAAAGTTACCCAGTCAATGGCTTTAATATATACAAATATATTACAGAAATTGATAAGAAAGGCACAGATTTATGGACAAACTCTGCACCTTACCTCTCCACTCCAACATGTATCTTGCCATGATGCATGCCATGAAAGAAGCCTTGCATGAGTGTTGCCCATTGCAGAGAAAAGGCTGCAATGAGGAAGTTAAAGCCAACGCTGCTGAAGCCATAGCGCTGCAGGAAAGTCATGAGGAACCCGAAGCCAATGAAAATCATCACGTGTACATCCTGGAAACCTAAATAAGACAAATACATATACTCCATTATTTATATATAAAATTATACAGGTTCACATGATTAGTTGTTATCCAGAGTATGAAGAGCTTGAAGTCTTCACAGGCGGTCAAGTAGTAAGCAGAGGTCTGCTAATGTGGTAACAAAAGGTCTTTTCCTGAAAGGATTTAAAATCTAATTAAAAATATCCAGTATACAATATTCCCCTGATATAAGTGCATGTTTTCTTAACGTATCAGACTTGTCACATGTACTTATATAAAATGGGCACAATATTTAAAGACATTTAAGAAGATTTAAAGATTGGATAGTTCAGGACTCAATTCAACGGGGCAAACAGTTTTGTGAATGTTTTATTTGCCTGCTAGCCAGGTTGCGTGACAGTAATGACAGTATACGTTACAGATTCCCACCAAACCTGAAACAAACTGAAAAACATACAAGATTTAAAACATCTGGCATTTAGCCAGACTTCACTGAGCCATTTCAGAAGTTTCATCTTTCAGCTTTTAACCTCTCCCTTTTCCCTCAGTGACAATGTTATGCAGGTGTATGTGTACATAGAGCGGTGTCCTTGATGTGAGAAGTAATAAGTCAAGACCAGCATAACATACATCAACAGAACCTAGCAAGTCAATACTAGCACAGGTAGAATTCTTCAGTTGTCTTTATCACAATATCCATCAACTGTACCCAGCAAGTCAAGGCTAGCACAGGTCGGACTTCTTGAGACACTGATACACATTTACAGAATCCATTCATCAAAAAAAATACGCTAAAAAATTATATTAATAAAAATAATTAATAACACTTTACATTAAGTAATAGTCTAGTCTAGTCTAGTACCAGAATTAATATAAAAACACACTTGCAATATATTTTTTATTTTATTTTTGCAGTGTACTTAGCAGAATACATGTTATTTAAAATGGGATTAGAACAGTCAAGATAGAGATTAGTGAGATTTTCTTTATTAAGGTATATGATTACAACACAGCACAAAAGTTTGCTTTTCATTTTGGCATAACCTAAGAAAGCATAATGCATCAATGCATTACCCAACAATGCATAATTTCTAAAGTGATTTGTTGACTGTACACATGCCTATCCTATAAATGTTATTAGGTCAGCACAAAATGCTGGTACATTTTCAATTCATTACGTTAATTGCATAATTGATGCAGTCAAATACACATTTTTCTCCTGGAAGTCCTGGAGTAAACTAAAGGGGTAAAAAAAAAAAACACTTCAGGGCTAAATATTAAACTGTTGTAAAGCTGTAATTTATGACCTAAATATGCAAACAAACACATTTGTAATATCTTTGTATGTCATAACCTCTATTTGTAAAGATATGCTATTTGTCTATTTGTAAAGGTGCACACACACACACACACACACACACACACACACACACACACACACACACACACACACACACACACACACTTACTGGGGTAGCGGTAATAGAACTCATTCTTCATGTCATCTGTTTTGTTGTTTTTGTTCCATTTCTTAGCATCAGTGTCTTCGTTATACTCCACCAGGACACCAAAGAGGATGATGAGGATGACCTCCAACACAATACAAACCACCGGCATTCTCAGCCGCATGTTGGTGGAATAGTCTGTCATTGTGAAACCTGTGTAATTCTCTCTCTCTCTCGCACTGCTGTGAGGAGACTGAGAGGGTAGTTTACAGTAAGCACCTCTTTACATAGTTAAGTTAATCTGCACAATGTGTCGGTTAACGCCCATCTACTGCTCCGATGATTGGTGAGCACACATGACCTCAGCCCCACCTACTCGCACCTGCACAGTTTGTGTAGTATCTGTCTTTTTTAACCTCTTTATGATGAACAACGTTTTCCACAATTACATACAGTACATTTATATTACAAATTTTTCAGAGGTTTCAGAGCAATTGTGGTTGAAGAAAATTAAAATAAGGTTTTATTCATTTTGTTTTTACCATCTGTCCATCACAGTGTCCAACCAATCTTCAGACAAATATGTCAAATACGCAAATACACATCCAACAAGTCTTTATAATCAACCTCTACTTTATGTAAAGCAATGTTATAAGTAAAAAGTCTCTTTATATGAAGTGTCTATGTAGGACGTATTTTTTAACTGGAAATACACAAAATACCCCACAACATGTGGTTACAAAATATGAACCATGGAGCTTGGGGTGCTCAATGGTATTTGATAAACATTGGGCAGTTAAAAAAGTGTGAAGGTGTTTGTAAGGAACTCCTTATCTACCACCATTATCAGAATGAGACATAGAGAGACAGAGGTTCATTTTACTTACCTGAAGTTTTATGTAAGGGCATGTGAAATGTCTGGAAACTGATGTCAGGAACATTTCTGCTTTTTTAAAAATGCAAAAAAATGAAAAAGATATAATAGACATATAATGTATATATTTTAAGTCTATGTAGTATGCATGTATGCATGTAAAGCTGAGGAGCAGAATTACATGTTTCAACACATCCCCATCCCTTGTGTGGTCTCTCATTCTCTCTCTTTATCTTGACTCTCTCTCTTTTCTCATTTTGGCTCCTCTTTACCTATAGAAAGTGTTCTGCTTTAATGCAACTATAGTTTGGAAGAATTCCCACTGATACCTGAGAGTTTATAAGTGTTTGAGAAAACTGAAAATAAGAGAAAAATATGTGAAGAAGAAATCAGTGATTGAACTATAAATAATAGCATAATGTTTTAGTCATTTACTCTATAATGTCCATCACACACAGTGCCATGTCTGTCCCTATACTAACTTGTGCTATGAATGCCCTTTCCACTAAAAGTTAACTTTGACTTTATTTATTAATTTAGTTTTTATCTATTAAATACTTTAAGCTACTTGATGGAAATTTTCTGCACAGTCCAGTCATACAAGCAACTCTTAGAATTAGTTCTTATTTTTTACAATATTCAAAAACAAATATACAGGATCCCTTTGTTTTACAATCTGTAATCATAGAAATTATATTTGACAAATGTCATTCAAGGAGGCATGAAATTAAAAGTGTTTTATTGCTTTTTGCCCCCCAGAAAGGGGTGGCATAGTAAAGGTCAGAGTTCACAAAGCTCTCTCAAGTAATGTGATGAGCTTGCATTTTAGACAGTATGTACATCCTTGCTAATGTCAAAACCCTGCAGCTATGTCATTACCTAGACAGCTCTGCCTGAGGTCTGATCACAGTTTGAGCTTCTGGAGGTGGTTTAGTTGATACAGTCAGATTCTAGTTACTATCACATGTATGCTTACACTTTGCATTAATGTATATTTTGCTTTACCTTGATACAAATCAAAATGAAATACAAGGGGTAAATAGGGTCATAAATAATGCCTTTGAACCAATGCAAGTTTGGCCTGAGGGACATTTGACACCTCAGATACAAAATCCAAAAAAACTGGTTTAACCTTATCCGTGCTCAAGAAGAAAACATTTATCTTTTGACAGATTGTCAGCTTTGTCCGTGTTTAAAGTAAAAACACTTGAAGGAAGGGTCAATTGAAGTAACCTTCGAATTGCTTTGTGCTGCAACAAGCTCCATCACATACATTCATACACCAATCTGTACACAGGCTGAACAAAAACAGTTATGTTGTAACAAAAACAGTTTATGTTTCCTCGACTCAAACATATTATATCAGTCATTAGTTTTGTGAAATGACCCTGGAACTCTGAAGCTATTGTCCTGCTCTGAAAAAGACATAATTGATATACAGTAATTAGCTGAATGTGTAGTTGGTGTGGTTAAACAGTGCAGATGATTATGCATGTTTGACTTTGAGATAAATACATGGTGTGGTATCAGTGAGAAAGAATCATGTCCACACTTTACACTAACATACAACACGAAGTCTAAAGAACAGTTGAAAATTTACTAACAAAGATTTATAATGGGTTATTTTAAAGCTGTCCATATTGTAAGACTGCAATATCTTTTGTGAAATGTGCAGTTCAGCACATCCTAACATTTTTTAATCAACTTATTCTCTCATCACATTCTCACCTCTTTTTTTATTGTAGCTTCATTAAGTAGCCTCTGTAAAAAAGTGAAAATTTGCCAAATATATAATCAGATCATTTTAGACCAAATAAATATGGGATAGGTGATAATATGCTAGTATAAGTTTGATATTTTAATACATTACCATTTGTATTTATAACAAATACATATTCTGATTGGAACAGATGTTAATCTTATTATCCTTTACCCTCACCCCTCACGCAAATTTGGGTTTTGCATAATTGTCAACCTACAGTCAGGAGGGACCCAATCAACTGGTTAGGGTGAAGTTTAAAATATGCTTCCTCTACAACACATGAAACCAGTTAACCATATCTTTCCAAACTGTTGCTCATGCAATAACACGGGGGACCATAGCACACTAAGAGGAAAGTCCTAACTGCCCACTTACACATACTTGAGTTCACAAATATCAACGATTGGCTTGATGTGGCCACTTTTGTACCACTGGACTCCTGGATACAAATGGCAAAATTTAAATGTTAAAAATTTGCATAGCTTACCTTGTTTTCAGTTTTAAATATCTGATCTACCAGTGCTGACAGTACATTGATGCTCCAGATGATAACAGAGAAATGGATGATAGATTTGCAGAACTCAAACACATAAAAATCTACAAGTCAAGGAAGTATTTATATCGTTTTCTACAGTATGTGTCTGAAAACTCTCCTTTAGCAGTTTATGGTCAGGCATTAGTAGGTTATAGAGGATGGATAAGTTTACATGGCTGAGACCATACATTTGATAATGCTTTAACATTTTCACCTAATCTAATATCTATTTTTCCATTTTTTTCTTACTGTAAATATATAGCACCCCTTGAGCCAAGCCGGGCCCCCTACAGGATGTAAAATCATATACTTTCTCTAGTCCAAGCAATTCAGTAGATCTATAGTTGAACAAGCATTGTTTGTGAAATCCAATACTTGAATAACTGCTTTTCAACTATGCGTACACTTTGGTCTAAAACATGTGTGTCTGTCGCCTTATCTCTCCAGTGGCTCCTGGTACTAGATAAGGCAATCAGGTGATCAACTAATTTGTAAAAACATGCAAGAGTTTGTGTTGGAGAAGTCAGTTCAGATATATACTGTTAAAAAAAGCAGCTAACAGAAATGCCAACCAAGATCATGAGATAAACACAAGCCTGGTCCTGTCTATTATGCTATTGCCACCTTTAAGCAATATGAATTAATGTGATGTCTACTGAGTGAGAAACAAAAAAGTTTGTAATATAATTTTAGTTAAAAATGTTTTAGTTTATAAAAACTAAACTATACTGTTATATAAACAGTTTGGAAAGGTTCAGCAGTTCCTCTTTCTAAGCAGCCTTCTAATATACAAACTATGCCAGTTGTGCACTCCACATAATGACTTGAATGCTGCTATTTTCGTGTGTCATATGCTACAAGGTGTGGATAAAGCAAAAAAAAGGTCATCTGCGTGTTGGAAGAGCTTATGCATGTCAGCCATGAGTCAATCAGCCACACAAAATTGTTGCCTGGACAAGAAAATGAAGTACAGAGAAATTATAATTAGTATAGATAATTTATAAAGTGGACATATCCTGCAGCTAATTTTTAAATGTACTCATGTATCCTGAGAGAAAAAAGGAAATCTGATGAAATAAAAAAACTGTCATGTTTTATGAATTTGAATTTAAAACCTCTACTCCATTTTGCCTGACAAAAACATGCAGTCTCTAAGTTTCCTTTTCATAAGAATGTATTGTTTGCTGATTAAATTATCAGGAGTAAAATATCCTGTGGGTCACAGCTTATAGGGAATTGGCACAATTCTTAAAAGTTTTTTTTTTTTTTGGATTAAGAACTTGTCTGGAGGAGAAATATAATAAATATATAAATATGAAAATCATAATACATGCTGACCAATAAGATCAAGCTCAAAAGGGCAAAGCCTTACGCTTCACTGGGGTCTATCATTTTACATTTACACTTCTTTATGTGAGATTTCAGTCTCCCTGAAGGTGTGTGGTGCGTGAGAAAAAAAAACGTGAAAAAAGTGAGATCTTTATCTGCAATGCAACTGGAAAACGGAACTCACATAGCAGTAGCTTTCATGCTTACTAATACCAAGAAACTGACTGAGTAAAGAAGTATACTGTTGTAAGACAATGTAGTTTGGCAAATAAGACTAATTCCACATGACCTACAGTGAATTGCACTTGAGTGTCCCATTGTAAACTTTAGTGTTCCCAGCAACAAAAGCCATTTGTATGTAAAGTTTGAGGCTTATAGTGAAAAAAAGACACCTGTGCTAATAGAACAGTAAATAACAAACAACATACAAAGAAGAAAAATTAAGTATACTTAAAACAGACAAAAAATTAAACCAATGGATGGACCTGATGAGTAAAAATAATCTAAATGGAACTGAACTGAGCATTCATCCTGTTGGTGTAAAACCAGTACATTTATGCTGGTGCCAACATTTGCCATCAGAAGTCACATTTGTGTAACACACTGTACATGTGCATAGTCACCGAGACGTCATGTGGACAGACTAGTGAGGTAGGTTGATACAACCTCTACACCTTTTCTTGTCTCTTCCCTCTAGTGACATCTCTGGATCTCAACCATCTCCTTCCTGGATGAATTTTTTCTACCAACTATCCTATCAATGTACTCTCAACAAGGCAAAAAAAAATTTCAATTAAGACAAAAACCAGTAGCTATGGATAACATCTGTGTTCATATGATAATGATGATGATGATGACAGTGATGATGGTTGTTGTGGTGGAATGAAGCCCTGGAACAGGACTTTCAGGGTTTGTTACTTAGTTATTCAAACAATCACGATGACAGCTTTAGATCAACATATTCACAAAAGTTTTAGATAAGCCTGACAATTTTATCATCAGCTTTTCATACTGTATGTTACTGAACACTGTATTCAGTATATATTTTATTATATGTACATAAACATAAAAGTACTCAATTGTAACATAATGGGATGTATTGGGACAGAGAAAAAGCTCTATAATAAGAGAGTAGGTTTATTCATTTACTTTTAAAATATTTAAAAGTACTATGCACATATAGTACACTGTGTACAGATATACACTCACTGGCCAAAAGTATGTGGACACCTGACCATCACAGCCATATGCGGTTCTTCCCAATCTGTTTCCACAAGGTTGCAAACACAATTGTCTAAAATGTCTTTGTATTCTATAGCATCAAGATTTTCTTTCACTGCAACCAAGAGGCCCCAAACTTGTTTCAGCATGATGATGTCCCTCTACACAAAGTGAGGTATTCAAAGACATGAATTAACAAGGTTTGTATTGAATAACTCAAGTGGGCCTTACTGATCCCTGACCCTAAAACTCTAGAACACCTTTGAGATGAACTTTGAGTACCGACTGCACCCCAGGCCTCCTTGCTTAAGAACGGGACCTGACGAAATATAAGCTCTTTTGTCTGAATGACCACAAATTCCCACAGACACCATCCAATATTTTATAGAAAGCCTTCTCAGAAGAGTGAAGGCTATTATATCTACAAAGGAGTGCTTTACAGAGATGTTATCTTCAGGTATGGAAAAGTACAACAGAGGGCCCTTATCATCCAACAGTAGGGGAACATCTGTGTATCAAGTTTATTCCTGTTATATACAGTAGCTATAAACAGATTCCTCAACAATTTTACTTTTGTCATTGGGGTCAGGGATGAATTCTTCAGAAATGCAAGTTTGGTATCTAAGAATTTTCAAACATTGTGTATAAAGAGTTCTGTGGAATGCGATATCATCGTCTCCTCTCCAAGAACTGTCTCCATTGGCTAGTCAAAACCTGCCTGGTGTTATTTGTGTAGGGACGAGTTAAAAGATGACCCTGTCCTGAACTCTCCCTCGCATCAACATGGCTACACCTGAGCGCAATCTGCTACTGATATAGTTCGACCGACCTGTTAACAGCCTGCCACAATGGCATCTGTGTCAAAAGCAGCACAGCACAAGGAATGACAGTTTGAGATCACTGATAGAGCAGGTGACCTACTCTTTGTGTCTCACTGAATCACATGTCTAATAACTCATTCATTCATAGTTATGCAAAAAACACCTAATGTAATATATAAGAAACAGAGAAGGCATACAAGACTGTATACTAGTTAAACTAATCAGCTAAAGAACTTCAGTAAAGGTTTTAACAGTTTCAGATATGTGATATTTTAATTTGTGCACTTTAGAAACATTGCCTGTGTTTGTCGAAACTTGATTGATGGTTTGTCATTAAAGCAGCTCTGCTGTAGTTGGGATTTTGAGTGATTGTCAAACGTATCTATTGTATAAGTCAAACTTATCAATTCGACTTGCATTATTATATTATTACTTATTTCATGTATTTTTTATTTTTTTTACATTATTGCACATATTCTTAATGCTAACAATCAAGCTATGGCACAAAGACAAGTGGATAATTGATTAGAAATGAGTGTTAGGTATCGACATTAGATTAAAGATATGCAGAGCAGTTATGCTTATAGGCTAACTGTCAAGATACCTCTGTCAGGAGCAGAATTGATGTTCTTACTTTGTAGTTACCTTGAGGCTATGACGTTCCAAACTCAAGGCTAAATGTATCTCTGCACTTTATCTATAATATGCAATATGCACCAAGTCTTTCTGGGACATTAAATTACATGTCAAATTACAAATTAAAACTCAAACTCAAACTTTGTGATCGAGTCCATGCTCGCACTAAATTAGGAGGATGCAGTCTCAAGCCTCCCACACTACCATCTCCAAGAGTGGGAGATATTTTGTGGACAGTTTAAAGAAGAATGTTTTAATGCAGAAACAACATTGTTCAGGTTTGAATACTGTTGTCATCAGCCAAGTGCTGCCATTTTTTTCATAGAAATATTGAAATAGTGGAATATAAAACATTAAGAAGCAGTGCCAAGATTTCAAGCTTCATTTAAATTAACTAAATCTTTTTTTTTTTTAATAACAGTTTCATTTTTACCAAGCTATTAAACAGGTTCTACATAGAAAGTGATATTTCAACAAATTAAGAGCATGTTCTGTCCTGACACCATTACTGATAATGGATGGGAACAAAGTTTGCAGATGCTTCATAGCTTTTACCATCGTGAGAAATGCTGTTTTTTGACAAACCTGTCTGAGTTTTAGTTCACCTCACTGACATAGAGATTGATATGGTTTGGTTTTTTAAATCACCACCACATTTGCTAATTGCAGGCTGAGAAAGGGTTCTATTGATGAATCAGCACAATGAAGAAGGCCAGGAGGAAACACTGGAATCTCATTATTAGATTTTTTTTCAGCCTCTTTTTTCTGCATTGTTTATCTGTGGTAGTCTGTGGGATGTAAAGAGAAGCTAATGACAAAGTAGTTATTGTATGTTATTTCCTGAATTGGAAACAAATGTCTAGTTGAAGCAGAGTGATGATACCATAGTCAACACAGTCACTGAGTTACAAAGAAAGAAGTAAAAACTGTCCACTAAACATGCATTCTTTTATAACAATTAGTAAAACTTTTTAATTTAAGTTTAATTTTACTCTGTATTGATTCATTAATTACTAGCAATGTGCTGTATATGACCATGAGCATGTTCTGTTTTGTGCTGTGAGTTTGTTTGTATTAAATAACTTTAGATTAGATTTAAGTTTAAAAAGCAAGGTTTCTTTATTTTTTATTTTTAAATGAAGAGGCTTTATGGTATATTGCAATAAAACTCAATGCTATCATTTATAAGTTGATGCAATATTCAGGACATCAGGAAAAAGAAAAATGCAGCCCTTTTTTTTAAAAACTTATTTCTAGATTGCTTTGCCTGGATTGCTGCTGGTTGCTGTCAGATTGTGTGTCCCTTGTAGACAAAATAATCTGCACTAAGATCCCTGAGCATCCTGCCTTGATGCCCAATGATGCCTGAGATAGGCACAGGCTCCCCGTGATCCGAGGTAGTTCGGATAAGCGGTAGAAGATGAATGAATGAATGAAGATCCCTGAGCAGGTTACTTACAGTGAGTGTGGAGTTCCCCTGTGCATGTTCTCATGTTTTCATGGGTTTCCTCCTAAAACAGAGCTGGTAGGTGAATTGGCTATGCCATTGTGGGTGTAGGTGTGAATGAGATTGTGGACACATGCTGCCCTTTACCTGGCAATTGTCTGATGTCTAATATAGAGTGTGTTCTCACTTTGTAGCCAAGGTTCCCAGAGTAAGCTCTGGATTTATCATGACTCTGATCCAGATACAAATGCTTACTGAAAATGAATCAATGAATAAAACATTAAACAAATTGTGTTATAATAAAATTATTCAATTGCATTTTATTACAGTTAAATAATGGCTATAGTTGGCTTTCATTTATCAACCTGCATTTTGGTGCCCTTATTAAATTCTGAGAAGTGATGAGTGGAACAATGGGTGTCTGTCTGAATGAAACATCTGGAACCAAAGGGATGGACCAGCCTTTTGTGTGTGTGTGTGTGTGTGTGTGAGAGAGAGAGAGAGAGAGAGAAAGAGAGAGAGAGAGAGAGAGAGAGAGCGAGACCACCCTACTGATATTGGATAGAAACTGTATGACTGTATTAGCAGAAGAGGCTCAAAAAATTTTTTAACTGCTGAAATCTTTTAATTTAGGACTTTGAGAGAAGAGCAACAGAAGACAAAACTGATAACAGGTTTGACACAATTTTCTTAGTAGTTATAATTGTTATATATTTCATTTCTCTTCACTGAATTTTGACTTCAAAAGTAACATCAAAAGTAGCTGTCATCAATGCATGTTAATTGCATTGCATAAAATGTTAGCTACATATTTGGTTTAAGATATATTTTAATAAAAATTATTATCATTTCATAGTTTACTAATTCACATCTAATTTGAGTTGCTTGTGTTAGAAAATGAAAACAACATACTGTATTGACCTTTGGTCTGAATGTGGATATTCATGACTTGCAACCACTAAAGTAAATGTTTTCAAACAGGAAAAAGTACACTTAATTATGAACTGTGTGGCTTTTATGGTGGTGACTACCAGTTTTCTCTCTTGGACTGATGCAGTTAATCGCTACTTCAGTAAAGGTACTTCTAAAATCCATATGTGACTTGCTGAAGTATAAATTTCTAATTTTGCTAATATTGCCACATTGCAAATTTTCAGACAATGATAAAACACTACAGTATCTGATGGAACCACCGGTGTATGCTGAGATAAAAGCACGCCGGGGAGAGAATGCAACCCTGCCGTGTGTTCTGCGAACTGTACCTTCTCAATACAGAGTAAAGTGGAGTAAAGTTGATCCTCTTCATACAGAATCAGAAAATATCATTCTCATCAGTAATGGGCATGAGGTTAAGCACTATGGCATATGGCAATCTAAAGCAAGTCTTCGACAGATGCATGCTTTGGACATCTCTCTCTGCCTCACCAAGCTGGAACTCCAAGATTGTGGTCTCTACCAGTGTGAACTGATCAATGGTATAGACGATGAGCGTGTCACCATTACTCTAAGCATTGAAGGTACAGGAAACCAACATGCAAATATCCTGTATATTAATTATATATATACATACATTACATATGCTATAAAAAGCTCTCATCTTTTACAATAAGAATATAAATACTGCTTATGTTTCAGGAGTTGTATTTCCTTATCAAAGCAGCCATGGTCGTTATAAGTTTACCTACTTTGATGCCAAAAAAGCTTGCGCGGAGCAGGATGCAACACTGGCAACATACACACAGCTTTACAGGGGTAACAATTTATATCTAACCTGTAAACCAATGATATTCTTTATCATATTAACTGTACACAATAGAAACACAGTTGTAACCTATTAGATGCAAAAACAGCTTTAGGAAGATTTACTCACTAAATTTAAGAGTGACCTATAATCATCGCACATTCTTACACTGATGACGTATATGCAATTTATAGAATGGACAGATGGTCTGGAGTGGTGTAATGCTGGGTGGCTAAATGATGGGACTGTCCACTACCCTATTCTGAATCCACGGCCAGCTTGTGGGAAAGATCTTCCTCCAGGGATACGCAGCTATGGGCCCCGGCACAAGACCAAGGAGCGTTACGATGCCTTCTGCTTCACCTCTACCACTGAGGGTCAGCAAATGCACACCTCTGCATATATAATTCTAACATAAGAAAATGTTTGATATTGAAAGACGCTCAACTGTTTGCTGCATGAATCCAGTGTCTGTAAAAATGATGAGTTAATTATTTTAACTTTTCTTATTTATCATACTTATCTTATGCAGCCTAACTAAGTACTCTAGCTTTCTCTACTAAAGTGTGCCAAGTGTCATTTATAAAACAATGCAATATCCATCCATCCATCCATCCATCCATCCATCCATTCATCCATCCAAATTATCTATCCAACCAGTCATCCAGTGTTTAGACCTTTTATAAAGTAGTGATATTAGGAATATGGCCACAGAAAATGAACTTGAGGAACACATGCAGGAGGTATGGTGGGCTCTGCAAAGAACAGAAGAGGAGACAGACAGTGCACTGTTGTCTGAATAGACAGGAGAAAGTCTGTTAGAGTGAAATTGTTTCTGTGGTGACATTTGAGCTCCTGCTATGTCAGTGTGATATTGGCCTCTAAAAAATGTCAGCAGAATAATTTGACATAGCAGAGAACTCACTTGTTTTCTTTAAAGCAGATATATTCACAAATAAACACACAGTCTGAACCATATAAAATGTGATTTCATTACACAGATGGCATTCACCGTGGCAGACGTCTCTATGTACTGCTCCTTCAGCATCGTTATTCGGCATTTATTTTTGTTTGCTTAATTTTAATGGCTTGAGGATTTTTGTAAAAGGGAAACACTACTAGAAATCAGAAAACAGACATTTGAGCCTGCTTTCACAGTCTGTCTGATCTGGAATTTCTCCTGTGACCGGAACAACACTAGAATTGAGTCATCAGCACAGCCGAGGGAAGAGCGATACAAATGCTGATGAGGCAAGAGAGGTGGGCATACCGATAGCCTCTCTCACTACACTACTGCTGGCGAACATCTGGTCCCTCGAAAACAAAATGGATTAACTCAGAACCAGAACCACGCCAAAACACCTGGCTATTGGACATTGGAATAGCTATAGATGCAGTCCATTCATCCACTAGTACAGTCGAGTCCAAAAAACATAAAGGAGGAGGAACGTGTGTTTACATTAAATACCAGTGGTGCTCAGATATACAGACGGTCAGGAAACACTGTTCAAGTGATTTGGAAATTTTAGTATTGAAATACAGACCCAATTATCTGCCGAGAGAGTTATCTGCTGGTTGTTTACATCCCACCAGAAGCAATATCCATGGCAGCGATCGGGATTCTGCATGACACCATAAACACCCAAGTAAGTACACATCCTGACGCTGTGTTTATCGTCGCAGTTGACTTTAACTCCTAATGTACTCGCTACACACAACCAACTTGTAAATTTTCCTACAAGGGAGGAAAACATATTGGTTCAGGTGTACAGTAATGTGAAAGGCTCATACAAGGCTGCACCCTCCCCACACAGTCTAATCACATTTCAATATTCCTCTACCCTGCATACAGACAGTTCCAACAGCCATGTCTTAATTCCAACCTGCTTAAAGAGGACCACTATCCTACCCCCACCAAAGAACAATAAAGCATCCTGCCTCAATATTTACCTAACTGTTGCACTAACTCCAATAGTGAAGAAATACTTTGGGAGAACTGACATTAGTTAAGTCCAGACCATCAAATCGGACCCTCTAGACCCTCTCTAGTTCTCATACAGACCCACCAGATTCACAGAGGAAGTCATCAGTACAACTATACACATTGCCTTTACTCACCTAAAAAATAAGGACACCTATTCTGGAATGTTGCTCAGCATTCGACATAGTGATACTATCAATGCTCACCAACAAGCTGTACAGACTTGGGGTGCCACCCATCCTCTGCAACTGGGTTCTGGACTTCCTGACTGGCAGACCCCAGTCTGTTAGACTCAGGCACCACACATTTGGGACAATTACTATAAACACAGGAACTCTGCAGGGCTGCATGCTGAGCCCCATGCTCTACACACACCCCTAACTATGTGGCCTCCCAGTACAATACCAGCATTGTCAAAATTGCTAACAACAAAACAGTCATTGGACTAATTACAGATGAGTCAGCAAACAGGCGGAAAGTGTCTGAAGTGATGCAAGGACACCAATCTCTCTCTTAATGTCAGCAAAACAAAGGAGATGATTCTTGATCCACGGTGGAGGAGGGAGCTGCACTCTACACTGTATATTGGTGAGACAGCGGTGGAGAGAGTGAGCAGCTTCAGCATCTGCACTTATTGAGAAGGCTGAGGAAATTTGGCATGCCAAGCAGAATACTTAGTAGCTTTTATTGATGTGCAGTTGTGCAACACAATAGTTACCCCCAGCACAGCCTTTTTACAGTCTTATGAACAGGCAGACACTACAGGAGTGTTAAAATAAAAATATCAAGGCTGAAAATCATCAGGCCTGTGAATGACAGTCCCATTCACTGTCTTTCCCCCCTCAACACAGACAGAGAGTACTTTTACTTTCACACACATACACACACACACACACACACACACACACACACACACACACACACACACGTACCTTAATACAATATACATCAGAGACTATAGACTATCTCTGCATTCATTACACATACACTTTCCTTTCAATGCCAATAAACAACATGGAATCATCTACCTCCACAGGACCTTGCACATGCATGTCTTTAAGTTACATTGCACACCGTACACTTTATACTGGAAATAATTTTTGTCTCCTGCATTTTTCAATATTAGTAATTTTGTCATTTCAAACTTTGTGTATTCGGTTCTTCCTTTTATGTCCATGCTGCCTGGCTGTTTTGGGATTCACAGAATTTCATTGTATAGTGTAACATACTGTTTACTGTAAATATGATATTAAACTCTTAAATCTTGTATCTTAATGACCATGTATACTATATTGTGATTAATTTAGTGTTGTTATTTTTTTAAAACATGTATGTAAAGATGGGTCACGGTGGCTTAGTGGTTAGCACGTTTGCCTCACACCTCCAGGGTCGGGGTTTGATTCCCGCCTCCGCCTTGTGTGTGTGGAGTTTGCATGTTCTCCCCGTGCCTCGGGGGTTTCCTCCGGGTACTCCGGTTTCCTCCCCCGGTCCAAAGACATGCATGGTAGGTTGATTGGCATCTCTGGAAAATTGTCCATAGTGTGTGATTGTGTGAGTGAATGAGAGTATGTGTGTGCCCTGTGATGGGTTGGCACTCCGTCCAGGGTGTATCCTGCCTTGATGCCCGATGACGCCTGAGATAGGCACAGGCTCCCCGTGACCCGAGGTAGTTCGGATAAGCGGTAGAAAATGAGTGAGAGAGAGTGAGTGTATGTAAAGATGCATGCAAGCCTCCACCTCTGCACTTGAACTGAGTGGCTATTTATGTTTCCCTTTGTGCAGGTTCAGTGTTCTATGTCCCTGGGCCTCTAAATTTTTTGGAAGCAGCTCATGCTTGTAAGGAGAAAGGAGCAAGCCTGGCCCTTGTAGGACAAATCTACTCTTCCTGGAAGTTTTTAGGGTTGGAACGCTGTGATGGAGGCTGGCTACAAGATGGTAGTGTACGCTTTCCCATCATTATCCCTAAGAAACGCTGTGGAGGACTTCCACAGCCAGGAGTTCACAGTTTTGGATTCCCTAAAAAGAGTATTAGTCTCTATGGAGCATATTGTTACAGATAAATACCAACATAGTAAATGACTCAATCAAGGTCTACACCAGTCTACACCAGACAAAAAAGTGCCACTGTAACACTTCCCATATAGTCTGGGAATTATAACTTTTTCCCTCTCAGCAATATGAGATAATGTTTAGACTTGATATTTTGGCAGTTCAGAAGACTAGATTTGTTCCATGGGAATGCAGGATTTTTTGGAGCTAAAGCTTCAACATTCCTATGTGTTTCTCATGTGAGTCTGAAATCAGTGAATACTATTTAAAGGTGATCCTACAATTAATGTATAAATAGCTGATACAACCAGCAGATTTTTCATAACTTTTTTCTAAATAACAACCAAATCTTTATGCCTTTCATAAAATGTTGTGTATAATATCAAACACCTTTGTATTTATATTATACATGTTTTAACATGAAATTCTATAGATCCTTATGACTGTATTCATATGCATTATGTGTGAAGTGTGAAATCTAAATGAACTAAAATATGAACAAAAGACTGTATAGTTTATTCTGTTAGCAAAAATCATTTTATTATATAGATATTTTTAAATTAAACTCTAGATCAAATACAGAATCCTATAAACTGTAACAATATGGCACCATATACCAGATGGTTTGACATTTTACACAAAAAATGAGCAGATAAATAATAATAATAATAATAATAATAATAATAATAAAAAAAAAACATAAAACATTTTGTGAAGTTTGTAATTGAAGTGTATATTTTATTTCTCAGAGGCTTTATTCCACACTATATTTCCCAGTGGAAAGAATCAACCTAGTTGTGTAAAAATAGGTAAAGTGCTTCACAAATCTAAATTATGGACTTAGTAACACTGATTAGTTTATTAGTAACACCCTCATTGATCTATGCTTTGACATCCAATTAGATTTAGTAACATACATCCAATAGTCTTTATTTTGTCATCCTAAAACCAAGTAACTATTACTTTAAGTCAAGTCAAGTCAAGAAGCTTTTAGTGTCGTTTCAACCATATATATCTGTTGCAGTACACAGTGAAATGAGACAGTGTTTCTACAGGATCATTGTGCTACATAAAACAAAGACAGAGCTAAGGACTTAGTAAGTAGTCCTAGCCACATAAAGTGCATCTGTGCAACCTGGTGCAAACAGTCTAGGACAAGACAAACAAGACAGTGCAGGACAAAAGACAGTGCAAACAAAAAAATACAAGACAATACACAAAAGACAATACACAAAAGACAATAAACAGAAACAGCGCCAACCAGTGTAAATACAAGTCAGGTCAAGTCAAGTCAAAAAGATTTTATTGTCATTTTAACCATATATAGCTGTTGCAGTACACAGTGAAAAGAGACAACATTTCTCCAGGACCATTGTACTACATAAAACAAAGATAGAGCTAAGGACTTAGTAACTAAGTCTATAGAAGTACAGAATGTATGAATTGTATTAAATCCCTATTTCATGCTGAAGGAATGGTTTTGATTACATGTCAAGTTCTGTGGATGTGAGGATTTTACAGTAAGAGGTCACGAAAAAGCAAATGTGGCTGTGAATATAAGGCAAAGTTACTTAAAATGATTTGTTATTTTTTCAGTTTCTCATCTGATTGAACTGAAAAAACTTCGTTTGTTCTGTTTACCCTTTCACTGTCTATGTTCTGCCACCTGGTGGCAGTATTGGGCACTTTTAGTGAGATGAAATTGATTCTTTATGAGACAGTGGCAACAGTTTAATTCAGACCAGCTGTTTTTTGTGTCATAGAATTACAAAATATGTAATTCAGTGTTTTTCATTTTCTACAGAGAGGAGAAATGTTGTATAATAAAATCTGATGACTGGAGTAGACAATGCGAGTTTTGTCTGAAACACCGACATTATAAATGATGAGTAATGCAGATCTTTTAAAGGAAAATAGAAAAAAAATTGAAGAAGCTGGTTTGTTTAAAAGATCCAACATTTTGGTTCTGCTTTATCAGTGGCTTCATGCAAAGTAACTTGTTTTCTATTTAAATTCACTGGTTCTCTTGAAAAACAAAACAAACATAAAATAAGCCATTACTAGCAGTAAATACACAATACATGTAATTTTACACAATGATAACGGATTGAGGTGTAAAGTGTACTAAAATACACATACACATAATAGTGTGGACATCATTGATGGAACGTTTCTTATGTGGTGTACAGGTGATCTGTCGCTCTTCCCACTGTCTGTTGCTTTGGCACCTGATGATGGGGTTGTGTGGGGTTTTTTACATTTCAAGTTTGTCATTCACCAAATTGCTTAGCATTTAATACAAGAAGTGGCTGGCCACATACAACTGTGGAAAAGAAAAAATATATATATAACACACAAACGCATACAAGCTACACAGAATCACCTTTCACCCCTCTGAAACAACGGTCCTGAATCGACAGCAGCATTTCAGCACCAATGTCAGCACCTTTTTGTGTGACAAAATTGCACCCAAAGACTCATGGAGGAAATCAGGCCTAGCAATAGAGGGAGATTAAGGTGTGCACGGGGTAAATAGCATGTTGCATTTTCCTCTTTGCTACTTTTTTCTCTACAGAGTTGGTGGCCTAAGAACACGACTCTCCCCTGCCTGCTGAGGTGATATGCCCCTGGGGCCTGCTTTGCTGCTTCTCTGCCTCGCCACTTGCCTGCACACTTACAGTACTACACCTGACTACAAGCCCTTCTGCACCTTTACCACATTATCCTGAATTATTCACCTTTGATTGTTTTTGAATCACTAAAGAAAATAAAAAGAGCACGTAAGTAAAACAATCCCTGACTCCATGCTTTTCCATCCGTGTTTGCCCTCGTTGCAGCGAGTTTGTCACACTGCTGAAGAATGCGGGTATGAATACAGATCCAACAGTGAGAGTCAGCATGGAGCAGTTCTTCAACACCTGCTGGATGACCGAGATTGCCCGACTTCCTATCCTCTCTTATAATCACAGATGCACAGCTGGTGTACTACATGCTGTTCACATAGGAGTCCCAAGACTATGACATCATCCACAACATGATTCTTGTGCACTGTTGCATTCTTGTGCATCTCCCATTAATGATGCGGCCAACTTCTAGTGATGGAGCTATTTCCCATGCCATAACATGGACCCAAATGGACGAGATATTGCAGGCCACCCGATGCTCTCTAAGGAAATGCTTGACGTCCCCTTGAATGTGCCAGCCTCACTCTAAGGATTGACCAAGAGCCCCGTAGGGAGTTTTGCCACAGCTCTCACTGTCCCCAGCCTTTTTTGCCAGCCTCTGAGCCAGAACCTCCCTTGGATAGGCGTAGGTCTTTATTAATGAGACCATGCGTACTGAGCCAGACCTGGCCATCCCACCTCGAGCCAACAAACCCTGTTGGCCAGCTGCAGCCTCCATGTGCCACCAAACCCTAAAGCCCCTTAGCTTGCAGATACTTTTGTGCCAAAACTCTCTTCTGTAGCCTCCCCCTTTTAAATCGGAACAAGTAGGGCCAACCAGACCGGGTGCAGTGGACCAGAGAAGCGGGCTTTCCCCAAACTTAAAAAGGTGCAGGTGAGCTTTCTGTCCTGAGGAAACCCACTTTGACCTCCCCTTCATTGTATACACAGATGCGTCAGAAACAGGGTTGTCCTTGTAATTCTGTCACAAAGCTTTGAAATGGAGGAGCACCTGGTCTTTTATGTGTCCTTAAAGTTGACCCCTGCTGAGAATGCCGCAGAATTGTTCAGAATTGTGCAAACCAATCAGAAGTGCCCTGTAGCTCTTTACACTACAGAAGAAGACTCCTTGGGGAAAACATTCCCAGCAAAGAGGGAGATTAAGGTGTGCATGTGGTAAATGACTTACCTGTTGCATTTTTCTCTCTGTTTCTTTTTTTCTCTACAGAGTCAGTGGTCAAAGAACACAATGTTCCCCTCCCTGCTGAGCCTGCTACGCTCCAGGGCCTACCGCACTGCTTCTTTGCTTTGTTGCTTTGCCTGCACACTTACTTTGCCTGACTATAAGCCCTGCTACACCTTCACCACATTACCCTGGATTATCTTATCTACCCTTGTTTGCACTTGAATCAATTAAGAAAATGAAGAGCACCTAATTACACCTATCCCCAACTCTGCTTTTCCATCAGTGTAAACCGCTGTTGCAACATATATATATATATATTTAGTTAACTTAGTAACTTAGTTAAGTTGAACCTGTATAAACATATATTTAAAAAGGCAAACCTTATGCGTAATTTCACTGGGTTCCTTCTTCCAAGTGTAAGACAAATGGTAGTTACAGGGCACATCACTCCAGCGGCTGTCATCATATTGGATTCTGGAGTCAAAGTCAAAGGCTTAGTTGAATGCTTTCGAATGATTCATAGCCTTAAACTGTTTTGAGTTGTTTCTTGCAAGGTTTCCTTTTTTTCCTGCATGCATCCTTTCAATGTGACCTTGGCTATAGGCTATTGTTGACTACATGACAAACAGTGAGTACCTGCTGATACTATTCATACCTGAAGACCTAAAAGATGCTTAGGATGCCATACAAGTTTACTAAACACTAGGCAAAAAGGGTGCTACTTGCACACAGTCTGAACAGCCCAGCAAAGATTGTTGCCACAACAGAATACCAGATGTAAAGGGCCATTTGCAATAAAGTTTACAGTCCTACATCTGAGCTAAAAGGGCACACATTTTTTACTGTTTATTTGCATATATTTGTATGTGATAAAGACATTTGCTAAGTACCTTTTAATGAGGAGAAGTAAAACTGTAATCATAGCACATTCTTACACTGATGACGTATATGCAATTTATAGAATGGACAGATGGTCTGGAGTGGTGTAATGCTGGGTGGCTAAATGATGGGACTGTCCACTACCCTATTCTGAATCCACAGCCAAATTTTGGGAAAGATCTTCATCCAGGGATACGCAGCTATGGGCCCCGGCATGAGACCAAGGAGCGTTACGATGCCTTCTGATTCACCTCTACTACTGAGGGTCAGCAAATGCACAGCTCTGTATATTATTTAAACAATTCTAACACACATAATTTTAATATGAGGAAATGTTTGATATTGAAAAACACTTGACCGTTAGCTACATTATATCCAATGATTGTAAAAATTATGAATTAATTTTTCAGTATTCTTACTGTATATCATGCAGCCTACGTACCCTGTCTTTCTCTGTAATGGTGCGCTAGTCAAATTTCTAAAACAACCCATGGCCTTATCCATCCATCCATCTATCCATCCAACCCCCATACAGTGCTAGTGATGTTACGAATATGGCCACAGAAAATGAACTTGAGGAACACATGCAGGAGGTATGGTGGGCTCTGCAAAGAACAGAAGAGGAGACAGACAGTGCACTGTTCTCTAAATAGACAGGAAAAAGTCTGTTAGAGTGAAATTGTTTCTGAGGTGACATTTGAGCTCCTGCTATATCAGTGTGATATTGGCAATTACAAAATGTCATCAGAATAATTTGAAATAGAAGAGAACTCACTTGTTATTTTGAAAGCAAATTGTCTACTCACAAAGAAACACAAAGTCTGAAACATATAATATGTGTTTTCATTACATTTTGAGTATGTTATTTACCATGTATACTACATAGTGATTGAATCAGTGTTGCTATTATTTTAATCATGTACGTATGTAAAGATGCATGCCAGCCTCCACCTCTGCACTTCAACTGAGTGGGTTTTTATGTTTCCCTTCAGGCAGGTTCAGTGTTCTATGTCCCTGGGCCTCTAAATTATTTGGAAGCAGATTGTAGATGGTAGTGTGCGCTTTCCCATCATTATCCCTAAGAAATGCTGTGGAGGACTTCCACAGCCAGGAGTTCACAGTTTTGGATTCCCTAAAAAGAGTATTAGTCTCTATGGAGTATATTGTTACAGATAAATACCAACATGGTGATAAATGAATCAATCAAGGTCTACACCAGTCTACACAATACACACATTTGCAGGTGCCACTGTAACACTTCCCATATAGTCTGGGAATTATAACGTTTTCCCTCTCAGCAATATGAGATAATGTTTAGACTTGATATTTTGGCAGTTCAGAAGACTAGATTTGTTCCATGGGAATGCAGGATTTTTTGGAGCTAAAGCTTCAACATTCCTAGGAGTTTCTCATGTGAGTCTCACGTGTTGCTATTTTCTTCAATTTTGAGATCAGTGAATACTATTTAAAGGTGATCCTACAATTAATGTATAAATAATTGACACACCAGCAGGTATTTTTTCTAAATAACAACCAAATCTTTAGGCCTTTCATAAAATGTTGTGTATAATATCAAACACCTTTGTATTTATATTATACATGTTTTAACATGAAATTCTATAGATCCTTATGAATGTACTCACATGCATTATGTGTGAAGTGTGAAAAAGAAATGAACTACAAAACATTAAAAGAACAAAAGACTTACTTAAGAACAAAAGTTACTTGGTACAGATACTGTTAGTAAAATTTGTTTTATTTTATTTTATTTTTTTAAAATAAAACTCCAGATCAAATACAGAATCCTACAAACTGTAACAATATGGCACCATATACCAGATGGTCTGACATTTTTTAAACACACACAACAAAATGAGCAGATAAATAAAATTGTTTGACAAATTTTCTGAAGTTAGGAATTGAAGTCCTTTTATTTCTCAGGAGGCTTTATTCCACACTATATTTCCCAGTGGAAAAAAACTGTAAAATAAATTACCAAAAAACAGCTGTGTAAAAATAGGTAAAGTGCTTCACAAATCTAAATTATGGACTTAGTAACACTGATTAGTTTATTAGTAACACCCTCACTGATCTATGCTTGACATCCAATTAGATTCAGTAACATACATCCAATAGTCTTTATTTTGTCATCCTAAAACCAACTAACTATTACTTTCACATGTTTAGTGAGGATAGTGGATTTTATACCTTTTTAGACAAATTTCCCTTGCCTTATGAATCTGTATTTGATTAGACTTAAATCAACTATTTCTGAAGAACAATGAAATATTTAAGTAAAAGCAAAAAGAAATGTTCACCCAAAAAGGTGTACACTTAACCAGTATGTCACCAAAAAGCAAAACAAAAAAATAAATTCTTTAGATTAGTAAAAACAGTTATTTTTATGATATTAGGAACAGCGTTCATAAAGGACTGATTATTCCCCAGAGCAAATAAGAGACCTGAAGAAAAAAACTGAGCACCAAATTACTTGAAAATTGTAAAGCTTGTGTTTCACAGCCAGCCACAAATTATTCCACACTTGGGATATTTTATTTAAAAAAATTATTTTATCTCACTGTATCTAAGGTTGCTTGTTTTCTTAAAGAGCTAACAAAGGGTTCTCTTAAAGCATGGCTACTGAAATATCAAGCCAGTTTTTGGTAGTGTAAAAAAATAAAGGCTCTCGATCAAGAGATGTACAAGACTACAGTAAAACTAGCATGTTGTCCGGGAACCTGTAGGCCAGATTAGATGATTCCTGGTCCTCAGATTTTAACAAAATGATGTAGATAAATTCAGGAAATTGATTTCTAAACAGCAAATGGGTTGATTCTAAACATATTCTGCATGGCTGGGGATCACAGGATTTACTCTGCTTATGCAAACGTCAGTATGACAGCTGCCAGAGAGTATTATTAACCTAATTTGCACCTCTGAGTTTAAATGTAATAACCCAAGACCTGCCACTGCTAACCTTCTTCTTCCACATTTCCTTAAAGTATGGAATAATTGAATTGTATTAAATCCCTATTTCATGCTAAAGGAATGGTTTTGATTACATGTCAAGTTCTGTGGATGTGAGGATTTTACAGTCAGAGGTCATGAAAAAGCAAATGTGGCTGTGAATATAAGGCTAAGTTACTTAAAATGATTTGTTATCTTTTCAGTTTCTCATATGATTGAACTGAAACAACTTGTTGTTTTCTCTGTTTACCCTTTCACTGTCTATGTTCTTCCACCAGGTGGCAGTATTGGGCACTTTTAGTGAGATGAAATTGATTCTTTATGAGACAGTGGCAACAGTTTAATTCAGACCAGCTGAGGTTAAATAATATTTGCATTTTGCAATTTTTGCTAGTGCCATAAAATTTACCTCTGTTGTTTGGAAACCATGATCTGTATTTACTTACAATTTGGGTGAATGTTATGTTTTTTTGTGTCATAGAATTACAAAATATGTAATTCAGTGTTTTTTATTTTCTACAGAGAGGAGAAATGTTGTATAATAAAATCTGATGACTGGAGTAGACAATGCGAGTTTTGTCTGAAACACCGACAGTATAAATGATGAGCAATGCAGGTCTCTTAAAGGAAAGGTATTGGAGCATCGAAAGCAAAAAATTAAGAAGCTGGTTGGTTTAAAAGCTCAACCGTTTTGGTTTTGCTTTATCAGTGGCGTCGTGGTTCTTTGCAGAGTGCAAAGAAACTTGTTTTCTATTTAAATCCACTGGTTCTGTTGAGAAACAAAACAAAAGAAAACAAAAAATAGTCTGAAGTTATAACTACAGATTAAGGTATAAAGTGTTATGAAAGAAATTTAGATTATCATTGATGGAACAGTTTCTTACGTGGTGTACAGGTAATCTGTGGCTCCTCCCACTGTCCGTTGTGTTGGCACCTGATGATGGGGTTGTGTCTCTGAATGAAACCCTCTTCACAGTGGTAACGCACCTGAGCGTTAATCACATATCGAGTTTGTCGTACACCAAACTGCTTAGCATTCAATACAAGAGGTGGCTGGCCACATACAGCTGGGAAAAAAAATATGTTTTATGTTATATATACATAAAGCTTAAGTTACATATAAGTGTTTTACTGAGTTAAGTTAAATTAAACCTGAATCCAAATATATTTGAAAACACAAGCTTCATGTGCAAGCTTCACTGGGTGACATACTCACTGGGCCCCTTTTTGCAAGTGTAGGACAAATGGTAGTTACAAGGCACATCACTCCAGCGGCCATCATCATGCCATACCATCACCACACAGTCCTCTCCTGATAGGAAATAACTATCAGGCTGACCACGATACCAGTTCTCATACAGCTGAGACAGAGAAGACAGAGAAAACACTTAATATTCACTACACTGGTAGCACCAAAATGATGAGTCAAATTAGATTAAGGCCACTTATTTAAAAAATAATTTCATTTTTCATTTAATTTAAATTAATCTGTGAGAGAAAAATTAGTGCCATTTTTTTCTGTTTGCGGTTTTTGCCCAAAGCCCATAAGATGCTATTTAGCCCCAATTTTCAGGAAAATATTTTTTCTAGGATACTGCTAGGTGCTGAAAACAATAAAACACATTTTTAACACATTCTTCCTTGGGTTCTGGAGTCAAAGTCAAAGGCTTAGTTGAATGTTTTTGGATGATTCATAGCCTTAAACTGTTTTGAGCTGTTATTGCAAGGTTTCCTTTTTTCTGTTTATAGGCATATATTTGTATGTAATGAAGACATTTGCTATATAACATTTGAAAAGGATAAGAAAAACTGAAGCTTTATTTATTTACTTTGTTCTTTGTCCATTTGTTATTAGTTTGTTTTCATAGCAGTGTACACTATATTTGTGTAATGTTAAAACAGTATGTCTGTATTTTTGCATGTGTACTGTAAACAGTACAACAGGAAAAAGAAAGAAAAGCCAAGCCATCCATTTCTGACAACGTTATGAGACATTTTAATCCAACTTTAAAATCTCTAACACTTTAAAAACAGCAGTTTACAAGCACCTCTCCCAGCAGCTCTCACTTATGGCAATTAAGAGAGAAGTCTGTATGCTGCACCAGTGGGTTAGCATCACAATTCCGTAACAGTTTAGGCTATACAATGCTTACCAGCGGGTTTCCATCAGACCAACGGAAGTCACCCTCAATGGTCCTGTCATTAAGACCAGTCCACTGGTACTCCCTGTACCTATCTATGGAAGAAAGCCAGGATGTGAGTCACACAGCAAATGCCTCATTATCATCATGCTTTCTAGGCTTAAAGACAATACGGTCTCAAACCCTGGCTTCAGAGGTTTTAAAGGACCATCAACCACCAGTGTTTTCTTGCAGACAGGATGGACGGATGGTTTGTTTTAATGAAAATAGAATAATTTTGTTTAAATAAGTTCAGACAAGTCAATCTGTATAAAATGTTTTTTTTTCATGGTTAGACTATTTTTTGTTTTTTGTATACAGTTTCTTGTGTGACAATTCCACTTCCACATCTGCGTTGAAATTTTATCTTAAACACATTCATTTCCAAGTGCTTAGTGTATAATATAGTAAAAGCAAACTGATCTATTATGTCATAAATATGTGCCTACATTTAATATGAAATTGCTAAACTAACTGCAAAGAAAGTACATATCTAAAAATAGAAACAACTAAATATATTTCACTTATTCACATATTTTATTTTCAACATTTCTCTAAGTCAGTTTGGACCTACGGTTGATGAATGATTGCTCTTCAGGTGACATAACAGAGACCAGGTGACCCCCACTCATCCGACAGTGCTGCTCTGCCACCTCCCAGCTCTGACGTTTTGAGAAGTGCTTATAACAGTTGCCCTGGAACTTTTCCCAGCCTGGCTCGCACTGCTCCAGATCTAAGAAAGACAATAAAAATAAAATAAAATAAAACTTCCGAATCAGCATTCACAGTGAGGATAATTATCTCCCTTTTAGGATGTGGTCTGACTTTGAGAACTTTTTGTACTTTTTGAAGTGTAAGTTTAAGCAGTCCATTCATCTATAGGTTGATGACAGTGAAATATTTGTCTTTAACATTATTGTGGTTAGATATAGAACACGGATATTAAAACTGATCAAACTTTGGTCATACACTTACCAATTTGGCAGAATTCTCCCCCATAGGTTGGCAGACACAGGCACTTGACATTAGTACTGATGTCTACACAGGTGCCTCCATTAGCACATGGATTCTCCAGACAACCATCTAAAAATGCACAGTTCCAACTTTTAAACTGAATTGTTATGCCACTTTAAGCATGCTGAAAAGAGCTGAAAGTAGAGACGTGTTAGTTTGTTCACTAGGTACCATTATATATACATGAAATAATTCAAACAGTCCTACATCTGAGCTAAAAGGGCACACATTTTTTACTGTTTATATGCATATACTGTATGTACGTAATGAAGCTATTTCCTATATAACATCTGAAAAGGATAAGAAAAACTGAAGCTTTATTTATTTACTTTGTTCTTTGTCCATTTGTTACTAGTTTGTATACACTATGTCTGTGTAATGTTAAAACAGTATGTCTGTATTTTGTGTTTTGTAAACAGTACAAGAGTACAACAGGAAAAAGCAAAATGTGCAGTTGTGTGCACATATTCTGAATGTGAATTATCCTGAAATAACTAGAAGAAATAGCATTGAATTCTAGAAGAATAAAATCCATTGATTCAAATTCTCAGACCTGATATGCCTGTTCTGTCCAGCACAATATCAGTTGGTCTGGGAAGTAAGGGTGTATGACAAGTTAGGGTTGTTAGTTCATCCTCTTCCTTTCTGTTTGGAGATTCTGTTGTGGCAGTCAGGTCTTGATCTTCATGTTCCTTGTCATTGGTTGCCGTGAAGGTGGTCAGACTATGGGTCTCATCAGGGTTCTCAGTTATGGGTACTGCAGTAGAGTCTGACTCGCCTGAGGAGTCAGGATCGTCTGTGGTTACTGGACTATCACCACTGATCTCCACATCTGACCGGAACTCCTGTGGTGGAGTTGGAGAAGTCACAGTGTCCCAGATTGGTGTTAGGGTTATGTCTGGGATCAGTGTAACCTCCACTGCAAAATGGGTGGTGCTGGAAACATTTTCAGTATTGTTATCCTTTGTTGTGTTTAGGAGAAGCAGGTATGTGGAGTTGAAGGGTATGATGGGACTGGCACTGTCATAGGGGAGGTCTGTGACTGAAGATCCTTCTCCAGAAGAGTTTTCTGTTCCTGATGAGTTATCTTCATAGCCAATCTGGTCTTTGTCTGACATTGTCTTGGTTTCAGTCAGCTGAGTTGTTGGCATGGTGTTCACCTCCTCATTCATGATGCTGATGCCAGATGGTGTACTGCTCTCTGTAACAGGAAAGGAAATGGATGTATCTGACAAGTGAGGAGCTTGTGTGGTCTGACGAGTTAGCAATAGTACATTGTCATCATCACCGGAACCATCAATGGGCTCTGTTTGATTCTCAGATAAATATACTGGTGTTGCAGTCACTTCTGACTCACTGTCTTTATCAACTGAACAGAGAGACACAACTGGGGATTCAGCTGAAGTAAGCCCTGTTTCTTGCTCCATTTGATTTATAGCACTGGTAGTCTCTGTTGCAACTGACTGCTCAAGACTTTGCTGAAAACCTGTAAAGTGGTATTAAGCATAATACCTGTTAATAATTTAATCATTTAGCAGTATTATTGCAGCATTGATAATACAAGGTACAAGGATTTTTCAACTTACTCAGTGTAGGGGGACTTAGATCTTCCAGCAAAGAACTCTCTGTGCTAGTTTCAGCCGAAGTATGTTCATACAAATCTTCTTGACTCAGGGTGAGGTTAGTGTTAAACTTCCCTGCAAGTACTGTAGTCATTTCGCTTCCTGATCCCTCACTAATTTCAGAAGAAGACATTGGAGTTCTGAAGTCCACACTGACATCTGTTTCTTGTCCCAATGTGATGTTACTTGCTTGTGCTTCTACAGTTGAATGTTCAACCACATGGCTTCCATTTTGATCATCATGTTTAGTCTCAAGTATTAATTTATTTCCTCTTATCTCTGTAAACTCATACAGGGGCTCCAAGCTGTCAAATGTTGTGCTTTGTTTACTTTCTGTAAATGTTTGGTATTCCACTTGCTCTCCTGGCTCCGGGATGGTCTGATAGTCTGTATGATGATCAGTCTTTACTTCTGAATCGGCTGTTGTATTCTCTTTATCTTGGTCTTCTGCTAACTTTAGTTCATTCCAGCTGGGCTGCAGGTGTATCTTTGGAACTCCTTCAAAGTCAGTGGGTTCTTGCCAAGAGCTCTGAGTCGGCTCAGGTTTCTGTCCATATACTGCTGGAGAGGCGATAATATTTATGCTAGTAGTGGTCGAATAAACTTTATCAAATGGGGATGGTGTAGGGTCATGATCCTCTGTTTTAACTTTGTGTTTGCTGGAGAATGAGAAAATCTCAACAGCTCCTTGTGCCTCGTTTTCTGTCTTCTGAGTCACATGACCTGAACTGAACTCTTCCTCTTTGTCAGCCAAAGTCACAATGTCCTGGCCAATGTCCTCTGGCTCTGTGGCCAGGTAATCCAATGGGTTGTCTGTCTGAGAACTAAGCTCTGAAAAAAAAAAAAAACAATGAAATTCCCATAATATTTAATTGCACCAAAACAATGAGCAGTATTTGCAATGTGTGTATTTTTAATCAAATAACGATTTAAAATAAAGGCATGCTTATCACCTCTGAAGCAGTAGGCATCGTAGTGAGAGAGAGGCTCAGGAAAGCCTGTCTGATTGCTGTAGAGATAGACTGTCTTAACTCCAGGTTCAGGCCCTCCACACCGCTCTCGTGGGTTTACAATAGGATAGCGTACACTGCCATCAGCTAGCCAACCTGGGCTACAGTAATCAAGACCATCATTCCATGCAGCATACAGCTGGCTTGTGCTGGCTAATTGTGCACCCTGATGCTCACAATATGCTTTAGCCTCAGCCAGTGTGAATCGATCTGAGGTAGATCCATAGAACACTTTTCCTAAATAAAAACAAGAGCCTCAATAGTAGAAATTAAGCAAAAAATAATGTGAAAATAACCAAATACCATTATTTACCATGGATGTTCTCAACATAGCAATAAACATCATAAAGCTCATCAGTCTCCAACATGCCATAGTTCCGGACCCCTGGCAGGCCATCCATATCTCCAAAACAGCCCTCACGTGGTGTATGGATAGGATATCTGTGTTTTTGTTAAAATTGCATTTTTGTTTAAGTATACTGGTATAAAAATGCTTTTTAAATATTAAAAAAAATAGCTATATGGTAATCAAAATTAGTTATGTATATATTATATATTAGTTAATATGATAATCCTCTGACCTGACAGACCCATCTGCTAACCAACCGGCATCACATTGCTCATAGCCACTGTGGTATGCTGCCAGAAGCTGCTCTGGTGTGGCAATCCGAGCTCCAATGTCTTCACATGCATTCTTGGCCTCATCAAAAGAGAAAGCGTAACGGCTGGAAGCATGTCGGTAGTGAAACACAACACCTAAGGATTTTCACATATCAAATGTTAAAAACAGAAATCCTCCACTATTATGAATATTAATAGTTATAATAATTATAATACTATATTATAATTATTGTTGACAATGTACTATTGCTAACTTGTCAGACCATACAAGCTCCTCACTTGTTATTATAATACTAGCTTTAGGGCTGATGAAGCACAGATTTAGCAATCTTTTCATTCAACATTTGACTCATGAAAATATATTTGCAAAAAGTTTTTATTAGGTAGACAGGTAAAATATTCATAGATTACAATTAACAAACATTTTATTTGAAATGTGTTATGATTCTAAGTGACCATGAGGTGATTACCTTTGACTTTGATCTGAGCCAGATCATGAGCATCCTCCAATCCCTGCTGGACCTCACAGCGGTAGACTCCTGTATCATTGTGTCTCAGGCTGTCCAGCTGGAGTGTGAGATCATCTGGGGAAGAGGCGTAGTTTGGAAGAGAGGCCCTACCTTTATAGGCCTCACTGATTTTCACCCTCACCCCTCGTGCTACAAGAATCTCTGTCTCTCGTCCAGAGGAGAACTTGCTCCACTTTATCCGTGGATTGGTATGCCCAGCCAAGCGGCCCAAGATGGACACTGGTGGCAGTGATACAAGACACTGCAGGGTTAAGGATGCTCCCAGAATGGCAGACACAGGAGGGCTTTTAGGGATTGTAACGTTCAAGAGCCTTGTTTCATCTGTGGAAAATATATAATGTAACTGTGATATATGATAACACAGAAAATGACCACCAATTCCTCAAAATACCAATTTTATATACGTCATGTGAAAAAATTAGGGCACCCCATTAAATAATCATTACTTTATTAAGAAATGCTAAAATGTCAATTTCTGGTCTTGTTTTAATTTAAAACTGTAGATGAAAGTGATGTAACTGCATGTAAACAACAAAAAATTACTTTTCAAATCAACAAAATGTGTATTTCAACTGAGGAAAAAGTTAGGACCCCCTGTGTCCTAATAGCTAGTGTTTCCCCCTTTTGCTGAAATAACCTCAACGTTTCTTGTAGCCATCTACCAGTTTCTGACATGGACTGAAAGAAAGTTTCCCCAACTCCTCAATGTAGAATTCTTTCAGCTGTGTGATATTTGAGGGGTTTCTTGCATGCACAGTCTGTTTCAAATCACCCAACAGGATCTCAATAGGATTTAGATTTGGCCATTCCAAAATTCTCAATTTTTTCTCCAAATTTTCAGCCAGACCTTGGTGGATTTATTGTTGTGTTTTTTTTTTTTGTCATGTTTCAAGGTCCAGTTCTGTTTCAGCTTAAATTTTTTGACAGATGGTCTCACATGTTCCTCAAACACCATCTGGTAAACTACGATGATGAGCTGGCCAGGTCCTGCTGCAGCAAAGCATACCCAAACCATAACACTTCCACCTCCATATTTCACAGTTGGTATGAGGTTCTTTTGCTGAAATGCTGTATTTGATTTACGCCAAACATTCCCTCTGTTATGCTCTCCAAATTATTACATTTTAGACTCATCTGTACAAAGCACATTATTCCAGAAGTCTTGGCATTTGTCTCTGTGGCCTTTAACAAACATCAGTCTTGCCCTCATGTTTTTCTTAGACAGTAAAGTTTTCCTCCTTGCAGACCTCCCTTGATAATTAAAGTTGTGCAGTTTCTTTCTGATTGTGATCATGCTCCTTGACATCAAATGAAGCAAGAGCTTGCTCTAGGGCCTGTGATGATATTTTATGTCTTTAAGGATCTTGTGGTCTGCTCTTGGGGTGGATTTGCTTGGATGGCCTGACCTGGACATGTTGGCAGTTGTTTTAAATGTTCTACACTCCATTTTCGGACAGTGGGATGGCTGATTACAATTTTTTTGAGATCTTTTTATGTCCCTTACCAGACTCATAAGCATCAGCAATCTTTCTTCTAAAGGCATCAGAGAGCTCTTTGAATCTCATCATGCTGATAGATCTCACTTCAACAATAAAGAGCAAACCAAACTAAATATCCGGGGGTTAAATAAGGCAAGCCTCTTTCAAAATGTTCTAATAATTTGCAGTTGATGTGATACACCTGTAGGTAATTTTAGCACAAATAAATGTGGAGTGTCCTTACTTTTTCCTCACAAGAAATCAGATTTTTTTAATTTGCATTTTACAGATCATTTAAAAAAGGCTTTTTTGTTCTTTTATTTGTTTAGTTATATTATTGAATCTACAAATGTTGTTAAAATAAAGATGAAATGACCATATGTTTAACTATGTTAAATTAAACACAGGCTCCTGACAAAAAACTGAGAAAAAACTGAGAAAACAGACAACTAACTGACACATGAATGCTTGAGATCTAGCTAGTCACTATAAGGGCATTATTTGAGCATAATTTATACACAGTTGATAATGGCAGTATTCAGCTTTGACCTTGAACTTCCTACTTTAGCTCCTATTGCGTGAAGACATATTATAGCCTCTGGGGAGGCAAAGCCGTAAAATAGTGATCTCCACTCCCATGCATGATGTGTTGAACCTCATTAATCAAAACATAGCCAGTATGTGGAGTTGACACACCTGTTCGTGGTGCAGGGACAGCAGAGGACAGCAGGACAAAGGGACAGATGGCACACAGCAGTAGAGACAGGAACATCGTTGATCTGAGAAGGGAACAGGGAAAAGAAAAGATAAAGTCAACCACATTCAAAGCAAAGTAATGCTTATTTTGCAGCGAAAAAAAAAGAATAATTAGGTCACATAAAGAAAATGGAACTTCAAAATAAGATTCACTTTTTCTGACTAAGATAAAGGATGCAAACACATTGATTTACTGTCATTTATCAATTTGGTTCTAGTTCGTAGCATATTCATTAATGAAAGCATGCTTTCTCATGCATGTTTCCAGATTGAGAGAGAAAGAGAGCTAAACTAAGTGTGTGTTCTTTGTCCCTTTACTGTTGCCAGATTGTAGAAAATACTATTATTTTTATCTTCAGTGCATCTGATACAAATCAAAACCAATTTAATTTATAGATTTTAATCATTATACTGTATTAAATGAAATTCCAAACTTTACATAGGAATGTCAGGGAAACAGTGAAACACACTTGGTGAAACTTACACATACTCCAAACAATATTTATAACAACCATCTCTGCATAAGGTTGGTCTTCCTTTACAGAAGTGGACTTTATAGTGCAAAGGTATGATATATGTTGTCCTTTAATGTTTTTAGTTTTACTTTAAAAGCTCTGATCTTGATTAATATTCACTTTCCCATTTGCCTGTTGCTTCAGCAGTTGGGGATTACTGGACAAACTGGCAACCCTGTGTGCTTTCCAGTTGGCATCAGCTTGGACTCAGTGGGCTTTTAGTGCTCTGGGGTGTGATCAGAATTCTGATGATGAAACTAGTTATCCCTCTGGAACCTGTTATTTAGCTCAGATGTCTTAATCCTCTATTCTTCACTCCAATTCTACTACTAAATCTTACAGTTAATCTTGCATCCTTAATATACACATCTAACCTAGTTACTGAGAAATTTTAAATCAGACATGGGTAGTTGCTACGGAAGACTGGACAAAATAAAGAAAAAAGGACCACCTGCTAGACTGAGTACACTAGCATTTGTAAAAAGCAAATGAAGTGCATAGTTATGCTCTAAAGTGAAGTGCCTGAAAACCAGGGTGGACATAATGCTGGTGCATATGCAATTTTGAATATACATAAATCATTTCAAATATGTAAATTAGCAGATGAAATACTCTGATAAATTTAGCACGGAATATGACATTTGCAGTATGTAAAATTACATGTTATGACATTTCCCTACATTTCAACATACATGAAGAACATACACAAAAACGAAGACAAGTCAGTCCGTTTAGGCTGTACTTAAATTGAGAATGAATATACTGTACAGCATAATTACAACAGTGTATAATAATTATAGTAGCATGTAGTGTAATTATAGAAGTCTAATCTCTACTCTTCTGTCTTTTTTCTGTCTCTTACACTCTTGCAGGCTTGTACAACTGACCATATGTGAAATGAAAGACTTAAGGGAAAAGATGAGCCAGTAGACTGAGATACTGCAAGCTAATGTTGCCCAAAGACACTGGATTTAAATTCAGGTGTTTAGCCTGAGTAATAATTAATCAAAAAGACAGGGATCAGGAATACAGGTAAGTTGTGATAAAATGTCCCACATCTTACTGCTGCTGTGAGAAAAAACTGAATCCCAACCTTTATTATTTAACTAATATACCTGAAATGTTGGATCTGTTTTTAAGAAAAGTCCAACATCAATGACAAAAATACTTCTATATGATTCTGCTTCTGATAATAGTAAAATTATTTTCAAAAATCTTTATTGTTACACTAACATTTCTGCTTTGAATTACAGGAGAGGTCTTAAGAAGCCACAGTTTAAGAAACCAGATACATGGATCTGTATGAAGCAGGAGCAAATCTTAAGAGTAACCCACTGAAAAACCTCAGGCAAGACATCTTGACATAATATTGCTCTTTACAAATGATGTGGACAAACCAGGTCATAAGAGTAGGGGTAGACAAAAGGGAGGAATTCAATGTCTGAGAACACTGGAAACTGGCATTAACAAAGTAAAAAAAAAAAAAAAAAAAAAAAGAGAGAGAGAGAGTGTGCTGTTCTAAGCAGAAAATTATTGGGTGTGTTATAGTTGTCCTCACCAGAGTGAATCTTGGACTTAAAGCCCAGCTTGGGCTTGGGGGAAAATTAAAGAGGAAGGTGTAATTTTCACTGGCAGTTACCAGAAAGCCTCAGAGAAAATGAAGGAAAACCAAATGCTGGGACAGACTCAACTAAACTTACAATCAAGCTGCCAGCTCTATCCCCATTTATCTCAATTTCTCTCCCCAGAAAATGTGCAGCTTCCTATGTCTTTCTTTCTCAGTCTGTCTAACATTTACAAGATTGTCTGGCTCTAAATTGTTAATGAGCGCATTGGGGCGGTCAGCTTTGATCCACAATTATTCTCCTTGAAAGTCATTCCTCCCCAATGCTCTCAGTGCATGGCCTATAGCCATGACCACATTTCCATAATCCAAGGGAAAAAGAGCCAGACTGCTTGTTCAGAGGGTTAGTGGGGACGGCACAGTCCAAAAAAGCTCAGGAGCATTTGGACAGAATACTGAATGACTTTGGAAAACTGCAAGTCAATGCTAGAGACCAGACTCTCCTAAAGGGTCACATCCGAAAGAAGAGGAGGAGCAAGATGAGGAAAGAAATAAATAGGAGGGAGAAAAAGTATTGCTGTGCCATTACATCAGACATAATTCTTATATCTTCTGCAGAGAGCCACCAGACAGTTCTCACAGGGCATCAAGTTCTCCATGTGCCATTAACATTGTGGAATGAAGCTTTGCATACAGTTTTGCTCTCAATCTCAATCCATCCTAGCTTCACCTTAATAAACATAGGAAATTACTGAATGGAACTTACTATTTCAGTAAAATAATCCTTTTTCTATCCTCTGAAAGAGCAATTAGGATATGATGCTGAGGTAGACATGTCTACTGTTATAGACTCATATCATATAGACCCATGTTATATATGGTTTTCATTATTAGAAGTGTCTCAAATTTTTCAGCAAAGAAAAAAGGAATACATTTATTATCTACAATTCATGATAAGTAAATTCATGGTAAATATTTTTTGCTTAAAGTGAATAAATAAATTTAATATGACATTTGTTTTGTGATTAAAACAAAAACCTTCAAAAAACCTCCAAAAATTTTTTTGAAGGAAGATACACAATGTGGCTAAAGGATTTTGGCTACAAGACCATTAATAAGTTCAGGCATGTTGGGTGAGTTGGCCTGGGGTGTGTTTCAATTTATCTAATTTTAAAGTTAAAATATTCATTTCAAATGGTAATTTTATTAAAAACAATAATAGGTGGAACATAATAGGTAAAATAACAATATAAACTGCAGATCTCCTGTCTATGGAAAATGGAGATGACTTGTGTAATTAATCATTATGGCAGCCTTGCATGTCATCATATTTGCATCTTTTGTTTTTACAATGAAGGTAATGTTTGAGAGCAACCATATATAAAATGATTTATGCAAGTAGTTTAGAATACATGTTAATCTGAGACAACTGTTATAATTATATTGATCATACAATCACAGTTACATAGGTAACTTACCATATAATAAGATATCTCAGTTGAGTTTAACTTACGATCCAATGTACTAAAATAAATCTATTGTACCCAAATATACAATATCATAATATCAATCACAGGAATACATAGGAAACATACTAACAGTGGATAATTGGAACAGATTGATTTGGCTGCAGATTTCCTGGACAGCTTTGAAGAGGTTGCTTTACTCTCAAATGTCATGCACAGGTGACTCTATAAAAAGACTGATTCTGAGCATTTAACTGTAAGGAAATACTGACAGGTTCTGAAATAACATATCAGGTATTCTTTTTTAAAAACTTACACACACTAGCATAAACAACAACCCATTTAACAGCAAACATAAAAAACAATTAATAATCAGTTAATAATAAGCAGGCAGAACTAAGTATATATATATATATATATATATATATATATATATATATATATATATATATATATATATATATATATATATATATATATTATGAATATTATATATATAGTCTTCAAATTTACTTTGAGATATATTATTTTAAAAAGCACTCTTAAATATAATAACTTCTTGCACTCTATATACTTAGACTATGGAGTGGATCAGGAAAAATATGCAGTTACCTACCGCGTCCCTATACAATTTGAATTAGTGATATGATGATTTAATCTTGCTCCAGTAAAGTTCTTTTCTGCAGGAGAAAGGTGAAAGAAGGCTGTGCCCTGTGTTCACAACCCGGAGAGTGAGATTGGAGAAGAGAAAGGCAGGAGAAAAGAGCGCGCTGGAAGAGGTGTGGAACAGCTCTCTCTCTCTCTCTCTCACACACACACACACACTCTCTCTCCCTCTCTCTCTCTCTCTGGGAAAAGTAGGACGGACAGAAGTGGGTTGGTCAGACGGGTACAAAACGGTCCAAAGGCGGCCGATTCAAAGAGAGCTGTTTTCTCGCAGGTGACCTCATCGAGTCAAAGTAAATGATGGCATGATTTGAAATGATGGAATTTCTGTTGATACTGACCCTCAGTCAAGAGATAACAGGACATCTTTACATCACACTGCTCATTACAAAACGATTTAACGTAAAGCAAAAATACTGACCTTACACTTCATACACTGGGATTCCTGCATCCGCTTTTTTGTGAGTGCCTTTCTTACGTGACACATTATCACACTTGCGTGAATGGAAATAACTACACGCAAGACATGAACTATTTAGAAGAACATGTTGGTAAAACACCTGTCTGGAAGCTCCCGTGTCATTACTGTGGTGGAAATTTCTAATCTAAAGATGTTTATAAGGCCTTGTCCTTCTACGCTTTTACCTTGTATCTGTAGTAACCAGAGACTGACATTGTCATCGGTTGTTTTCTTAAGATTATGACAAGGGCAGTAGGGTCTGGAGACGAGTTGTCGGGAATTAGGCATAAACAACTTCCAGTAAATCTTCTAGTAGGCCTTCTAGCAGACCTTGGCCTGGTCCAGATTAGCTTGATCAGGAGATGAGCAAGCGGTGATTTTGAGCAAATGATTGATGATGTTTTGCTTTTACATATCTTCTTTACTTGAGTTCTGTCTATAAAACCTTGATGTAATCAATGATGGTGGCCCTTCATCTCTCATGCTATATGCAGAGTGTTGGGTCCTGCTGCGCTGCTGAGCACAATAAATTGTGAAACCTTTTTTTACTCTTGCCTGTGTCTACCATTGTGATACTTTATACTTTAAATCTCTCATACCTCAGAACTTCCACGACATTACCTGGTCATTACTCTGGGTCATGAAGGGTGTCAAGTCTTGTTAAGGGGCAAATAGCATAGAATATTAGGGGCAATCCCACAAAAGCATAAAGAGTGTAAATCCTTCTGAGCAAGCATTCATTACATTAATGGCCCCTGTAGATCACCTAAAATCAATTAAACCGTTTTGGAAAAAAGAAAGAAACAAAACCAAGCCCCAACATTACAACAAAACAAATATTCCTACTTAAATCTCTGCCATTTCAAAGTATTTTATTTGTCATATGCACAGATTGACAAGGATATTGTCTGAGGTTAATTGCCATATGAATACACATACACATAAATGACAACAATCACCAAATACATTCAAAATACTTACCAAAACTGGTCGGTTAAAGACTGGAAAATCCACAGGTGACCAACTGCCCAGTGTTTCTTGAGCCTGTGCCCACTATAGCCTCAGATTCTTGACATGTCAGACAGGAGTACACCCTGATGTGGTCTTATTTTGTTTGCTGTGTTGTGCATTCTGGGATGTTTTACTGCTTTTGTGCCTGCAGCAATCCTGGGGACCCAGGAGCTGTGAAGTGGAAACGCCAACATTTGTGCCACCATGCTAATTGCAGTCCTTTTGAACAACTGCAAGTTTGACACTTAAGTTTCCTGTTGAGCTACAAAAACATGACCATGACAAAAAACAAGCAAACAAACAAACAGAAAAATAGAGCCCCTTGCCATTTCGTTTATTTGTCATGGGCTATTTAAAATTACTTGCCAGTACAACGTTATATAAAGTAGTCTCAAATCCTGCCAATGTCTTAACATAAGGTAAATACATGAGAAAATCAGTCATTGTTAGAGAAGCACACAAACCCTGACTATTACATCTACATGAGAGAAGCATGCACACATCTACATCTTCCTGTCCACCTACCCTGCCAAGCATTAAAAAATGTTACAAATCAACAGACATCTTAGGCATTAGGTAAGCCTATAATCCAATGATCTGTATGTAATTCACATTCATCCTGATGCCCAGCTGCTGACTCGTTTGAGATTCATGTCTGCAAATGTGGAAAAAAGAAATCCATTCGTGATTCATGTCAGTGGCAATAGAGGAACTGAGGTATCTAGTGGCAAATAGAATGAATGAGACAGCAGGGCGAATCTGCCTGGCTGCAGCTGGGTCATCCCAAAGAGAAGGAGGAGGGTGAATACAGCTTTGTATCCTTAATCTTGCAGCCTGAATATCAGACACTAGTGGAATTTAACATATAGGTTAAGCAGTGTTAGACAGGAAGGCTAACAGGACAGGGAAGCTTCCTTGCCAGCAGTGCCCTTAATCAGGCTAAGCAGCCAGGTGCATACTCTAAGGGGATCACAACCTCTACACTTTGAGGCTGGAAAAAGCTGAGTAATTTTTCATAAAGAAGTCGTCCAGCTGTATAAGCAGAGTGCTTCTGAATACATAAGAGGTGAAAGCAATTGCTGTTCAAGAGTAGCTGGTTAAGTCCATGGTTAAGATCTTGGGATATTTTCTTTACAAAGTTAGTTGTTTTACACCTGAGATTTCTCTGGGCTCTTCAGTCTCCTTTCACTTCCAAACAACATGCATGTATGCAGGATTGTCTAGAGTAGATTGCTCCTAGGTGTGTATATGTGTGCATGGTGTGCTATGATGGACTGGCATCAAATCCAGAGTGTATTCCTGACACAGTGATCCTAGGACAGGCTCCAGATCCATCATCACCCTGACCATGGAAAATGCAACTGCTTAATTATTGATTATAATTGTTGTTGCTAAAGTGTTTCACTGCTGCAGATGGAAAAAGAGGGACTCCTTACATCTAAATTGACAACTGACCACAAATGATACTGGGCCTGTAATTTGAGTGATTGTTACTACAATTTAAACACATCACTTCTTGTGTAGATAAACTATGTATTTCACTTTCACTGAAAGGTTCCTATTGTATTTTAATATACATTATAGTGAGAGATTGACTTTAATATTTGGAAAAACAATCTCCAGCATACTTTAGAGTTGGCATTATACATTGAGGTAGTGTGTTTGCCAGGCACCGATTAAACCCAGACTTGTACGGAAGACTGTTGCAGAGTGAAGCACTAGACCATTCATCACAGCAAAGAAATTCTATCCAATAAATCAGTGGCAATAATTTACACCACTCTGGCTCACATTTGGAATTGTACATGTTGATTTTAGGCTTCTGGGCAGCTGCTTAGCCATGGAAACCAACCTTGTTTAACTTCAGATGAACAGTTATTGCACTGATGCTGCTTGCACAAGCCACTCGGAACACAGTACTGATTGTTTCAGCTGAGGTCAGGCAAATTTTTTAGACTTTGTATTTTGTAACTGCTACCCTGCTCTGGACCACAATGTGGCTAAGTTGCTGTAACTCATAATAGACATTCATTATCTTTTATTGTTCACCATTTGCCACACTATAATAGCCCCATGAAATTACCAAGCTCCCCATTTTAATATTGATTTTAAAGTTTTTTTTTAAATCATGTCTAAAATTGTACACAATGCTATCATGCAGGGGTATACAGTAAATTATGATCTTAAATCAGTATTTACCATTAAGACATCCACTGTAATGTACATCCTGCACTGTATTTGATGAAAGACTCGTCACCAAGTGGAAATTCTGTTATATATGGTACACATGTTGGTGAAAAGTATTAACTTAAAAGACTTGGCATAAAAAAGTGTAGTTTTAAAACCAAAACACATCCTTAAATCAATTCTGAAGTAAATGTCAAACCTACCAGTGGTGTGCATATGAATGCTCTCACTCTCACTCATTTTCTACCGCTTATCTGAACTACCTCGGGTCACGGGGAGCCTGTGCCTATCTCAGGCGTCATTGGGCATCAAGGCAGGATACACCCTGGACGGAGTGCCATCCCATCGCAGGGCACACACACACACACACTCTCATTCACACACTATGGACAATTTTTCCAGAGATGCCAATCAACCTACCATGCATGTCTTTGGACCGAAGGAGGAAACCGGAGTATCTGGAGGAAACCCCCCGAGGCACAAGGAGAACATGCACACTCCACACACACAAGGCAGAGGCGGGAATCGAACCCCCAACCCTGGAGGTGTGAGGCAAACATGCTAACCACTAAGCCACCGTGCCCCGACACATATGAATGCTTAAAAACTATATTATTTAGGAGGCAACAAAGTCTAGCATTCATATACTAACAATCTCTGCAAAATTACTAATTAGGTAAAATTTTGTTAATTTCAGACAGATACCAAAGTCACACATCTGCACACCATTCGGGTTAGTGCACAGTTAAAAATAGGTAGTTAAGTGGTAACCTTTCCATCAGCACCCACTGTTTCCAAACCACTACTAGGAAAGTATGAACTTCCATCAAGTGCTTTGCTTTAGCACACCACATGCACAGTTCTGTCTGCCATCACCTTCCCCCAGATGTTTTCCAGGCAAAATCATTTGATTTCTCTAAAGGAAATATGAGACAATCTTCAGACATTCATTAGACAAACTTAGTGATATTAAATATATGATCCAGTTGTTCCCTCTTAATAGCTTGGCAAATAAAACTTACAATTTAGTGTAATGTGTGTTAAACAAAAATGCTGAACAGCCTTTTCTTTGAGACCACCCTCTTAAATAGATGGTCAATAGCTGACTCAGAATTCTATTTGCCAACTGTGAGGAACAGTTTAGCAACCACATTCTACACAAGCTAACTGTTATCCAAATATCAAAGCAGAAATGACAGTGATACATGATATGGAATGAAATATTAAGTGATGTATGAGTAGGATTTGAGGACAAGAAAGCTGCATGAATGATCCATTGAAGGATTGGTGACTGAGGTGTCTTGGGATATAGTTTCCTCCTCTTGTGCAGAATTTATGAGAGCTAGAAAAATGCAAACCAAGTCTTAAAAAAAAAAAAAACGGATGGAGAGGGTGTGGAGACAAACCCACCCAGACGTTTCCAAACATGCCATCTGACACGTTGCAGTCCTGCTTTCTCACCACCACCCCATTTCCAGATGTGCTAACAATGTTTCCATACCTGACCCCCCCAAACCACAACCAGACACCAACTGTATGCATGCGTTAATGTATTTTCCACAACTAGATTTAGCAAATCTTGAATGCTGACTGAAAACAATGCTCAACAGATCTTTACTCATTGTAGTTTACTGTTTTTTTTGTTTTGTTTTTTAAATAACAAATTCAACATGTGGATTAACAAATAGAAAAAGCCTTATAAACAACAAACATTTTAAGTGTGGAAGCATAAAAATGTTTAAATTTGGTTAGACAGCCTTTTTTTGCTTTTTTTTAATAATTAAAACTAGACAGCTTAAAGGCTTAAAACTCATTTTTAAAACATTGAACTTTAATTAAGAAAAACACTTGGCAGTTTTTTTTCCTTTAGAAAGTAGTTGAAGCCAAAGTCCTTTCCCATTCCACTGCTACTGTTTTATATAGCTCCATGGTGGCTTTTGCGTCTTCTACTGAAGAATGGCCCTTCTTTCCAGTCTGAGGACAAAAGAGAGGGTTTTTTTTAGTTAAAGCCTCAAAAGATAGGAATAAAAAGTAATTTTATATCAAATCTATACATTCAGCTGAATAAAGAGTTTTACCATTCCAGGTTAGCTACTGTAAATCTGCATCATTCACTTGGACTTAGGATAAGAACATCTGCATTTCATGAACTAGTGATAAAGGATAAAGTGGCACATGGAAAACTAGCAACACTACATAGACCCAACAGTAGCAAGGGTAGCAAATCTGAACAGACATGAAGCTGAAAGTGATTTAATTATAACTATTCCCCAAATATTTGCAAATCATCCTGATTATTTGTCAGGAATTCTGTTGATTTATTTAATATCCGACGAACCTGTATTTTCTTGTTTAACAGAAGCTTTGTCAGGGTCTTCAGGGAGGCAGGTTGGTTTTCAGGCAGACCTGCTTTCTGATTCAGAATGGGAATTCGTGAGGTGTCTCGCAATAAGTGGACAGGATGGGAATATTTCAAAACCTTAAAATCATTCTGAATAGCATGGCCCACAACCACTTTCCCAGTGAGGATGTTTAAAATCTGTAAGCAAATATTTATTTAGAATTACTTTTCTGCAGCTTAACAATTTAGGTGAAATGCACTGCATGTTGCCAATTATGATACAATTAAGAAAATATAACAAAGCTTTACTTCTTTACCTCTCTCTGGGCTTGTTCGAAGGGTGTTGCTTTATGAAGATCTTGCCATCTTATTCCACTCCACCGAGTGCGAAGATCTGTGACTGGATTAACCGGCTTGATGAATTTGTCATAAATTACATCCCCATCATAGGAGACTATGCTGCAGCGGGCCAGTTCACTGCAATGACCTTTGAGACCTGTCCCTACCATCTCACAGTCAAGGGCGACATATTTCAACGGGTTGAGCAACTCTGAGCTGGATCCTGTTTTAGATGTTGACTTTAAAGGCACTGAAAATTCCTTGATGGTTGCAGAGTTTCCATGGTGGGCCTGCATGGTAGTGGAGGGATTTGTGGACAATTCTGGCTTTAGAGTAGTAAATTTGGGGAAAACAGCACTGGCTTGTGCATGGTCCTTTCTTTTCCTTTCTTTTTGCAATTTCTCTCTTTTGTCTTTTCCTTTTTGCCTGTTATTTCTGTTTTGCTTGTTATTCAGAAACCCCTTATGTTCCAGGTAGCGCCTCTTTCTAAGAAATTGTTGGTGTCTGGCATTACCACTGGGTTTCTCTTGGCTCTCGTTATAGCCAGGGCCACTGAAGTTCAAGTTAAGAGTAAGTTCGGACATAGTTGAACAAAGAGCAAAATTCCACAGGAATAACTGCAGTGTTTTGAGAAGTTCTGTTCATTACAGGGTAGAGATGTTATATCCAGCTGTGACGCTTATCTGAACTGCTTATTTAGCCCTTGCATGTGGATGTCCTGTGCATCTTGAAAGGAAAGAGCGATACAATATTGATAAGAAGTTAATAAGTAGTTCATGTGAACATTAATATATTGTCGTTGTATTACTCGCTTGTCTTTTACCAAAAGTATATTCATTTGTTGATTTTGACCTGCTTTCTATTTCTGCTGCCTCTATCTATTCTCTTTAACCACCCACTTAAAAACAATTACTTATCTTGTAAATCACTGATTTTGTTCTACTTGTTAGACTAAATATTGTATATTATAACTAAGTTAACTTAAAAGCCTTAAAAGTGTCAGGTGTTACATCAGAACTGAACAATTCGACAGAACTCCATCACAATAAGTATTGATTTATTAGACAGTAAGTAATTACATAATGAATACTTTGGTAAAAGTTGAATGAAACATCAACACGTTTTTAGTTCTTGGCCCTTTATAAACCATAGAGTTAACTAGCTAGTTTTAAAGAGATAAAGTAAGAGAGTTAAATAAACAAAGTATAAACAGAACAAACTAAATTAGCTAATGGTAATTTTCTAGATAACAAATCTTTCGATTGCACTCTGTGTGTTTAACTCCCATGCTTCTGCTAAACGATTTACCTCACTTTTTATGTTTTACAATAAAATAAACACATAAAATTTAGCTATTTTAAATGTACCTTTCTTTCCATGTGCTCGAGTCGGGCTAAAGTACACTTCCGGGTTGGAGGGCAGGCTTCTCTATAGGCCGAATCCCAAATAAGCCTTTACTCTTGATATAAGTGCACTACATGTCTTGTATAAAGCATAGCCTTCTACACACTATGTAGTGCACATGATTGAGCCACTAGGTCACTATATCGGATTGAACCGTGGTTTTAGCAACTCGAGCTATGGTTCTCGGATATTAAACTAGATTCTTGATGTAAACTCCGTTCATTAAAAAGCAATAGAAGAAGAAGAGAAGAAGTGGAAATGTTTTCAGTTACACTTTCAGAGCAGCAGCAGAAAGTCTTAGCAAAGAGCCTTGTATCGTTCCTCTCGAGATATAAACACATATCCGACTCTTACATTATTGTAATTATCAATCAATTTATAACCAGTCTTATTAAAATCATTTTGAACAAAATATTATTGCTAAATGTAGCTCCAGTGTTAGAGCTATGTGGGATGTTGGCATTACAGGGATTAAGCTTTATAATTCCTCCAGTGTTTGGAACATTGTTTAACAGTATTATTTATTCTCAGGAGTTTTTCAGTGAGAATCTGTGGGAAACTTTACCTGAAGGATGGCAGAAAGCCTTGAGAGATTTATCACCACCTCAGGTAGCAGACCTGCTTCTGCACAGAGAGCCCCAGAACAGGGTGTAAGTATAAACTGGTATAAACCGGTATATACATATATGGCAGATGTAGTAGTCCCTGTCTAAAAAGGGGCATCAGTTTATGGACATCAGTATTGGCATCCACATTAACAGACTTCGGTCTGGTCCAGATTATGCACTTCTGTGTGAACAAGTGCAACAGCGCCACCAATGGGATTTTTGCAGAATTGTGTATTATCGGGATGCTGCACTCTTATGAGTAGTGATGTTGCGCATGCGCAGTCCAGCCTGTATTACGTTGTAATGTATACAAACTATCCTGTCTATGCATGGCATTTCTGTAGACGTGCAAACAACATTTAAAGATAAACACAGTTACAAGATGGTAGTATTGTGTACTACCAGTACACTATTGTGTACTTGGTTTGTGTCCTCACCAACCACACACGGTGGTGTTAGTGCTACTCACTATTTTCCTTTCTAGCACTTAATATCTCAAATGCATGCACATTGGCTGGCCTGATTTCTTTCTTGCCCAGATTGTAATTCACAGCTGTGTAAGGTGATTATACAGAATGAAATGTCATGTCATGAGTCCGTATGCTGACCGTGACACATCCTCAGAATTTATTGAGAAGACACATGCAAATTAGAGTCTTTCATGAATGAGGTGGATTATTTCATAGATTATTTTTTCCCCCTAAAATGCCTTTGTATATCTAAATGCATTCTTTATTTTTTGGTTTAAACAAAAATATTTTTAATATTTTGCCCTACCTCATTCCTAATTATGCTATGGATGAGATCTCATGACATAATGCATTGAGCATTAATAATTACTTCACTGCGGAGCTATTAATAGATATTATAGACAGATTTTATCCATTTGTTCTAATGCCGTGATCACAGAGTATAAAACATTTTTTGTAGTATATTCCGACTCAACTTCATAATAAAATAGCACGTTAAAGTAGTCCCTTAATAGAAAGAAAACATGTTATTGCTGCAATATTGTGTTTCATAACATTTTGATATTTTTAAGCTACCCTTCTGTCTGGCCTCTGTCATTGCTGGCACTAAGAGCCACAGCTCACACACTGGCATTTCCTCGGATGTCTTCAGCCCACCAGTCCAAGGACACAGTAAAGCTAGATGAATTTCCCTCGAACAGCAGTCAAAGCTCTCTGCTTGGCCATATCTTCCGCAAACACGTGAAACCCAAGAAACAACATGAGATTCGTAAACTTGGCATGGTACGTAATTTGATAATATGTCTTTATTTATTCATTATTATTCCATGAACAGCTAAAATTATTTTTCTCCAATTTATTTCAGTTGGTTAAACAGCTGTGTGACCAGACTCAGTGTAGCAGTGTGGTTGATGTTGGGTCTGGGCAGGTAAATCTTCACTTTACTTTGGTTTATACTGAAAAAAATGTGGATGCTCACCAAATATCTGGGGCATGGTTCAACACCTTATTGATAAGAGAGGTCAGAGGAAATTGTTAGGTGGGTCTGAACTGCCAGGAAGGATATAGTTATTCTATATCTAAGCTGTAAACTGTCCAGTTTAGGAACAACCTCATCTAAAAGCATTATGGTGCAGTTAAAATTTATTGCCAGTTTATACATCAAGTATTTCTGGTCCACTAATTTGACTGGACAAGCTGAGTTCTGAAATATCTGAGTGCTGACATTTAGTATGATACAATTCGTACATTTTGATGTTTGCATCATTATTTGTTTGTGTTTGCTACATAAAATTACAATTCTAGCAATAAATTATTACTTTGAAATCATATGCTAACATCAGTCTGTCCCTCTTTCATGTGGCTTTGTTACAAACTATTTTTGTTGACAGAGCAAAAATAAACAAAATATTTGCATATTGCATCTCAAGTGCCACTTACTTTTTTTTTTATAGAACTGTTGTATCAAAGTAATATCAAACTCACAGTTGCACTGTTGTTCTATATATCACAGCCAATGTGCTTGTGCGACATTAAGTGAAACAAAGCAATCCATAAGAATAAAACGTTCCAAAAAAACAACAACAAACAAACTATGTAGTAGAAATTAGTAAATAAGGTGTGAAAGCAGCCCTATAATTTGTTGTTTTGATTCTGTTATACTTTTGGACTGTTAACAACTATTAAGTGTCTTATTTCATCATAGGGCCATTTGACCCGTTTCCTGTCATTTGGACTTGGCCTGGATGTTACTGCTGTTGAGGCTGATCCCAGTCTAGTTTCCATGGCCTCTAAATTTGATGAACAGCTCCTGTTGACAATGGCCAAAGAGAGTCGTAAGGTATTGTTTTAACCTTCGCATTATGTTTCATCTATAATTAAACAAAGGGAAATAAGTACTGAGTAACTGCGTTTACAATTTTTCACTTTTTCAGACAGGCATCAGTCACACATCACTTGATCCTGTACCCCGGCATGTGGTTGGCTGGATTAACCCCAGAGACACCTGGGAGTCTTTCCTTCAGCAGTTGGGGGAGAGGAAGAAAAACAGTGAGAGTTACCCAGCCAAAGCAGGATCATGTAAAAAGAGACCGCGGGTATCGATGACATCAGACAAGGAACGTGAGCTTGAAACGGAGCTTGTTTGTGGAAGCCAGCACTTGTGCACAGGGGATTGCAGCTTGGTAGAAAATGTTGATGAGAATCCTGCTAGGTCTACTCTTCAGCAACATGAAAAGGAAAACAATGACTGTGTAGCTCGGTCAGACACTGTTATGGCAGAATTTCACCTACAAACTGGTTTTGGATGGAATTCATCCACGCATCCTGAGGTCTGTTCTAGTGTTAAAGAACCAGTGTGTTCAGATTTTGTACTGACTGGACTTCATGCTTGTGGTGACCTTAGTGCTACTCTTCTTCGCCATTTTGCTAACTGCCCCCATGTTCAAGGAATCACCTCTGTAGCCTGCTGCTATATGAAAATCACTACCGAGGAGAACCCTACACCTCCTGGAGTCATCATCCCATCTCTGTCTGATAACACAAATGAAGTATCACAAGCAGAATATGGCTACCCGATGAGTGATTGGGTGAGAAGGTTGCCCGGACATGAGCTATCTTATAAGGCTCGTGAGGGAGCATGCCATGCAATCGAGGACTATGTCCATAGGTTGAGAGATGAAAGCTCATTGCTGAAAACGCACTGCTACCGAGCTGCTCTGGAGAGCATAATCAGAGCAGAGAGGCCTCAGCTACGCAGAGCAGGCATCCAGACCATTAAAAAGGCCCATATGCTGTCATTCGCCGAGTCAGTATCATTCCATCTTTAAATCCTTAAAAATTAATGGGATTGTGTAAGTCAAGCAGAATTGATCTTGTTCTGTAACCTTTCTTCAAGATCAGTTCAGGCTAGATCAGCTCCTACACAACATGAAGAACTAATACACCGATGAAAAGTGATCAAACATTCTGTTTGCTTCTCTGCTTTGGTCAGAACCCACATGTTTAGACAGTGTAGTCCAGCCCATGGAGCTAACAGTTATGATGTAGACACTAGAAATGTTTACACACCCACTTTCTAATTATTTTTTTATTTCTAAGATAGAAATAAATCTTTTTACTCAGTGAGGAGTTTTTTTTTACTCAGTGAGCTTTAACTTCAGACATGCCAGCTTCTAGGCAATTCTCACTCACTCATTTTCTACCGCTTATCCGAACTACGGGTCACGGGGAGCCTGTGCCTATCTCAGGCGTCATCGGGCATCAAGGCAGGATACACCCTGGACGGAGTGCTTCTAGGCAATTGATTTCTAAAATGACAATATCAAAAGTGTCCTTTTACAACCGTCATCCTTGGAGTGATTTTATTGTTCTTCAGAGTTAAAAGGACCACCAAGTTTGTACAACAAATCCAGAAACCTGTAATATTACTAAAATAATCGTAGGCTAAATATATTTTTTATTGTAAAGAGTACAGTTAAGTTCAATCATATTTTGTCTCTGAGACACTGTGCTATATTTTTGGTCTAAGGTTTTTTTATCCTTTGAGACAACAGAGCTTATTGCTTACTTGTTTTTATAGGTATGCCCGTCTGGGGCTCACCCGTGTTGGCTTGCCTGCTGACCTCACATTTGACCCTGTAAGTGTGGAAGGCCTGCTGGAGCAACAGGGCAGAGTGGTGGTATATTTCAGCCTGGCTTTGTTGCTGGCTCCAGTTGTGGAGACTTTGGTCCTCCTCGACAGAATGCTTTTTCTACAGGAGAGAGGTGAGCATTTGGGAAAGACAGGGGCTTTAGCTAACTAGTCCAGTATATTTCTTTCTCAAATAATTGTTTACAATATTAATTGTCTATCATCATCTAATCATCAAAAAACCTGAATTAATTTCTTCAGTGGTATAAATGCAGTTTTATAGATAATGTGAAAATTAATATTCACAGGTTTTCAAAGCCATCTGATTCCACTGTTTGATCCAGCACTTTCACCACGAAACCTTGTGCTGGTGGCAGTGAAACCAAAAAAAGATGGAGAAGAGGTCATACAGCAGAACAGTTCACACCAGTCATCTGCAATCACTACTCCAGAATCCCCAAAATGTCCAAGACTGAATTTGCTTAAAGGGAAAGTGCACTGATGGATCTTGTGTGTTTATTAGTGACATTGTTTTGCCAAAATGCAGCCTTCTGAAATTTAAATCACTTTTTTAAACCTGATGACAAGTATTTTCTGCTGAGTAGTGCTGACATTTTATGTTTTTATCTGCTTTATTGACCAAAAGTCCAAGAGTTTGGGAATAAGACCAAATCTTGTCTTGAAAGGTGAAATCTCTCTAAATGTATGCCCATTGTCTGTTATGTCTAAATTGCATCTGAAGAGTGATTTTATTTTGATATAGCTTTTTAAAACACATTGTTGTCGCTGTCATTTTCTTAGCGATTATCTAGGACAATAATCTTGCGGGGAAAAAAAATAAAAATCCTCTTTGCCCTACAGAGGAACTGTATAGTCTCTAACAGCTTTTTCAGTTACCAGAGTGAATGTGTTGTACAAGTTGTTTTACATTAATGCCTCTGATTAATTACCAGGCTTGATACACAATTAACATATTGTGAGTACTTAAACCATTATCTGTGTATTCAGTTACGTAAGAGCTGCTGAGTGGTTGGCCTTTGACTAGCAGGCCTTGCCTGAGACCTAAAAGTATTAATGAAGGTATCAGAGCTCAGGATCTCTGGTACGTCTCATAAAACATTTAGAATGGCACAGATATGAACCTACTATAGCATTTTATGCAGAAATCAAAAATAGAAACAGCTTGACTGAAGTAGTGAAAGACTATATTTATTGAACTGTTTCCTCTTCCAATTTCTGAAGAATAAAAAAACTAATTTATTGTTCTCACTTATGCATGGAAGTGTGTCATAAGCAGCAGTATACTTCAACTCCAGGCACTGGCTCATTACAGGTGATTTGTATTATATGTTGTACAGTATGTGTAGCCAGGTGAATGTACTTTTTTTTTTTTTTTTTTTATTAAAAGCAGCGTTTCATCAGAAAAATGGCTACAGATATTTCATTTCCCTGATCATACACATTATATACATACACATGTTTGATATAATTACCCACTACTGATTGACATTCCAACAGTAGTTGGTGAAGAAAAACTATCTAGATACCCATCGGCTTTTCAGCATGTTAGGAGTACATGCTGCATCTCAGATTAAAGCTTTAAAAATGATATGATTTAACAAGTCAATTTAATTCTTAAGTAAAATCTAAATATCAGCCCACAGTTTTACAATTATATGTTACTAGTTGTGAAACAAAGCTTTAAAATGCAGAAAAGGAAGATTAAGCCTAATGCTGAAAAAAATGTACAAGTCATCAAATACATTTTAATTTTTTTTATAAGTAAAGAACACTCAAGTATGATACATCACATATGTTTCTGTGCAGGAGAGAAAGTCCACATGACCTGATCAGGCATCAGTTTTTCATACACTCAACAAAGAAATCATTGCATGCCACAGTAAGTGCTGCCACCAGAATTACAAATTCGTGGAAGTCCACCTCTCCATCTCGGTTCTGATCAAGATCATTTATTATCTTCTCCACAACCAGTGGATCTTTGCTTGCCTAGAAAGAAAGTATGTGAGAGTCAAACATGGAATCGGAGACAATCTAGATTTATATATGATTTAAATATTAAGAAACAATTTGAAAAGGATTTATCAAAAGGATGAAACATTTGGTTCACAAATAGCCTAAACTATTTGGTTAGTATGTTTCAGTGTAATTAAATTCTTTGGGAAATTAACTCACAGCCAAGAAAACACTTAGTTCTCCTTGGAGAAGACTCTTCAGCTCAGCTTTACTCAGTTTGTATTTGTCCCCTTCCTTGGACGAATATGCGTGGAACACTTTGATAAGGGTCTCCATTGCATTTTCCAACTGAGATGCCATGTTTTCTACTGTCAAGATCTGTATAAAACAAAGGTTAAAGGGATTTGGCTAATTCTGTAGCCAAATCAATGCACCATGCAGTTGTATGTGATGCTTTAGGACAAGGAATAGGTTTGGTCTGCCATATCTTAATCTTTTATGCAGTTGTCACCTATGGCCAAAAAAAAAACCCCAAATAAGCAAACAAATAAATAAATAAACCAGAGAAGCAAAATCATGCTTAGTTTTGCATTTGTTCAGAAATTATATAAAAAGAGACAACCATATTAGGCTGCTTTACAAATGGAACAGCTTTTCTTTGAAAGTGAGCCTAAATCTGCTTTATTAAATTCATGGATCATTCATGTATCAAAATACAAACCACAAAACATGTTTAACTAGCATAATATAATCAAATTCAAGTCAAATGTCAAGTCCAAATAACTGATGTTCAGTGGAGATATGAATCAGTAATGAACTTTTTTGTATATAGTTTAAAAGTTTAAGATTAACAAAGAAAAAAATTCATAAACATTTTATGAACAAATTGTGCTCCTGTGTAAGTGATCTAAAAGCCAGAAATCAAATAAAGACAAAAGAAAAAGATATCCAAGTTGGTACAGCCTAATTTAAACAAACAAACAAACAAACAATATAAGTTAAAGCTTTCCCCATTAACATCTATACATGGATCTTAACATTTATTAGTAATGGTGGTTTTATTAGTAAAACCATCAAAACATAATTATTTAACTGTATTATTTAAGCCACACTAAATTTATTTAGAAAAATGTCTCAGTTGTGCATTTTGCTGTCTAGACCACATTATTTTTAAGTAATGGACAACCAGCATTATTGTGCAGTTTACTGTAGTTTTTATTTTAAAAAAAAATGCTAGAAAGACAATGCCAAATCCTTATAATGAATGCTATGCAAATGTATTTGCAATTAAATTTAACTAATTAACTTCCACTAACTACTTTTTTCTATGATTCTAACCCATTACAAACTGGTTACCTTACATCTCTGAGTGTTATCTGGTCTATTGAGTTACACTAACAAATTGAGAAATTTGTTATCTTACCGAGAAAGGGAAAGCCGCAGTTGACACCTGAGGAGATTCACTGTCTCTTCTTTCTAGCATCTCATGCATTAAATGGCAGCAGCTTACAGTGTACCTCTGCCTTGGCTCCTTATAGGACGAAGCTCCTCCTACTGCCAGGAACAATTAAAAAATTAGAAGGGCTACAATCCTCTATGCTAAATATTTATGCTAAATTGTATAAGTAGAACTTGGCTAGAGTGAAGATTTAATCCTCGAACATGGTCATATATCAGACATTATTATAAATAGTAATAAATTGTAAAAGGCTCAGAAACTTATTGCTGTGCTAAATAGCATGCACAATGCTGAAAATGGATCGGGGGCTTTCCAAAATCATGTTCTACCTGAACATAGGCAATTAGAACTGCTACCCATTTAAGGGCTTGTTTAGATGTGAGGCACCACATAGACTTGTCTTTGTACAGTACCTGACCTCAGGTCACCTCATTTTTTCTCACACGTGTTGAGCTAGCTGAAAATTCTCCAGAAGGTGGAGCTATTACCACTCAAGCAGATTTTTTATGCCTTCAGTGTTATTGGAAAACCAGAACACAAATATACACCAGTTGGTATATATATATATATATATATATATATATATCAATTTATACATATTGAATTATTGAAATCTACTCACCTCACGTTTATCCATTTACTTGACACACCTGAATCCGCTAATCATGGCCTCTCAAACCATTTCCCAAAACAGATTCTTAAATCAACTTCATGCATTTATCTTCATGCATTTAATTCACTGATATTTGGTGTACCTGATCTGGTAAATGATTTGCAATCTATTCAAACATTGACTTAATTTCTACAAGAAGACTATTTTAGTAAAGTATTTACTGTATATTTTAACAATCTGCATTAGTGCAGTCATGAATCTGGTGTTTTAAATCATCCCTGAATATTCATTTTATGTAAAATTTTATGAGGCAAAGAACCTGTGTGGTATTTTGTTTAATTATGTTCATCTCAGCTACACCCACAAAAGTTGAGTTGTTGAGGCCATATAGATTAACCTCATACAAATGTTTACACAACAAAAAGTGTCTTTGACTAGTTCCACTTAGATGAATGTTGGACTCTGCAATGGTAAATTTTGCACCATTAGAACCAACATAAGGTATCTTGGCAGTGCAGGAAATTGACCCCTCAACCTTCCAATATCCTTAAGTACCTAGCCAGTACTGGTTTGCTAAATCGGTGTCTAATCACTCAGTTATATGCAAAATGTGCAAGTACTATGAGGTCACATTAGCATAATGGGTTTCATAGTACCCTGTTGAAAGTTAACATTTGGTCAGAAAAATTGTATGTAAATCTATGGTGCTATTAAATGCAATATTATTCTAACAGCTTTTCCTGAACAGGTATATAAAATGTAACAAAATAATTATACTTCCCTTCAAAATAACATGCATTTGTAAATCAGAGAGCAACTTTAAAAACAATGGCTACCTGGGTTCAAAGGTGGTTGTCCAAAGTCAAAAACCATGTTTTCTTGTTGCACTTTTTCTTGGTGGGAAAAAGCTGTCCAAGCAGCTTTTATTAAGATATACGAGGGATTTACACTCAGTCCCTTGAACAGCAATGAATGCTTTAAAGAATAAGTACAAAAATGGTTGTATACAAAAGAATGATCATATGCTCAGTGCAACACATTTTTATTAAAGCAGACAAAGTAGTTCAGATGACCTGAATAGGCATCAGCGTTTCATACACTCAACAAAGAAATCATTACACGCCACAGTAAGTGCTGCCACCAGAACTACAAATTCCTGGAAGTCCACTTCCCCATCTCGGTTCTCATCCAGATCAGACATTATCTTCTCCACAACCAGTGGATCTTTACTTGCCTGGAATGAGAATGCAGGAGTCTCAAACTTATATTTCAAGGAAATTTCAACCAAGATTTTAATATGGAATAAAAAAAAAAAAAAAAAAAAAAAATTTAACTCACAGCTAAGAAGTCATTTAGCTCTCCTTGTAGAAGACTTTTCATTTCAGCTTTACTCAGTTTGTATTTGTCCCCTTCTTTGGAAGAATAAGTGTGGAACACTTTGATAAGGCTGTCCATTGCATTTTCTAACTGAGAAACCATTTTCCTATAGTGATTCCCTGTGGAAAACATGAAGCATTAAGGTCTAATCACATTCTAAATCTAATAGAATAATTCTGATTTCTCAATGTCATCATTTTAAATTAATGAAAGCACATTAATACACCACCCATTTGTAATTAACTCCCTATGCAAAGTAACTTAACATTTGTAATTCTTTTTAAAGAGTAACGTAATTCCACTGATAATAGGATATTTGTTCCATTATTACGCACTCTCCTCTTCTACCCATTATGAACACCTGCTGACCCCTTTACAACGCCGATCCACTGACCAGTTTCTCACTTCTATGGAGATATCCGGTGTCTCCGAGTAACAAGTTGTTTGGCCCCAGTAGACTGATGATGTTCAGAGGGAATAGGAGGACTGGCATGCATCAAATATTTAACTAGTCCTTTTGTTGCAGTTTAAGAGGTTGAGAATGACCATCTAAAATTAAGTAAACGTTCTTAAAATGTTCTACTTCTAGGAAACATTAAAGTAGCAGAAATAAAATGACAACTATGGTAAGCCAATCATTTCAATACCTAATTCAATTTATGTTTTGAATAGGAAAACTATCCACAGGATGCCATAACCTAAAAACAAATATGATATCATTTAAGAATCATCTTTGCTTTGAATCTTTCTAGGCTACAGAGATGTATAGACAATATTATTGTGTAAACTAGTTACACAGCAACCATGAACATGAACTCTATATAAAGTGATAGAAAAAAAATTAAATAAATAAAAATGCTCATTCTTACCTTTTTCACTGAAATGGTAGAGTAAATTATAGCAAATAATTAGTATAGATCTTTTACTTAGAACGGGGCATGTAGTATAGATTGAAGCTGTGCTCTAATTGTGCTCTAATTACGCAACTTAATCGTTTTAAATAAATTACGCCATTTCCAAACAAAGTTTAAAAAAAAAAAAAAAAAAAAAAAAAAAAAAAAGTAGAACTAAAATAAATAAAGAGTGCAGCACGCTTTTCTCTGAGCGTTTTTCGAGTTTAAGTATAATTTAAATACAATTTAATACTTATTTTTATACTTTGCAAACTTTTTCTAGGCTAAAGATTATTTCTGTTCCTTGTCTTCCTAGCTAATTAAACAGAAAGGAGAATTTCATTAGCTTACCGAGAAAGCTGTAGCTGATATGTGAGGAGATTCAGATCTTCTGTTTCTCACGCATTAAATGGCAGCGGTTTATCTACGTGCTCTAATTAGCGTGTCAGACCCCATCCACTCCTCTCCCCTTATAGGCGTCCTCTAATGCGCCAAATAAAAAAGATATAAAGAAAAATAACATTATAAAGAAGTCACGATAAACACATTAAAAGACACATCATCATAAAAACAGATTTGAATGATTTCAAATATGAATTATATAGACGTAGTCCTAGCATGTAAAATTCTATACAGACAGCCATCAAAACATTTGAGTTTTAACCCTGAACCCATGTGGACCGTGATGTGAACCTTTATCAGTTGATTTTAATCTTGAGATGGTAAAGAGGAACATAGTTTGATTATTGCAGAAGATGATGGGGATGCAAGGAATGTACATTCATTGATTCTGTGTGGCTTTGCAGACAAATTGGACTCTGTAGCATAAAATATACATTTTAAATATAGGCTTGCCCAATGCACTCTTTCTACATCTCCTCTGTTAATAGAAATTCCAAATGCAAACCTTAACACTTTCTCATAGCCACAAATAAACTTACCCAGCCTCCTGAAAATGTTGTTTCTGGATCTGGTGAGTTATGTAAACCTTTTCCTACCTTCTTTCTAAATAAAATAATTTCTACACATTGCTCAGTCTGTTACAAGTTTTACTTTAACCAACTCATCATCTGTTATTGGGATAATTATTATGCAACTCACCATTTTGTCAGTTAGTTATTATCCCAACTATACTCCTTAAAATTATCTGAATGCTTCAGTTTCCTTCTTTTATTAATTGTTTGGTTGCCTTTGTCACAGTCCTGTTGGAACTAAATAAGTCAATAGATCCTTAAGTTCTTTAAAAACCTGAGCTGGATCCCATTTTGGAAACGGCTACAAACCCATCTCTAATCTGTAAATAGTTATTGCTTTCAAGCTACAAGTCCACCAAGTCTCCAATAATCACTATGAGCACTTTCTATCTGATGTTTGCCTATCTCAGCACTCAGGCAACAGGGTTGTTAATGGCCTTCTACACCACACAAATGATAACGCCTGATAGTCAGCCATTGTTATCACAGTTTTTTATCTCTCGGTTTAATTCCCACCACACAGACAGACACTATTTCATTTCAGTTGAGAAACATGTCCTCCCCTATTCCCTCTAAACTCTTTAGGGCAAATCTGTTCTTTGTCCTCTTCTCTTTATAATCTATTTTATTTCCTTATGGCAATATTATCCATCATCACAGTCTCAATTATCACCGTTAGGCTGATTGGACAAAGATTTACATTTCTGTATGCCTGCCCAGGTTCAAGTTATTATATAGAAATTATGTAAAGTAAGAATGCTTTCAAAAAATATATTTTTATTGTGATGTTTATTTTAATCAATATTCAAAATGCAAAGAGAGCAAAAAGAAGAAAAATCTACATACAATTTGGTGTGACTACCATTTGGCTTCTAACCATCATCTTGGACATTTTGTACACATGCACAATGAGTCAGGTGTATGATTAACCATTTATACCATGCAGGTGATAATGATTATGCCAATGATTATCAATTTTATATGTATGTTTAAAACTGGGCAAGATCCAGCTGAACTAAGATGTGGTTGTTGAAGGCAAAGGTCAGGCAAAGATTTAAAAGCAGACCAGTATTTAATAACGTGCTGTTCAATGTCTTTTGAAGAAGCACAAAGAAATTGAGTACTGGAGATGCAGTGTTTGGCCAAGGAAACTTGCATAACATGAATGACACATCATTCGTACTTTGTTTCAACATTGAAAGATGTCCAGCAGTAAGTGCTATCAGCAAAGAATTGGTAGAAAACAGTGAGACCCAGATACAACCATCTACTGCCCAGAAATTTCTGGCCAGAAGTGGTCTTCATGGAAGAACTGTGGCCAAAAAAACCATACCTCTGACATGGAAACACGGCATTCACAAATACATAGGAACTGGGATGCAGAAAAATGGCAGCAGGTGTTTTGGGTTTATCAGTCATTTTTTTTCTATTTATCCATTAAAAAACATTTGGCTGTAGCAGGAGGCAGGTTGTTCATCAAAGGGCTGGAAAGTGGTACAGTAATGAGTGTCTGCAGGCAACAGTTCAGCATGGTGGAGTTTGGGGATACAGTTCTGCAATTAGTGTTGGAGATTTGTCTTAATTGTGTCCATAGTGCTGAAAAATACAGGAAAACACTTATCCATCATGTGATCCCATCAGGGAGGTGTCTGATTGGCCCCAAATTTATTCTGAAGAAGGACAATGACCCCAAACAAACAGCCAATGTCATTAAGAACTATCTTCAGTGAAGATAAGAACATGGGGTCCTGGAAGTTATGGTTTGGCCCAATACAAAGCTCTGACTTCAACATCAAGTCTGTCTGGGATTACGTGAAGAGACAGAAGGATTTGAGGCAGTCTACATTTACAGAAGAAGGTTAGTTCTCTACATCCAGAGTTCCTTCAAAAACTGTGAGCAAGTGTGTACTTATAAGAATTGATGTTATTTTGCAGGCAAAGCGAGGCAACACCAAATATTAATTTGATTTGGATTTCTCTTTTGTTCATTTACTGTTTTTCTTAGTAGGTCATTTTGTTATTGAATAAACAACCTATTCATATTTATATTTACTTTACATATATAATTTATTTGTATTTCTTTACACAGTACTGTTTGTGATTCCACTTTGTTTTAAGCATAAGCAGTGGCTTTCAACCTGTGGGCTGGGGCCACCCAGTGAGTCATTGCGGTACTGCAGAGCTCAGAACTAGGTTAAATACATTTTTATGCATTTTAGTTAAGCAGCTCTTGTAAAATATGGATGTTGTAAATGGCCTGTTACTTGCCGATTATTCATAACTTGTAGGTTTGTAATGTGTTTAAAATGTCCTGCACACTAATTCATTTTGCACATCAATTTATATTTTTTTTTAGATTATATTGTTTTTAAATACAGGATTCCAAATGAATCAACGACTAAACACATCTTCAGATGGTTTTAACATCTTCAAACAATTTAGCAATTTGGAGTATCATCAACTAGAATACCTGTTAAATTTGATTGTCTAGATGTGGGATGGTTTTCTTATTCACATTTTAATCTCTTTGTTAATGGGTGAGGTGTGAGTCACTTCAAACACTGTTAATACCAGATTATGCAAGTACTTTGAAGCTTGTGTTTGACCATTCAGTGGTAGGCACTATTTAAAGGATGGTTGAAATATGAAAGGGAAAAACAATTTAATTCATATCCTTAATATCAGAAATGCTGCTCATCCCTCCGGTACAGTTCCAGAGCTCTAAATCTAGAGCATATAAACTATTCTATTCATAATGATAATGACACTAGGTCTGAATTAATGTGTAGCCAGTTTAGGGTAAGGACAAATATGAGAGAATTGAGAAAATTTACAAATCTTTCTCAAAGCTGCCGATCACTATACCAAGTCATTATAAAATTCAATAGCTCTTTTGTAAAATACCAATAACACATACAGTAGACATATAAGTGCATTTTCACTGAAGGGCTCTGCTTATCTATATCCTGGCCATGATCGTGTCCACACAAATGAAAGTACTTGATATGCAAAAAAGCTACAAAGAAACAAGCAATCATTCAGTGGCTTTGCCCGCATCAAAATGCAGCCAAGTGTGTCAATACTTTAATCCATATAATCCATGAAAATACAGAGAAATTGGAGTGCAAACATTATTAAACACAAGGAACATGCTCACTTACTGACTACTTTATTATGCACACCTGTACATTTACTCTTTAATGCAATTATTTAATCATACAATCATGTGGAAGCAGTGTAGTGCATAAAATCATGCAAATACATGCCAGCAGCTTCAGGTATTGTTGACAATATACAAGACTTTTGACTAGTACATACTTGTTGGAGCCATATGGGCTGGTTTGAGTATTTTTAAACTGCTGACTGCCTGGGATTTTCAGACACAACAATCTCAAACACCTTATTGAGAGATGTCAGAGGAGCATGGCCAGACCGGTTCAAGCTGACAAAAAGACATAGTACAGTACTGTAGGTCAGATAACCAGTCTGTACAACTGTGGTGAGCAAAAAAGCATCTCAGAATGTACAACACATCAAACCTTGAGGCAGACAGACTACAGCAGCAGTAGACTTCCACTTTTGACAGCCAAGAACAGAACGTTGAGGCTGGAGAGGACCAATTAATACATGGCTACCATAATACCTGCTGCTGATGTGCATTCATTCCTGGACACAATTTCCCCATTTTCTAATGGCAACTTTCCGCATGATAATGCACCATGTCACAAAGCAAAAGTCTTCTCAAACTGGTTTCATCAAGGAATTTTTCCAATATCTTGTGGAGTCCATTCCACAAGTATTGAAGCTGATTTGAGAGCAAAGGAAAACCCTACCCAATATTTGTATAATGTTCCTAATAAACTGTTCAGTGTATTTTTCTGTGGCTGAATCTCATTAATGATTCCTGATAGAACATACTATGTAGGGCACAAGATGGGGTTTAATTATATTCTGTTTTACTTGTATCTCAAGTAAGAAATGTAAAATTTTACAAATTGATTAATGACAAAAAAGACATAAATTTTTACATAAAACTGTTACTTAAAATGTATTTTAAAAGAGGAAGAAACTTTGATAGTCACTATTAGAAAATTCTGTGCTAGAAGAACAGTGATTTTTCATTTATCAGGATAAGTCAATGAATCTGGTGTTTGACCATTCAGTGATAGGCACTATTTAAAGGATGGTTGACAAATGAAAGGAAAAACAATTTAATTCATATCCTTTGCAGAAATGCTGCTCATCCCTCTGGTACAGTTCCAGAGACTTATAGAATCTGTGCCAAGGAACACTGGACCTGATCTGATGACTAGTTGTTTGTGTTGTTTTTTTTTTTCCTTTTAAATTGACATCTCTCTGTATATATATCAACTTGGCCTGCACTGTATGTGGGCAAGAACAGTAAACAAATTCACCACGGGTTATTAGATGCAGCATAGCTTGCTTGGCAGTGGAAAAATGAATCATGCGGGATCATGGTTAGTTTTCTGCACTGAGCAGTGCCACAACATCCAATAGAAAAGCAGTAATAGTAAAGACTTTCAAGATCACTGTGACATGCACTTAGCCCAAAAACTTATTCACCATCACACAATGTCCATTATTCTTGATCTGAGATTATTCTTAAAGACCTTCGGCCTTTCCTACAATCTGAAGTTTAATCTCTGATGCCTTATCTACCTTTGGCCCAGAATCTGCAGACTCCTGATTCTCCTGGGCCAGCTCAATCACAGACAGAGTGTTCAATCTTATGGAATGTTTCCGCATGGAGGCTGAGAACTGCTGTGAGACCATAGGTTTTCCCATGACGCTCCTTAGCTGTGCCCAGAAGAAGGCTTGATGTTTGGGTTGTGTAGGCCACTCTAAATAGGTTTTGTTGCTCAGCATCTTTTTGAGTTTACAGTACTTGCTGGGCAGGGAGTTTGGATCGATGGGTTCCTTTACCACTAGTATGACATCACTGAAGTTCTTGCCCATGGCTCGCTGCTGGGCAAAGTAGAGCTCGTAGTTGCACCACTCACTGTTCACAAAGTGCTGTGAGATGACAAAGATAACCTTGAAAATGAAACAGGAGGTTAGAAAATTTCACAAAATGATTAAAAGTCTACTCATGCATGTGACCTGTCAATTTGACAGGGATGAACGTCTTACAGTTTAGACAAACATTCTATTGCATGTCTATATAAGTTCATAAATGTCTATATAACACAAATAAATTAAAAATTACATATAGAATCTATTATTTTACTTTTTCTATGGCATTACATTATTTGGACTATTTTGTATTCTCTCCTCTGTGTACTTGAATTTATTTTTACATACCTTCCGACTGTTTTCAATGTTCTCAATTATGTTATCAATGATCCATTTTCCTGGCATAAAGTCTCTTTCATGGATGCAAAGACGGTAAGGGGGCTTGGAGTTCTCCAGACATGGTAACAGCTCATCCCTTACCCAGTCTGCATCTGAGTGGCTGTAGGAAATGAAGGCATGAAATGTATAGTCCCAAGAATTCGCTAGTCCCTCCTTATGAGACCTATACTTGGACCTGAGAATTTTGCATGTAGCTTTGGCATACCATGGAACATCAAAGAAATAACATATTAGCATGAGTGCTAGCACAGTTCCTGCTGTTGTGACTACAGAGATTATGATGACCAGCCTGATATCACACACTATCTGACCAGGGAGATAATGAGATACCATTGTATTGAGCAGGTCTTGAGGGTGGTAACACTTGTAGCTTTCTGGCCAGTCTGTGATGTTGACGTTTCCCTTGACTGCAGTTTCCTGTATGAAAGTATGGAGCTCACAGGTACAGTGGTACGGATTGTTACCCGCTCTGAGTTTCTCCAGTTTAGGCAGTCCTTTGAAAGACCTCATGCTAATAACCCCAAAAGAGTTTCCGTCCAAACTCAATGACCTTAAATTCTGACTCTTCCAATCAAATGGAATAAATTTAATTTTGTTACCACTGAGGATGACCTCCTTCAGATAAATTGCTTTCCTGAAATAGTTCACATCTATCTGGTCTAAATTACAGTAGGAGAGATCAAGGTACAATACAGTAGTTGGGAGACATTCGAAACTGTCAATAACCATACTGTTGTGGTTAGCGATGACTGTGGTTATGTCCTGTATCCAAGAGCAGGGGCTGTTTCCTTTAAATCCAAACTGGTTGTAACTGATATCAATGACCTTTAGGTTTCTGAAGTTCCCAGCAAGAGATGCAAAGGAGCTAAGGCTGGTCAGTTTGTTATTGCTGAGATTAAAAGTGTGAAGTGCTGACATTACATCTGTGTAGTCACATTGCTGGTTAAAAAGGAAGTAGTCCTTAAGATGGTTTTTGGATAAATCAAGTATTTCAACCCCTCTCATCTCCTCCCATGCATCACAGGGTACAATGTCAAAATTCACGTTGCTTATGCGCAGGTGACGGATGTTGTTCAACCATGTAAAAGTCCAGTCAAAGCGTAGGATGTCTGGGTTGCTGATATCCCTGCAAAATCAAACATATCAATCAGGGGAACTGTTCATTCTGGCAATTTTATATGATCTTGGGATATTAAGAAGTAGTAGATGTCCTTGTTCATATAAACAAATAGCTGAAATACTTACGACAAAACCAACATATCCAGTGTTAGGTTTGTCATACTGGATCCCTCCTCACTACTCACTATCGTTTGTGACCGGGCAAAGTCAATGAAGAACAGTCCTAGTGTTTTAATCTCACTTTTTTCTAAATTCACAAGAACCATTCTAAGCAGGTCCTCACTGAATTTCCCATGGTGAAAGGTCAGTTGCTTGGAGTTTATATACTTTAATCCATAGAAAAGATCCTCTGTGTCAGTATAGTACTCAAACTCAAAGAGATTACGGAAACGAATGGCTTCAAATGTTTTGTTTTCAAGGTCTTTTAGTATTAGAGGAAGAGCCTGTGTCCTGTTATCCACGGCTATATTCATCCACAAGTTTGCGGTCTGGATGTTCTTGAGATATCCTGGATCATAAATGTCCAAGCTAGAAGCAGTTTTAATAGCAATCCTCTCCAGAGATATATTCGATAACACATCAAGATCCCCATTTCCCAAAATGCTGAGTACAGGACCACCCAAAGACAACAGTTTTAAATTATTGAAATTCAAAAACACATCATCCAGTGTTGACTCAGTGTAGAGATTATTTGCAAGCTCTAAAATTCTCAGCTTGCTGAGTGGTGCAAGGGCTATTGATGGAATAGTAGTCAATGAGTTATTGAACAGATTTACTTCTTCAAGTAGTAGGTTTTTGAGAAAAGCCTCATCCTCAATCAAAGATATATTGTTAAACTGAAGCCAGAGGACTCTGAGGAGAGGCAGTTCAATGAAATCATCCTTTCTGATAAACTGTAGAAAGTTATAAGATAGATCTACGATCTCAATGGTAGAAGGTAGTTCTCCTACAGGCACTTTATCCAGTCGCTGGCCTCGGCAGTCTGCAGTGCGATAGTCAGCAGATATCAGACAGGCTTGTTCAGCTTGAAATGGTAAAATGAGGAGTGATACTTGTAAGCCAAACAAAAGCATGAAAAATGTAAATACTCTCACATCTGCCATTTGGATCTGTGTAGAGATATAAAAACAGGCTGTTATTGCCATGGTGTATACCTTTAATTTGTATAAACACAATGATAGTGTTTGTAATCACATGAAATTATGTATCATTTTGTATATATTTTAAATAAAAATGTAACATCTTACTTTTATTACAAACAAAGGTGGGTGACTTTTGTAAAAAATGTACTGCCTACATTTGATTTCATCATTTTCTTCAACCACTTCAACCACCTTTTTCAACCACACATTTTTGACAGAATTAAAGAAATTAACTGATCTGCCTTTAAAATCCTGTATTTTTAAATTCTGAGAAATAAAACAAATTTATAAACACATTAACTTTATACTGTAATACATAGTAGATGGGATAAATACAAACACATTTAAACATATCTAATATTAATCTTGAATTTTGTATTCTATTGCTCTTTATATTATTCTTTATAATCACCATTTGTTCTATGTTTATGTTCTGTAAAGCTGCTTTGAGACAATGTCAATTGTACAAAATAAACTTGGAGGTGAATTGAATTGAATAGTATACATAAAAATACATTTTTGTTAATATCACATTATAACACCACTGTAACCTGCAGTCAAAAACCTGCCTAGCATCTGACACCTATCAACTATAATGTATAAACTTTACAAAAATTAAATATTTTGTTTGATGGAATTTTGCTAAGTCGATGTGATCATCTGCACTGTCTTATGCTATCAATGTCTCTCTGTGTCACTCACTCTCACAGTGTAAATGTTTTCATTTTATGCATTCATTAAAAAAAGATGAGTGCAAGCTTAGATTACAATATTCTATACATTTTGTATTTTGTTTACAAGATATTAATTGTGTCTAAATTAATACTAAATATTTTGCTCACACAGTTCAAGCATTTAACCATGAATAAATCACTTACCACCAGCAGAAACAAATGCACTGTTAGTGAATAATTGCAGTAGAAGAGAAGGTTAGGTCAAATTTAGGTTATACACTGCGTTCATGGTACAAAATAAACTGTATAGATATTTATAACACTCTGAGTTTTGTATAGGTGAGCACCATGTTCACTCATAGACGCCAGTACCAATTTATGCTCCTCCTTTTTGGTATAGTATAAAAGACACTCATGTATATGTTTGAAAAATTAATTACATTTTGAATCACTATATAGATTTTTTTTTAACTTTATGACTTTTATAAATGGCCCAAGTGATGAAATTATGGTCATAAAATATATTTCCCTTTTCTCGTCTTAAACCTTGATAATTCTACTCATTCCTCTGATAATCAAACAAATTTGTCATTTACCTTCATGCTAAACAAAACCTTTTGAATCATGAACAAAACACTTACTTGTACTTACTCCCGAAATAGTCGATCGGATGAGGGAACCTTTTGCATTCTTTATATCCTTTTGTGAAATAAATATTTGGCTGGACACACCTAAAATACTGCGAAATGCGAAAAGAATAATTCCTTCCAAAAATGTCACATATTACAAGGATTAAGTAAGAGTAAGTGCAGTCTTGTAAGGCAGTGCGTGTATGCTGTGTTTGTGCACAGGGTGTAATCCTTCTCCTCCCATCTTAGGTCAAACGGCTGAGATCTAGATGTAGATATGAATCTAATCGAGGTGCTATTGGTCAAAAGTACACAACAATATAACAGATGTGTCCTAAAAAAAAAAGATCTTATCTTTGACGACAGCCACCTTCAACAAAGCCTTCTAGTTTATCTCTAAATAATGAAACATTTAACCCATAATGTAGAAATGGGCATGAGTTGGCCCTTCTGGCAGCCACTTCCATCCATCCACACATTTTCTCTGCTGCTTTTCCTATGCAGGGACACAGGGCACCTAGAGCCTTTCCCGAGGCACTTGGGCACCAACAAAAGGTGGTGGATGGATGGGATGGAGTGCCATCCCATTGCTGGGGTTCACACAAACATTCACACACCTTGGACAGGTTAGAGATGTCAATCAGCCTACAATTCATGTCTTTGGACCAGAGTACACAGAGGAAAGCACAGGTTAAACATGCCGCCATGACAACATTTCCTATCAGTATCAACTCATGACGTCCTAATCACTTGAACTTTTGGCTAATTCTGATTATCACCATTACATAAATCCCAAGTTTCAGTGTCTGTCAGGTGTTTGATGTTGAATTGGTCTTGTGTTCTTGTGTGTGCCACAGTATGGTCCATTGTCATGGCTGTGACTTATTATATCTACTTTGTTAAGATGTGTATTCTCTGCCCTGTACTTGGCATCAGACATATAGCAGCACATCTTGTGGCCTACTGTAGTCATGGTGACAATCAGTATAAGGTTTTGTCAATTGTTTTCCTGGACTTTGACAAATAGGTGCTGTATTTTCTCTACAGGTTACCAAACACACATACACAATCATTTTAGATGCTTCATATTTCTCTTACCTCAGTGTAATTTGATGCAAGCCATGTCAGCATGAACTTCAATATTTTGTACACTTGCAACTCATTGTATGAGAGAAAAAAAACCTCTAATGACAATTTGGTGTTTGTTGAAATCTGGAATTGGGGCATCTTTATGTCTACAGTAGATGTATATTGTTTACTATTCACTTTCCTGGTTCACAACAGTATTTTCACTCTATTCAATTTAGATTTGAACTTTTTTCTCAAAGTTTTACCCCACCTTCTGAGAAGGCAGTTAAGGGTCTGGATTTAACATAAAGTTTCCCATTTGGAGATCCCTAACTAAACAAACAATTGGTTGCCCTTTGTTTTGTTTTTTTGTGTTTGTTTGCTGTAGGTACATCATTGAAACCTTTGTAGGTATGTCATTGAATACAAAAATGTTCTTGGTAACTAAAATATTTATCCAACTTTGCATCTTAAAATGTATGACCATACCTGTAGCACTCACATCAATGGATTTCAATTTTGTTTGTTTGTTTGTTTTAGAATATGTATTTCATTTGGTTTGATTTGTTGAATTACATGCTTAAAACAAACATTTCCTAACCATCAAATTACTGCCCATGACATTAATCCAGTTAAGCCAAGATCAACAATTCTAGATGAAATTATAAATAAAGTCAATGAACAAATAAATGTTACACACACAAGTTAAATTGTTATTCATGATGCACAGTAAAAGGAAATGGTGTTGTATGTAAGTTGATCGACTGCTAATATTTTACATGTTTGAACTGAGTTTAAAATGTGCAGACAAATGTATTACTGAAATTCAGAATATAAATAGATAATAGCAAATGGACATGAGTGTAAATGAATTGTCCATGGTAGGAAGCTAAACTTAACAAAATTATAGACTTGTTGAATCACACAGATGATGCAGATGGGCACCAGCTATATAAAGTTAGCTCTGTACTGATCATCTCAAGGACACTGTGTCTAATTCAAATCTGGCCCAAGACAATCAATCTATCTTACTAGTTACAAATATCAAGGTCCTGCGATTGACTGGCAGCATATAAGAGGAAGCCCAGAAAGCATGCAGAGCTACTCTATCTACTCATGCAGAGCTAACTAATCGGTGACTTGGTGGCAGACATGGCTCAGCTGAAATTAATAACTTAGAAGCTGAAACCTGAGCTTCTTAACATAGCCCTCCATATAGGTCAGTGTGCAATCTGATCAGAGGATTGCAAGGGTACTATGTTTACAGACACATTTGTGAGGTTTATCCTCTATGATAATGATCTAACAGTTGGGCAGCAATGAGCACTGTTTAGGTGTGCCTACTGTGAAATCCAGCATGTTTTTATTTCAATTTGATTTAAGTATGTATTGAGGTTAAATTAAGGTGTAGGGCATTTGAAAGCTTCTTTCATGTTTCAACACTGTGGGGAACAAAACTGTTTACTCCATATTTTATAAATTTAGGTTAAAAAGTAAAATCTTTCCATTTAACAGGTTTATACATTAATTATACAATTAATGTATAAACCTGTGAGAATTAAAAGTAAACAACTTTGCTGGATTGAATTGGGGAGAAAATGCACTCAAATATTCTTTTAATAACATTTATTAATGTTTAGTTCAGATAAGGTCAGATTTGTGTCTTGAGACATGTCACTTGTAGTTGAATTATGTGAAAATGTAGTGTTTTGTTAGAGAACGTGAAAAATGTTTAACATAAAATAAACACATCAACCATAAAAGTTTAATCAAATTATAGTAATCAGCACACATCATTTTATTTTTATATTAGTAATTCATTTTAGTATTTCTTGATCTCTGAGACATAACTGTTAAAATGAATGAAGTTAAATTCATTTATAAATGGCATATGGGGTCAGTTGTTTTAGGAGAGACTGAACTAGGAATGGGACAATGAATGATGTTTTGTCTCTCTTCTTCTCTCCTATGACTGTTTGTCTTTTGAATGCTTATAATAATCACAGTCCCACATGAACAATAGATCAAACATTGAGAAGTTCACTTCAACAAAACAGGATATTCTCTAAAGACATTACTCACATCACTATAAAACTGTCAGGTGTTCCCTCCATTTACATAGGCAGCAATGGTGGAGATCAGCAAATGCAGAGCATTAAATTTACATCAATATAAGATTAATCACAAGCTTTTTGTCCACAGCAACTACAAAATGTAATTATACTATTCAAGCATATTTGGCCATCATATCATAACTTTTGAAAATTCAATGCTTATTGTTATTTAAAAAAAATGATCACAGGTGTTCACACGAGTATGAAATGCTGTATATCTCTGTATATATCTAAGAATGTATAGATCTGAAGTGATGTTGTTTTACACAGTAGCAAATTTGGGTGATCAGTCTTCTGCCTTTATAGTTTAATTCCACTTGCGCAGGAAAATGATGGCACACATTATAAACCAAGGCAGATCCTGCAGCTTCTGCTCAAATGGTAAATTGTGCTTAGGAAAATCCCCAGTACTGTACATGTTTTACGGCTTTGTATATGTCATTTCAGAGTTGTTCGCAAAATAAAAATAAAAAAAAGAGTAGTATAATTAACACTGAACAGAATATCTGAGTTACAGTGATACTTCAGCTTCAGATCCATAATTTAGAAGTATAAATCATCTGGTGTATGCAGAATAGACAGGCCTGCTGCTTGTTTCCCAGATTAGGTTCACAAAGCAGTGAGACCATTGTGTAACTCAGTGCATTACGTTATCCTCTTAAACTCAGTCATTGATACTGTACAAAATGACATTCAGATATGTTTTCAATCTTTCTGATGCTCAAATATAATTGCTTCACCTGATGTAATTAGACATTAAAACCTACATTCCTTTGAATAAACAGACCTTGTAAAGATTTGTTTTGTGAACCTAACCTTGGTATCAAATAGTGCTCCAATCATCTCTATTACAAGCCGGAGGTAGTGTGTTAGCAGGCTAATGTAGGCAGAAGCCAATGATGGTCAGCAGTAGAGACAGAGCCAGTTTGATAGCCGATGAAGTGGCAGAAGGCCCAGCATTAAATACCAGCTTGTATGACACCAATTCCTGTTTCAGGCCGCTCTCTGTGGCCATGCAACGGAATACACCGTCCTTCAAGGGCAGATCAGGATTTGAGCCAAGCACACAGGATGAGCCAGAGATGGTACAGGGGTATCGCTTAATACAGTTGTCCTTCTCCCAGCTGTACGTGGCGTGGAAGGAGCGAACGGGACATGGCAACAGGACTGGGCCATCTTTGTGCATCCGCACTTCCTTAGGAATTGTACTGCGTATCTTTAAAGCTGATACATAATTAGAAGAGTATTTTAAAACAAGTTATTAATAATTAGTTAATAATTGTACTGCTCTAATTCATTACAAAAAACCTAACTGATGAGCCAGAGATGGTTCATATAATCTCAAAAACTGTATTCATTACCTATGAATTAGATTTAATTAGCCTGTGAATAAAAAGTCTGGGAAAAGTCAGATTTCATTAAAGTTTGTGGTGGAACCTCAGATCACCTCTGAGAAAAAGTGATGACTCCAGAGAGTTTACTGCAAGCCTGGTTTTGCCTAGTAGGCACTAAATATTTTTTGCATTGTAAAGAAAGTGCATGACGTAAATGATGTTTTATCTACAACAAAAAGAAACCCTTAAGCTCCACATGAGGGCAATCATAACGGCTTATATGTGTTTAGCAGCAAAAAAATAGGCAGCTTTTATGCTAAATCATGTCTTTTCATTTTTCTATTGCTTACCTGCAGTGTCCCCACAAACTGAGGCATTAGATTTGTCAAGACTCTGTAGGAGTCCACTGTGTGAAAAATAAGATAACATTTACTAAACAGATAAAAACTGTCTTGTGAAACATGTTTGGTATTTTCTTAAACAAGGAGAAACAATAACCATACCCAGTAGTGAAATTGTAGTTTGCCGGAATAGCCAGGCACCGCTTTTTGGTCAAGTCCCATCCACAGTATGGGTCTCTGGAGAGAATGCACTCCCTGCAAGTATCTCCATATCGACTGCAGTCAGCCAGTGGTAGGCGCTGGACTTCCATCGCAGTGCCAATGTAAAGGTGACCCTGGAAGCAATTAAGTATGAAAAAACCTTGCAAGCCGTTTCAAAACAGTTCTCACACAGTTCACTCATCTGCTTGAGTCAAAAATCTCTCTCTCAGAATCTTTCACAACACTCTCACCCTGCACTAAAATAACTTTTTTTCTGGGTAGAAATGTTGGTCAACAAAAGAGAAGAACACATAGGAACACAAAGGAACACATACTTTCTGTGAGTCGATGGCCATGTTAATGATGGGCCCCTCATTATGGAACAGAGAATACTGCGATATAATAAAAACTTCTTCATGGGTGTGAAGCACTTTTAGAATTTTTCCCTGTTCTGTAAAACAGAGGGAAGCATGCTCATTGTATTAATTGTTCTTAATCAGTGAGTTATTGATGTCCATAAAGAAACCATCTTTAAGTAACTAGACAACACAAGAAAAGTAACACAAGAAAAGTAACACAGGAAACAATAACATTCAGATGCTTAAGACGAATTTTTCTCTAGGGTTTTAAAAATGTTCTGCATTCTGAAAGTCAATGCTTTGTGGTCTACAAGGACAATACCCTTTCAATATTACAGATAATTTTCAGAAAATAAATAGTCAATTACTTTTCTTTGTGATGACTGCAAATCTGTAAGAGCATTACAGGTTTGGTCTTTTCTCCCACCTGTGCCCAGGTAGATGACGATGTAATGTTCTTCATTGACTGTGAGCACACTGTCTGCCACAATGTGTGTGAAATGGTCTTCAGTGGGCAGATCCAGAGGAGCATCTTCCACTGACAGTATAATGTCCTCAATCTCAGGATAATCTCTTATCACTTCCAGCATTTTTACGTACTGAGCTGTTGTATGATTCCTACGACCACACTGGAGGCAGAGATCGTTTTGATGAGATTCAAATTGGAAAGTATAGAATGAGATTGGCATGCAATGATATAATCTTTTATAAGCATCAGCTTGGGTAAGATACAGTAAAACTGTGTGCACATGCAAATATTTGTCAATACATAAACTTTGGAGTCATTGAGGATGTAAAAGTGAACACTGTGTACCATTCCATGTAGATTTCGAGTGAATGGGTCGTTGTACCGTTGGAGCTCTGTTTTAGCAAACGCCTCGTCAATTTCTGAAATTGAGTACGCACAGACAACAGTTGTGCCCCTGTTGCAAAACGACACATACAATTGTTATGAGTTGAGATGAAACGAATAAAATATTTGGCATTTGTTCCAAAAAATGTATTTAATTTAGAAATACATGAGAAGTATGTGGGATTTTATTTTAATTTGAAGTTGTTTTTAAAAAATGTATTAGTGCAGGGCTACTTCACTCACCATGCATTGGAGAAAAGTCCATACGTGACACCTATACGTTGTGGGGATATGAGCACAAATGCTCGCTTGATGTTATTGTAGTGCTGAGGGGTGCTGCCTGTCCCACACATGACACGAGCCTTCAGAAATGTAGTCCAAGAGTCAGGCAGCACTGTCCTTGTGCCACCATCATCGTTCTAACTCACACACACGCGCACACACACACACACACACACACACACACACACACACACACACACACACACACACACACACACACACACACACACACACACACACAAACTTTTAACCATTAATAGCTACATTTAAACCCTTTAACACTTAACATTTTTACATTTAAAATTACAAAAGTTGTCTTTGATGGATGACATGATGGATATTACAAACATTTGCTGGTTGGAACAAACACAATATTTCCAATAAACCTAAGCAAATAACGCTAGACTTGGTTACCATGCAGATTCGCCCTATCCGAGCCCTGTATGGTTCTTCATCCATATCAGCGGTCTTGTTGATTTCACTGAAGAAAATATAGATCACCTCATTGAATTTGTTTGTTGCTGGAATGACAGCAGCCCCTGCAAACTGAGGGTCTAATAGAGAGAGAGAAAGAGAGAGAGAGAGAGAGAGAGAGAGAGAGAGAGAGAGAGAGAGAGAGAGAGAGTAGCTGATGTTTCCATAAACTAAAGCGTTTTAACCTTCACTACTGTTAACTGATCGACATTCAGACACATACTTTTTGGACTTCTCTACAGGTATCTTCTTCCAGATATCTAGGAGACCCATTTAAGTAATGCTCACCTGCTATCTAATCCTCTAGCATGAAGGATTGCAACAAATATTGTAAGTGATGGACTTTTTCAGGGCTGTGGTCAATCCAAAGCAGAGACCATTCTGTTTTTTCCAACAGGCTATACAAAGTAGCATACTGTATAATGACAAAGCAAAAAGAGGTTTTTATCTCTTTTTTTGGTTAAATTATTAAAAATCAAAAACTAAAATCTCTCAATTATACAACTGTACAGACCCTTTAAGCAGTACTTTGCAAAAGAACATTTGGCAGCAATATACAGTTTGAAATTCTTCATAGATAAATCTCTACAGGTATGGTATCCTTCACCATCACACTCCCTATCCTACCTAAAACTAGCTCTCATGCCCCTCTCTAACCCTCTGCAGCCTCCACTCTGTCTCCCCTTCTTCTATAGCTTCTGGCACTCTTTTATCTCTTCCTGATCCTCAGTCATTTTCTTCACTAACCTTGGACTCAGCCACAGACACTTTCCTCTCCTCTCTTTCCTCAACCATTTACTTTCTCTGCCCTTTGTCCACTAAACCCAAGAAAACATCTTGTTCTGCTCCTTGGCTTTCAGGTGTGTTCCGCAACAATCGAATAAAGCTAAGTTCATCTGAAAGAAAGTAGAAGAAATCACAACTTGATGCAGATCTTGACTATTACCGTACACTTCTGCCAAGATGTCCTTCTACAAGGAAAAGCTTAAAGCTTTGGCACAAGACCCTCGTAAGCTCCACAACATCATCTCTTCTCTACTCAAATACCCGAATCCACCTGCATCATCCTTCCTGACTGCAGAAGATTTTACTTCTTTCTACCACTAGAAGATTGAAGACCTACTTTATTCATGAAACACTTCAACTAGCACTTCCTCCCTGTTTGTTGTGTGTGTGTGTGTGTGTGTGTGTATATATATAATAAAAATTAAAAAATTAAAAATCTTTGAACAGTGTTTTAGACTCATGGTATCTTAAGTATGTAACCTGGTGAACCAGAGTTAATGTATCCAAGAGACTTAAGCACTTTTGTATAAGCACTTAAGCACTGGATAAGGGCGTCTGCCCAATGATGTAAATGTAAACGTATGTAAATGAAATCCTACCACCTCCCCATTGTATCCACTCCCTTCCACTATGCTCCTGACCTCTCAAGACCTTCTGCCCTTCATTACCACTATCATCAATGGATCCATAACATCTGGTCAGGTACCAACTACATTCAAGAGAGCAAGGGTTATTACCATCCTAAGAAATCTACTCTGGATCCATCATACATCAGTAACTACATGCCAGTATCACTTCTCTCATTTCTTTCAAAAATTCTTGAACGCATTGTCTATAATTAACTGTCTGTCTATTTCTCACAAAACAACCTCCAAGATCCCAACCAATCTGGCTTTAAAGCAGCACATTTGACAGAGACAGCCCTTTTGCATGTCTCTGAGAAACTACATGCTGCTAGATCAGCCAAGCTGTCATCCGTCCTTATCCTCCTCCACCTTTCAGCAGCATTTGATACAGTCTACCACAAGATTATCTTGTCCACCCTCAGGAGTCTTGGGATTTGCGGATCAGCGTGGGAATGGTTGCTTTCAACCTGGAAGGACGCTCATATCAGGTAACATGGAGGGGAGTGACATCCACTCCACGCAGATCAGGCTCATGGTATCTTAGGTATGTAACCTAGTGAACCAGAGTTCATGCATTCAATGATGAAGACTTAAGCCCTTTTGTATGTCGCTCTGGATATGTTTGCCAAATGCTGTAAATGTAAATGAATCGACATTTTGATTCTTGCTGGCATATTCTCATAATCTTAATCATATTGCATGCCATCTTAGGTCAGGTCTCTTCACAGATGTTCTAAGGGTTCAAGTCTGAGTTTAGGCTGGGCCACAGTATATTTAGATACTTTGTTAAATGTTTTGCTATAAGGTACTAGTAATGGATATATGAAAAAAAAAATTCCTGCAGTTTGTGCAACATGGTTTATCAGCATAAATATTGTAAATTGAATATAATAACAGTATCATGAACTGTGCTTGGAATAATGGTCAATGCTGAAATATTGTCTTTGTATTAAGCAGTCACCCGGTTGTATGAGATCTTTAACTGCTTGTTTTTTCCTCAGGACTTTTTAATACAGTTTGTAACACCTTAGCCCACTCACTCAACAGCCATTTGTTCTCAGTCTTCAGCAGCTTGTTAGTGCTGTATGTGCGACGTATAGAGCCAGGCTGTTTTCCCATAGCTGACAAAGCAGAATACAGGCTTCCACCTGAGAAAGGCAGAAAAACACAAAGAGAGAACTGTGCAATAGCAACATTGATTATGTAATGCTCAAAAGAAATGCTGGGCATTTAAAGATGTCTAATAAAATAATACTACTATACAAATCTTCATTAACTTCATTAATTTGTTTGCCATTTCATTCATGACCAGTGAACACACACACCACTTTTACCTGCTGAGACACTGACAGAGCGTTGAGAAGGAATGGTCGGGGAAATATCTGAGGGTGATATCCTCTGTGCATTATCAGACATGTTGATGAGTGCAGAGTTATTCACCTAGAGATGTACACCAGAAGATGTAAACTGTAAGTCAAAGCATTTTAAGTGAAAGCAATTGCTTATTTTATACACATTCCTACTTGGGCCTTGCATCCCTCCTGAAAAATACAAAATTTTAACATATACTGTATATTGCACTCACAACACCTGCACCACATTAGACTATAAGATGTTATGAGCTTTCTCAAGGTGGTGTAGTGTCAGCAAAAACCACAAGTGAAACTCCAAATGTATGACCAGATGTATATAAGACTCATTAGACACTTTAAGTAAATCAGTAAAAAATTCACCTTACTTTTTACCCAAGGTTTTGTCTCTTATTACTGTAAACTGTCAACATTTTATTAAATATTAATTATATAATATAACATCTAACCTGGAAATGTGAACTTTTGAAAAAATAGAAATATTATTAGGATGAATTCACTTTAAACATATGAATTTGGTAAAAGTACATTTTTTTCTTGATACAGTAAATCACAGAATGTCAACGTACAAGTCATAGTGCAGTATTAATAAAATAACCAAATAAAATGATTTTTTCTAGAATGTATTTCTGTGTGCATAAATATTTAGCACCTTACCAATAACCAACATTTCGGGGTGCCTGCATTTGTCCCACACACCACAAAGGTGTCATTGACTTTCTCAATGACAGTGATGAAATTGTCACACTCGATCTTTGTAGAAGGAAAGAGCACATTACAGTTAGAATGTTACTTTTATTGCACAGATTTTCTTAAAATATTTGATTGATCATTGTAAAGAGACTTTATCTTTTCAAGCAAAACTGTGTCTGCCATTGACCTTAAAACATAACCTAATTCAATCGACTGTGAGTGATGTGCTTCCCATCACATAAGACTATTTCTGTCAAATGAGAATTAGGCCACTGTTCACTAAACATTCACATGCTTTCATATATATATATTCACAAATGCTAAAATGTAAGCAGCTTGTAGTTGTATGAGTCTCTTTTACCTTAGATACTGATTTGGCAAGACAGCTTTGTCTGGAATTTTCATCAGCCACTGCAGTTATCTGGTGAATAAATAACATTATAAATAGAGCTAAAAAATAATACTGGCTTCGTTTTTATTTTCTCTCTTTTTAAATGAACCTAATCATCAGTAATCAGTAATCATAATCAGTCTACATTCCAACATCTAATTTCTATAGCCAGTGTTTCTACATATAGTTATATGTTTAATCACATACATAGGGGAGTGTTTGGGTTCAGTGTCGGTTTTAGATCCATACCTGTTTTTCTTGCACTCCTTTCTGGGTGAAGTTGATCATATAAATAACTGCTTGCCCCCCCACATACAGAACATTGGTCCCCTGCTGGTGGTATATGGTCATGTAGTTTTCAGGCTTTGTGAAGTGAAACCTTGCCGGCTCTGAAAGATTATAGAGGGTCAGGGCCGTATACAAAGTGTACAAAGTGCACACACCCATCTTAAAATTACAGGTGTTTTGTGTATAAAACAATTTTAGACTTGTAAACTTTTTTTTACTTTATTTTTTCTTAAATATTCATATACATACATACATACACACACACACACACACACACACACACACACACACATACACACACTATATATATATATATATATATATATATATATATATATATATATATATATATATATATATATATATATATATATGAATCAATGCAGTGCTTCTTATCTAAAAGTACTCATCAACAGGTCTTGCTTCTTGCCTGTGTTTCGTGTCAGAAGTAACAACTAGAGTGTTAATAAGGTCAGTAATAGAATGTTTTCAGCCAATCTTATATATATTTTACAAGCCATCGCATCGCCCCTCTTTTGTGAATACAGACGTGCTCTGAATAATAGAGAGGACGAACAGAGATCGATAGTCGCTCTCCATTTGCCGTGACAGCCACGAAACAGATCACATACTATACTAGGCGACAAAAAAAAGAGAGATGGAAATACAACACAAATCTGTATTCTTATTAAAGTGGACTGAACGACGCTAAAAACAGCGCAGAAAAGTCTCTATAAAATAATAATCCAGGATAACATTTATATCATGAAGATTAATATCATATATCTCATCACCGCGATGGCTGTAAAAGGACTTGAGCGTGCACAGAATATGTAATGTGTGCGTGCGTGTGTGCACGCGTGCGCGTGCTTTTACTAGGTCGTCTGAGCTTCTATTTTGTCTATGAAATGCCTTTTCTCTGCTGCAACGGCATCATCTGCAATAGCTCGTACTACCTGCAATGCAGCGCTGCAGCTTGCTCATCCACTACTCATAGCTTTAACAGCATACCGGAATTAAAACGGTGTAATATTGTACACACAAACACATAACGAGTCTGAACCTGACCAGTAGCTAGCTGATTACTGAATATGATTTTGCAGTCAAGCCACGACCCTCTTCCTGTCCTGTTCGTGTCAGTAGGTCGCATGTACTGTAGGCTGGTCTGGCTTTCATTCTCATTCCGACATCATCTAGGCTATTAGTAAACACCAACGCATGTCAAGATGTCGTTACCATGGATACGAACGCATAAAAAATGCGAATCATCCCGTTCGTCTTTAAACATGTCATGACTACAGGATTACAAAGCACAAGCCGCTGTGTTAAAGCCCACACACGCACAACACCTATTTATTTATGTCTACACAAATGAACACTGCATGAGTGTATTCAGCTTTTTACTTGTTTTTAATTAGACGCAGTGTGCGTAGTGTTTTTCTGTGATTTAGTTTTCTAAGCTTCAACTCACTACACGTTTAAACATCATTAATGCAGCGGTGTCGCATGTGACTGCCACCTGTGCACGTTCTATCGTGGAGAAATAATGTTTACAAATCTAAATAAGTATTGATTTAACACTGGGCCCATGGAAGAGGCTTCCAAGCTCATGTAGTATCGAACATATCTCTACTTGATTGATATATTCAGGGTCTATACAATGCAAACATGAACTAGGGCCAATAAATCAATTATACATAAGCTCCAGAAGTATGTTAACATCAGCTTGGTACACCATCATTCATTTACCCATGTATTCATTTATTTATGAGCAAAAGACCTTTCGCTATACTTGTATATCTTTTACGTAGCAAATGATAAATATGAGCACTGTTTATGAGTTTATTAGTGTACTTCACAAAACAAAGGAAATGATGGGGAAAACAGGGCGTTTTTGTCCGCCTGCAGCACGCGACGTTTCCATAACGGAACCAGTTGACGTTGCTTATCATGTTTACCACATAACGACTTGAAAACAAAGTGGGAAAGAAAAGCAGGGTCTTACCTTGCACGGTAAATTTCAGTCGAGGGGATTTTTCAGCCAGAACAATACAAATCAGGGTTGCCCAGAGAACGGTTGGATGCATGATGCTGAAATGCGTGAGTATCAAATGCACACAGAAGGAAAGTTTGTCCTGAAAACTACAAGGATACAGAAATGTGGAAAACAGCCGTGCTGGTCTGAAGTGTGAAGGTCTGACAGGGTTATGCTTTAATACGCAGTACAAACCTGGGTGCTGATGTGAGTGCGCGAGTCTCTTAGCTCTCTGAGAGGACGTCGGGCTGCACGTCACATTCCTAAACAGAAAGATGTGTGAGTGAGTAACAGAGCGAGAAGGAGACACACACAAATACACACACACACACACACACACACACACACACACACACACACACACACACACACACACACACACACACACAAAGTGCAATGCTCTCATATACACAAGTGAAAAATTATTGTTACACCCATTAGTGAACATCATTTATACATTATATTTTAAAACCTCTTACACACACAAGTAAAAATCAATAATGCATTATACTGAACAACTGTCTCACATGCGAAAGGTACCTCTCACACACTTGTGAAAATCATTCAAACATTATACAAGAGGATATCAGTTGACCCTGAAGACATTTCAGTAGAACCAGTAGGTGGTTGACAAATAAATGTAAAAAAAAAAATAAAATAAAATAAAATACAGCAACTTTTGTGTCTTCTCAAGAGCCTGCTATTACTTAACTTAAAAAATCCACTGGCCTCAGTGAGGAATGATAACCCATTATGATTTTGTTTATACTGTATGCTTGTGTTTAATCCAATTACTTGTAAAATATGAAAGGGCAAACTAGTAGTAGTTTTGTAATTGTGTTGTTTAAAATCTATTTGGTCATGAGAAGTAATATGTCACCTTGGGCTGTGGAAGAAGAGAGGAGGATTGATGAGGAGTGACTGGTAGTATTTTGTTCTTGTCAAACATGCCATACTTAAGATACCTATGTGACCTGACGCTTAGTGTTTTGTACAAGATTGCATGATGTTCTATTTCTGTTGTCTCTGACTTAAAGTGTATTGTTTTCATGTGGTCTAATAGTTACATACGTATTTCAGAGCTACTGTAGGGCACAGCAGCATGACCATTCCAGAAAGGACATAATACTACTCCCAATCCATCATGGAGAGTAGTTTACAACAAAGTTCATAACTATGGTTACAAAAACATGGGTACATCTTTAGTACCTTTGAATTCCAGAAGGCCTGGGATCACCAGACAATTATAAAATGATTCAGGGATGGCTTTGGTGAGCACAATTCAGAGGAAGTCTGATAAAGGCCTATTTCATTTCTTCTTACTGTGATTAGTAAATAATAATCTTTATTAATTTACCACAAAAACAACAAAGAAACACAGGTTTGCTGTCATGTTACAAACATGTAACAATATAACCAAATAATTTGTTTTAAAATGTAGAATTCACTCACACACCTCACAGGAGCAAGAAAACAGGAAGATACACATACACATACACACTCTCTAACAACATTGTACAAAACATTTATTATTGTTGTAATATGCACATTGTCTTTTCTAGCCTCCAGATTCTAATGACTTGTGGTAATTAGTGTCCCCTAAGCTCCAGGAGTGTCAGAAGCTGAATGGGATGCTAATCCATAAGGTTTATAAGACCATAGCCCTATATTTGAAACCATCAATGACCATTTTAGTAAGTTTGCTTTTTTTTAATCAAAATTTATATATGTAACATATGTAATAATGCATACTGTTTATTGAATGTATCAGTATACAGTAAATATTACTGAAAGCAAAGGTTTTAATATGGTTATTTGCGGTAATTAAACAAAGCTGTAGTTTTTGCCTCTGATATTTATTTTTGGTCTTCTTTCTTTCTCTGTTTAAGATTGAGCAACCATGGCAACAGAATTGCTGTTAGAAGCTTTAGCAGTCACAATGAAGAGGGCAACCTTGGCACTACTAGTGATGAAAACAGCTATGGCATCAACCACATTGCTAGCAGTGCTTTTAAAAGGTGAAGAGTAATACAAGTAAGTGATGGCTACTGTGGAAATAGTGTTCATGATGGAGGCTGTCTTACAAAAAGTGATGTGGACTGATGATGAAGACTTCTCTTAATATTTAACACTCATGGCTATATATGAAGAGTGTAAAGACTCAATTGTGAGTAGCACACACAGAATATAAGCTTGAGAAATCAGAATAAATATTAGGAATGACAATTTAATCTTTGATATTTGGATTATTATTATTATTATTATGGCATACACATTTTGGATTAATTAGTTGCTTACAATTGTCCAAATTACAGTAGGGGTTGTTACAAATTATGTCCTAGCACCACATTGTCATGTCTTTATACTGTAGCACAGATAGGATCCCACTCCTGAGATATTGATGTAACTGTCAAGCAAAATTAACACAAACCAGCAGTGCAGATTTAATATAAATCATTTTGCAGTATGTGATGGAGCCATGCAGAGTTTCCAAAGGGTATCCTATTACCCCCACTCAATGTTCTGTGTAAAATTCTCAGATAACGTTGTAAAAAATGAGGTAGGGGTTGATTTGGGGGGGACAAGTATAATTTTTGAGGCTGCTGGCAGTTGCCATGTCACCCATGTTTGAAAGAAAAGTAAAAAAGAAAAAAAAAACTTGGCCCTATGTAGTATTGGTAATGACTTGTTTTGCTAAAATGAACAGATTTCAAGTTATGGTGATTTTTACATGCAACTGTTAGGTTTTGAACAGATTTACAAGTATTTAATAGCACAATGAAATGTATACTTTTAGGTAGTTTATAGTATTTATGTGTCTATCAATATAATTTTCCTTTTATACCATTATGTTTAAGCTCTAAGAGGGGACTGGTACTACACAGCTGGTAGAGCCATTGCAGAAAGCTTGATAAATGGAGGTCCACCACCAAACTTTCTCTAACCTGTAGAATTTTCCTTCTGATGGATGGTATAGCAAAGCCACTCCTAGAAGACATAGCCGACACTTTTGGAAAAAGACAGAAAGGACATTTAATAGTTGGATTCTTAAAGTTATATTGCATTAGTTAGTTGGTTGTTTACTACAGTGTTAAGTTGCTGTTTTCCATTTTGAAAGGGCGTATCACTCCAAGGTTTATATTATTGTAGTAATATGAGAAAAAGCTGCACTGTTATGTACTGGGAGGACATCAAGTTATTATTCAGATAATAAGTAACCTTGAAAATAGAAGGAGTCTCTTCTGCTGCTCCTTGTGCTGCTAGGTATCTAAAAGAGCCTAAAACACTTGAGTTATTAGCACCTCTGTTTGACTACTTGGCCAATGCAGGGTGTCTGAGGCCTGTGCGGTCAGTAAGAGAAAGGGATCTGTAGGTATTCTGTGTTGGTTGTTTAAAATGAGGTTCATCAGAATAGTAATCAGAATTATACCTATTCACCAACATGGTCTTAAACAAGCTTCAAAAAATCAAATATTTTTGTATAAAAGAAACAAATTGTCAATGCACAAATGACATAGAAACCCAAGTACATGCTAAGTACAAGGGTTAGGCTATTTCTATACATACATTCATTCATACATTCATCCTATACATTCAGTACAGGCTGCTCAGGTACTTGTTGAGTCTCTTGTCATTTTGAGACTAGACTACTGTAACTCGTGGGGGGCACAGTGGCTTAGTGGTTAGCATGTTCGCCTCACACCTCCTGGGTTGGGTGTTTGATTCTCGCCTCCGCCTTGTGTGTGTAGTGTTTGCATGTTCTCCCCATGCCTCGGGGGTTTCCTCCGGGTACTCCGGTTTCCTCCCCCGGTCAAAAGACATGCATGGTAGGTTGATTGGCATCTCTGGAAAAATTGTCCATAGTGTGTGATTGCGTGAGTAAATGTGTGTGTGTGTGCCCTGCGATGGGTTGGCACTCTGTCCAGGGTGTATCCTGCCTTGATTCCCGATGACGCCTGAGATAGGCACAGGCTCCCCATGACCCGAGGTAGCTCGGATAAGCGGTAGAAAATGAGTGAGAGTGACTACTGTTACTCACTGCTAACTGCTAACTATGAATGCAATTCGTCCCCTGCAAATGATTCAAAATGTAGCTGCACTACCTGTTTCCTGCCTAACCTATCAGATTCTTGCCTACAATGCCAAAAATGGACCAGCTCCCTCATACCTCAAAGCTCTTGTCACTCCTCACACTGTACCACGCTCCCTCTGATCTACTAGCACTGTTCGACTGGTCCCACCATCTCTCACAGTTAGAGTGAAGTATACAGCAAGACTCTTTTCTGTTTTGGCACCGAGGTGGTGGAATAAGCTTTCCCTAGATGTCCGAACAACTGAGTCACTGGCTATGTTCAAATGCTGGGTAAAGACCTACCTCTTCCTGAAACACTTAAACTATTGCTTATTTTACCTGTTTGCTTTATGTGTATATTTAAAAAAATTGAACAGAGTTTAGTTAGGTTGATGGTATTCTAGGTCTGTGACCTAGTGAACTAGTGTAATTTATTAATTGATAGAGACTTTTAAAGGACCTTTTGTATGTCGTTCCGTATAAGGGCGACTGCTAAATGTCGTAAATGTAAATGCTGCTTGTACAGATTGTGCAAATAGCTGAAAAAACTTGGAGTTTGGGAGAAAATCTTAAGGTATCCAGACAGCTTTCACCCCAGTTCTGCTATGAACCCAATAAACTGACTGCTAACCAGGTAGATGGTCTTTTTAGCATTCATCTGTCTCCAGAAGGGAGCAACGTGAAAGCTGCTAAGGAAATGGTTGTACAATTAAACTGATGCATCCATTTATTTATTTAATTTTATTACTTTTTATTTTATTACAACAAGAGCAATATAGATTAAACTTACTTATTCAATTGGTTGTAATATCACTTTAGCTTGTTTAAAGACAAAAATAATTTTTTGATTCATTGCTATAGATCATTTAGTTTTATTATGTATTCTGGTTTTGAGAAGTAAAATACTCTATTGGGCAATACACATACATATTAATTGGAAAAACTGGCACTTACAGTATGATTTTCGTTTTGTATAAGAAGGGCCATCAAAACTACAGAAGATTTTGGCCTTCACAATTTGGACATGTGTGGTACCACTATTGGCTTTTCACCAACTTTTTCCATCCAGTTCATTCATAAAGGATATGATGACATCTCCTCTACACCAATGTTCCCTATTGCAAAACACGTGTTAACTGCATGAAGTCGCCACTACATGTGAAACACCAATTGTTCAGAGAAGTTTGACTTGCAGAAACACATAGGGGTTTGGCAGGGCATGAAGATTTGCTCTGTATTGTTTCATTTGATCTTTTCTTTAGTTGTCCCAGTCTTTGAAACTCATACACAGGGAGGCAAATTGAGGGTGAACAACAGCAGTGATATTTTCTTTTCTTTCCAGCTTAAAGCACCAAGAAGCTCAGTTTAAAGTTCAGTGAGGGTACTTCTTCCAAGTGTCCAACAAGAGGATTTTTCAGGCTTTATGTATTTAAACACCTGTAATAACACAGTTCAATCCCATTCTTTCCAACATAAAATGAGCAACATGAATATTTTCCATACCTTGATCACATTTGACCCTTTGTCACAACCGGGGATGGAAGGAGACAGACCCGTACGCAGGATAGCTTCAAATGAAGGGGGTTTAATAAATAAAGAAGACATAGACAAAAATGACGATAAATGAAACAATACAACTGACGACATTTAACAGAGACTAGACATGACAAGGGGTACACGCAACTAATGATCCGCGCTGCATTCAGCAACGTGGCTAACTTAAATACAATTAAGACAATGACAACATTAGGAACAGGTGAAGAAACAGGGAGGAGCAGACGAAGGCGGGGCAGACACGTGACAACAACAACAGCACATGGCCAAAAGTCCGGGCTGAATCCTGACACCCTTAAGGGCAAACTAAAGATCTCTACTGTCTCTGAAAATAATGGCAAGACACTCAAGGCTCTGTTGTTAGATAGGCACCATAAATTATATCATATTCCAAATGAAGCCATCACTACAGCCTGAAAAACAATCCGCCACCTAACCAGTTTATGGCTGCTGTCAAAATGCCTGTTGGGAGATGAAAATCACAATCAGTTTCAGTGGCAAAGAAAGTGGACAAATACATTTTTTACCTTTTTTTTTTACAGTCATAGGATAGACATAACAACAAAGAAGAATGATAAAAAAAAAAAAAAGCTAAACATTAGTAACTAAATATAAGAGTTCCATCCATGCATCCATTTTCTACCGCTTATCCGGGGCCGGGTCGCGGGGGCAGCAGTCTAAGCAGGGACGCCCAGACTTCCTTCTCCCCAGACACTTCCTCCAGCTCTTCCGGGGGAATACCGAGGCGTTCCCAGGCCAGCCGAGAGACATAGTCCCTCCAGTGTGTCCTAGGTCTTACCCCACGGGGCCCGGCCGGGCTCAGCCCGAAGGAGCGACGTGGGGCCGATCTCCTGTGGGCCCACCACCTGCAGGAGGGACCGTAAGGGGCTGGTGCAATGTGGATTGGGTAGCAGTCGAAGGCGGGGGCCTCGGCGACCCAATCCCCGGACACGGAATATAAGAGTTTGTGTAAGTAAATAATATTTTATTTATTACTCCGATCTACACGCACTGCTCGACTGGTTCCACCATATCTCAGGGTAAGAGATAAGTATACCACAAGACTCTTTTCTGTTCTGGCACCAAGGTGGTGGAATAAACTTCCCCTAGGGGTCCGGACAGCTGAGTCACTGGCTATTTTCAAACGGTGGTTGAAGACCTACTTATTCAGGAAACACTTCAACTAGCACTTCTTTCCCTATCTTCTGCATTTATTAAAAAAAAAATTTGAAACTTTTTCTTTGTAACTTTGAACAATGTTTTAAACTCATGGTATCTTAAGTATGTAACCTAGTGAACCAGCATTAATGTATCCAATGAGAAAGATTTAAGCACTTATGTACGTCGCTCTGGATAATGTTTCACCTACATTTGAAGTGTTCTGCAGCATATGAGTCACAATACCATACAGGTCTTGAATTGACAAGCACTGCAAATATTAATGTCTTAAGTCCTAGGTTTTGCCTGTGTTTGTATAAGGTTCTTCAAATGATTAAAAAAGATAAATGCAATTCTCTGCCATGTCATACCAAATGGCACTCAGTGAAAAAATCTGCTGTGTGGCTATGGTTAATTGTGGCCGACCTGGAATACCAGTCAAGGTTGTTGGGGGAGCCAAATTGTTGGTCATCATAGCGGATATCTGTCTGGCCTCATGTTCATGCAGCAGGTTATGAAATCATCTATGCAATGATCCTAGTGGGTTACTGACATCCCTAGCATCATGATCATATCTGGCCAGAGCATCAAGATATGCAAATAGAGTTTGTGTATGGTCATCCAGCACTCTATAAAGCCTCTCCTGATGAAAATTGTCAGAGTCCTCATTTTCAGTGTGTGGTTTCAAATGTCTGTGAGAACTGTGTCTGTGTTAGCACCAATAAGATCGAATTAATAATAACAAAGAAAACTAACACATATAGGACCTGAAGTTGTTAAAATATTAATGAAATGCACAAGACTTGATTAATGTTCATTCTTTTTTCTCAGCTCAGATTTTATCCGGTTAAAGAACATAAATATTTTAATTGAAGTGCTGGGTAATATTGGTCTTTGTGGGTCCAGTTTCAACATTGGTTAATGTGGGTGTAATGCAGCATGCTTTATGTGTTTACTGCAACATTCACAAGCTTAACTTTGTTTTAGTGGAGACTAAACAGCTATAGTATTTTAATTGCCGTTTTAAAGGCTGTTTACATTTATGAGTGGTTTGTATATAAACCAGAAACTTAGAAAGGCATGTTATTCAAGACTGAAGAGACTTAGATTATTATATATTATAGATGTATATAGAAAATAGATGCACAACACACACAGTTAACGAAGGAGAAACGTTGTCTCATTTCACAACAGCTATATATGGTTAAAATGACAGTAAAAGCTTCTTGACTTGACTTGACTTGACATAGGAAGCACTTTGTCTGTTAGGACTTTAAAGGTTTTATCTTGTTGGACAGTAGAATCAAATTGTGAATGAGATGCCAGATCTCACTTTTATAGCACTTCTGGTGGCTTTTAAATAAAATACTATTTCTTTTTGACCAATTGCACCGATCATCACTTAGGAGCACCTCCTGATCTTTTTCAGTTCTTATCTGATAAAAATCCACAGTGTATGAATGGTTATTTTTTGACATGGAGGAAACTGCAGTGAAATGCAGTGTAACATTTGAGAAACAACATTAAATGGTAGCCTGCAGGGGTGCATTATTACATTTTTAAGATAACAAATAATACTTTTTGAAACATGTATCTTCTAATCCTGAACAGTACTTATGAGAGCCAAAATGATAGAGAGGTATAGGGGTATAAAAGTAACTAAAAGCAAACAGCAGTAGTTGTTGCATGAGGACTGCCTTTTTGTTTCTGCTGAGACATTTCTTTATTTAATCAAATATTACTGATTTGACTGAATCCATGACATTCTTGGAGCCATTTAAGAAAGCTTTCCATGAGTGTTTAGCCAGGTTACTGTTACCTGTTATAAGTTCTTCGTGTGAATGAGGCTCTTGTATTCTTTTTATGCTTGCATATATGCTGCTTGTATCTCCTAGCTATAAATTAATCTGTCCATATATTGCTTGAAGTTGTGAAAATACTTGAAAGTTATGATACATGAAAATGTTCCTTGATGTCTTATTTTATGACTTATTTGTCAGACTAAAGTTAATAAAATGTTGTTTTATATAGTACACTGACATTGTTTCCTATTGTGGAATTGTACTTCACACTGTATTCAGATGGGCCCCAATAATTTACATGTAAATAAATCTGATTTGTTTCATATTTTTAAAAAACAGAAAGTCTACTTTCAGTTTGAGTTGAAATAAACAATCAAGCTCTTGATTTAATGCATTAGTAAAATGCTCGCTGCAGTGAGGTCAAATACCGATTGAATGAAAGATCTAGGGATATAAGCCATAATTTTGCATTTGTGCAACGACATAATTAAGTGGCCAGTGGCTGATTCTTCATGCATTTAGCGCCACTCAGTGGATACTACTAATAATGACAGGGACCTCGTAAAGTCTTGGCCCAAATCTTATCAACAGTATTAGGAAAAGTGCCCATAACTCATAGAAACAAAGACAGACACGCATGAATATTTTTTTATGTAAACTTCTCTGATTGAATTGTATTAACAAAATATGAATGCAATGTTTTAGATGTAATCACATTTTATTTTTATTTATTATTTTTTTTTGCATTTTTTATTTGGAAAATATACTTTTGTATTTAATAAATCATTACACTTGATGATCCATGTATAGTCTTGGCCTGTCTGCAGCCAGACCTATATAACAGATTAAGTGTTCCAGAGGTAATCCTGAAGGCTTTAAACAGCTGGTCATACACACATTGTTATTCTGGGCTATTTGTGGCAACTGCATGAGCAAGGCCTTTTATAGCAGAATATGTATTATATATAGCCATCAACGTCTTTTACCTTCATTATCTGGAGAAGTAAATCTTACTAAATAAAAAAGATAAATAAAAATAAATAAATAAAAATAAACAAATAATAATAATAATAATAATAATAATAATAAGTATTATTATTATTATTATTATTATTATTATTATTATTATTATTAAATTAATAAATATATCCATAAAAAATAAATATAAATAAATTGCATCTAATAAGTTAAAAAAAAAAGTAAAACATTAAAACATATGTTTTTGTTATGTTTGAGGATTTATTTCTTTTTCTGTATTTAATACATGGCTTTGTATATTTACTTAGAGAAACAGGTGACTAAAGAATAAATAAAACTTACATATTTGCCATTTAAATAACTTTGTTTATTTATTTATTGACTCAAATATACAAATTAGTCACCATAACAGCATCAGTGCACTAGATTCCACAAGCTTCTGCTGCTACACTGGAGCAGTGGATGAACATTCTTTTAAAATATATTCCTTGGTGTATTGATGATGGTGATGGAACTCACTACATTAATTCAAAATTTCACATGCAGTGGAATTAAAAAGTCTACACACCCCTACACACCATCACACCCCTGTTTTATGTTTAAAATACATTAATTCAAGATATATACAAATATAAATAATTTAGAAGAAAAACATAGAGATTTTCTTGACATCTTGGTTTCATCCAGTTGCTGAAGTCACAAAGAGCTTACAAATCATGCACAGAATCTCAGTGTTAATGCAGTCAATCAGCGGAGAGGTAGAAAGGAATTTCAATCCTTTGATGTGCCTTAAAACAGTGAAGGCCATCATCAGTTGGAGAAAATGGGGCACCACAGGGATCCCTATGTCCTTAATTTGGCACAAAACCAGCCGCTGAAAAATTTCACCTTCTAGCATGACAATGACCCAAAGCATAAATACAGGTCAACAAAGGAATAGCTTCAGAAGAAAAAGCTCAATCTTTTGTAATGGCCCAGTAAATCCCAGTGCCAAATCCTATCCAAAATAAATAAATCCTATCCAGTTATATCTGGAACATTTTTACAAGTAGGGATGAACTACAATTTTGCCTAATTGTGCTGTATTACATAAAAAAGATGCTTTCTATTTTTTCCCCTAAAGGGGTTCTATTTGTTTTTCACTTGTGTATGTTGCTAACACATATTAGAGGTGGAAAAGAGATGACAACTTATCTTGATTTCATTTTGAAATATACAGGTGTTTTGACTTTTTTATATCCACTGTAGGTGTTCAGTCAGTTGATAAATGGTGACTTCAAAGGCCATAGGATATGATTTACACCCTTTCCATAGTCATTAAATCATTCATGGACCCCTTATAGAAGTATATACCCCTCAGTATATACCCCTCAGTATAGAAGTGTGTGTGTGTGTGTGTGTGTGTGTGTGTGTGTGTGTGTGTGTGTGTGTGTGTGTGCTCAGTAGAGCACAACTGGTCCTCACACCATTGTTCTCCAGGCATTCAATTAGTATCTACATGTCTCTTGGAGTAAGGTTATTCACATACAGAAGCATAACAGTTGTTAACAAAGTCATATCTCATATTTCTGTTGTACCCTTAGGATTAAGGTTTGGATGTGTAAGAAAATATTTGCAATGGGATATTTATAAGCGCAAGACTATAGGTAGATAATTACAATGCAATATTTAAAGCAAGTATATATAAGTACGTAAGTATAAAAAAAGTTAAATCTGAATTTATTATAAAAAGATGTCAACAAAAAAAAATCATGCAAAACAGTGGCCAGTGCCTAACAGACAGACCTGCATAGTACACAAATAGTATTCCTGACAAAACAAATCTATATTAGTAACAAATCAGCTGAATGTGCATCAAAAGTGTAAAGTATGTACATTACATACGTTATATTGCAAAGCATCTTATGTCACTTGATCACATCATACTCTTTTATATTTTTTCTTCTATAATTATCCATTGGTGAGTCACATCTAAATATATTTAGGTACTACTTTTACTACTTTTACAGCCCCAACTTGTATTTTGATCTAGTTGAATTTAATCTAAATACCACAATGCAAATATTAAACAGTAAATAATTTGTATTCTACAATATTACTTTTTAAAATATACACATTACCTGATCAAAATGCACATATTATATCTGTTGATGTTTGTTTTCGAGTGAAATTGTCTCAAATAAATTCATATCATGTTTAATTAGTAACACAAACTTTACTTTCTGCATTTTTCAAGATAAATAAGCTCTTTAATATTACATCTTTTGCAGGTTGACTTCCCCATTAGAATGACAGATAATGGCAATGATGAACTGAAGGCAGTTACCAAACTATCCAACAAAATTTCAGTATAGTTAACAGGAGCCACAATTCTGAATATTTTATTATACATTAGCTACACTTAAATTCTGTCCTTAGAAGACTTCATATGAGCTTCATTGTAAACCTTCCTGTGTCTGCACCATCTCCACCTCCTCCCATAGATGTACGGGGCACAAAGTCAATGGTGGCTGTGTGCTTAATCTGGCCCTTACTCTGACTCCAGAGGAACATGAACACAAAACAAATAACCACAGAGCTCAGAAAAGAAAGGAACCCCATAGTAGTAGCAATAACAAGGGTCTTGGCATCAAAAGGGTATGGACTTGATACTTGTGCTGATGAGTTGGTGGAAGGAGGCAATGAAGGTTCCACCCAGCTCTCATCAAAGAAATTGGGAGTCGTATAGTTTCGAGGGGAGTTCCTCACATAAAGTCTGGCAGATATACTATCATTCCCTGCAGCATTAGCTGCAATGCATAGGTAAGTTCCAGTGTCTTGCATTTGGACATAACGCACTTCCAGAGTACCATTTGCATGCACTCGTATTCTCCCCATAGAGCTGAACCGAGTCTGCTGGGGTGATAACCAAGTTATAGAGGGTGGGGGATACCCATCTGCTTTGCATTCAAACTGCACATTGGTTCCCTCATCCACCTTTGCTTCTTGCAGCTTATGTTCCATGATACATGCCTGTCTGCAGATAAAAACTTTTGGTAGCTCTGCCTCTGAAAAGTCACGAAACTCCCGTTTGCGCCCACGATCAGGTGTAGTACATGTTGGCTGGCGACCATCAAAGTTTAACCTCAAACGGCGTCGCACCACCCACAATAAACGACAGTCACAAGTTAGTGGGTTCCTGTCTAACCTCAAGGTTTTTAAGTTACCGACTGCATGAAAGGCACTCTCTTCTAGGGTTGTAAGTCGGTTTGAGGATACATTGAGCAGCTGAAAGTGAACCAAACACCTAAAGGCCCCTGGCTCAATGCGGAGCAGTTTTCCACCGACCAAGTGGAATTCCTGAAGTCTGAGCAACTCCCCCAGCATAGAGCTTTCTACAGATGTAATAGGATTGTAGGACAGATCTAAATAGATCAGGTGTGTTAAATGGCGCAATGCGGCATATGGTATGGCACTCAGATTGCAGTTACTAATAACCAAGGTGGTGAGGTTAAGACCCACAAGGCTGTTGCTGTTTAAAGTCTCTAGTGAGGGCCACTGAAGTATCTGCAGTGTACGCAGCTGGTGCAGCCGGCGAAAGGCATTGTTGGGTAATACATTAATACTGAGTCTCCGTAGGCGCAGTTTGGTCAGGCTTTGGAGCTGTGAAAATGCCTCAGTAGGGATAGAGGTAAGGTTACTGCGGTCCACATTCAGCTCTTGTAAGCTCTGCAGACCAACAAAGGCTCTCTGTGAGATAAAAACCAGGTCATTTTCCCCTGCATTCATTTCTTGTAGGTTCACCATCTCCTGAAATGTGTAGTCTAGAAACACAAGTATCTCATTCCTGCTAATGTCCAGGCTGAGAAGGTTCAACAAACCAGAGAAGACACCAACTGGGATGATCTTAAGTCTGTTGTTTTTTATTTTTAATATTCGTAGGTTTTTTAGACCCTGAAATGCTTCCACTTCAATCATAGATATAAGGTTCTCACTAAGGTCCAGCTCCTCTAGTTGGGTTAATCCATAGAACTGTCGCCGACTCAGTGTCTTCAAGCGGTTGCCAGAAAGATTCAGCCGCTTGGTACTGATGTGCAATCCTTCTGGAACAACTGTTAAGTGTTTGGATGAACAATTGACCTCTGGTGTGTCCTGCTTACAAATACACTTTTGAGGACATGGCCATAGGAACTCAGATGCTGATGACTGCAAACAGTAGAGTAGCAGGAGTGCTGTGACCCACTTCTTATGACACGAATCCACAAACATCTTATCTTCTACCTGTTCAAACCACAGAAACAGTCTCAGTTAGGATTCATTTATATACAGTAGCAGATCAACATCAAATAAAAAAAAACATTATAATATCCATAGAAATCATCAAATGATCTTTGTTAATTTTTGCTCCCTATTCAGTTTGCTCTATTTAGCATTTATCTGTTACCAATAAAAAGAAAGTAATGTGTATATTTTTAAGCTACATTAAAAATGACATTTTCACATTTTAGTATGGATAAATGTTGAACAAATATACTAGAGTCCGTGATTTTTAAAGAATCAAAAACTATTTCAAAACAATGTTATTTGCAAACAAGCAAACATGTTCATGGCATGCAGTTTTCCCCAAATATTCTAAATTGCAATTATGTACTCTTATTCTAATGTGTAATTTTTTTTTAAAAGCTTCCTCATTTTCAGTTTGTCAATCAATCGATGAATAAAGTAGGGCCCATGTATGTTAATAAAAAGTATTAGATCATACTGAAAATCCTAGTTTACATTTTATAATCTGATAGTTCACCTTTAACCATTCAAGATTATGTTGGCTGTTAGAGCTAATATTAACATTAATTCTTCATCAGTTTGTATTGTAATAAAGGATGTCCTCTAACACAAACAAAATGTACTTGAATACACACAATTTCTTTATGTTAATAAATTAACATAATATTAATATTAATATAATTTTTTTATAGTTACATGAAATACATGAACAATTTGAACAATGTTAAATCTAATGCATGCCAAAAAAGGCACATGAAAACGTATAAATCACTCATAAATAAATCACTCACAGAGACCAATTCAAACCTGTGCAGCTCAAAGTCACTCGCTGTTCTCCAGGACAGTCAAATTTTCTTTTTAATATCACTAAAGAGCAGACACATGACTAAAGATACCAGTTCAATCAGGTTTCAAACTTAGTATTCCCACAAAGGGTCTTATAGGGAATGGGCAGTCCTATTCTAACAGCTGCGGGGTGGAGAACCCAGCTTACAAAAAATAAAAGTCTTGAGCCCTCTGTAAGATTTAGACAGGTACACAAATGTGTGTAGTGCTTAGGGAATGACTCACCTTGTCGTTTTCTCTGTCTTGTTATTAATTCACTCTAAATGTTCAACAATAGCTATATAAATGAATGGTTTGTGCCTGATTGTATGCATCTAATGGTTTAAGACAAAGCATAATACACCAAACATTTTGAATCCCTTTGTTTCAAGGTAAATTGTATACAAAACAACAAACCTGCCCCACATGTGCATTTTATAATCAAATGTAATCAATAATAACAAACTAAAAACCATGTTATTGCCAACCTGATCACACTTGTGTAGTCAGTGTTCTCAAATTTTATCAACAGATAAATCATCAAATCTGACAGCTTCATTAAGTCCTGTAGAACAAGGTCAGATGAAATGGCAATAAAAAAAAAAATCTTCTTGAATTCACTTTCTCATAAAACTCAGCAGAGCAATAATAGTAACAATAAGACAGGGTGAATAGTACTCCTTGTAAATGTACCTTTGGCTGAAAAGGTCAAAAGTGCTGTTTTGGGCAGTGTGTCATCAAATAAAATATACAGTAACATTCAAGAATTTATTGACTTCATTTTAACCTTCTTTAAAATTCTGTCTGTGCCGGTGAAGCATTAAACAGGAAAGTGTATTAAAGGTCAATACCCTCTGTATCTAGCCTGACATTTGAACTCAATGTGCAGACCAGAAATGGGTAATGCTGACACCCTTTTACACACTGTGGTGCTATTCCTACCTTGGCTGTGTGAGAAATAACCCCAGCTGCTCACTAATCCCCAATTAGCATTCCACAGATAAAACAACAAAAGGTTGTGCACGTGAGAGCGAGCTGTTTATTGCTCCAGCAACTGGTACCATTTCCACATGCTGCAGAATTCAGCAGAGGTCTACTCGTGATTATTAAAGGCTCCTCTAGCACATAACAGCTGCAGGACTGAATGACAAAAAATGAATGAACAGAATACAGAGTGTTGTCCCCTTGAGCAAAAGTATAGATTTATGTTTGGCTTTTTACTTTCTTTTGTTTTATTCATTTGATAAATTAATGGTGTAATTCCTGTTTGTTTGTTTGATAAATATACCTAGAATTACTACATATAAATGAATTATATTTTGTATATAGGTTACCACAACCAAGCCTGGGACAAATTAATAAATAATAATATAAAACAAATAAGATTGTAATTAAGGTGTAAAAGAATATCTCTATGGATTAAGTCCGATTGTGTATTTATAATTAGCCCTAGTGGAAAGACAGCCATAGTGTATTTTTCCCCCCTTATTTTTCTGTTATTCCAAAGAACAATATTGTCTCTGATTATTATTTTAGAAAGTATTAAGCTATCATTCTCTGCTGCAGTATTTTGTTTATTTTCCCAATCTGTATTTATTCAATGCATTGAATAAAAACTGTTCTTGTACCCAGATATATCTTGTATATTAGTACCAGGTTTGTGGATTTCCTCAGTTTGTACATTTGTGTATAGTATATATTTTCATATTTATTCATAGTATATTTAGAATAGACTGCTTTTTACGATAGAACCATAGGAGTGCATGAAAGCTATAAAGACAAATTGAGGTTTGTGTACAGAGGCTTCAGGCCCATAACAAACATGATTACATTAGTCATTGCTTATGTATACATCAATATCAATCCTGAGGCTGTTGCACATGCAGAGGTGAGGCATGAAAGCACACAGCTTACTGTATTTTTTTATTAGTAAGTCTTGATTCATTTTTTGCAAGGCTCAATGGGAAAAATGTGTCCTAATTTGTTGCCTTTGAACAAGCAAGGACAAAGGATAACCTTTTTTTTTTGCTTATACTGACATTAGGCATTGTGATCACTTTTCTTGCCTACATTTTTAAAGAGTAAAAGGAAGCTTAATCCAAAGTTTAAGAACATTTTCTTAAATTGAAGCTTATTGAAGATTATTATAACCTTGTTCTGTACTCTATATGACACTAAAAAATGGTTGTCATTAGAGAAAGGGTACATACACTGATGACATACATCTGTGATGGACTGTTGCTTAATGAAATTATCTAGTCTTTCATTTGTCTATTTGAGTGGCAGCACTAGTATGTAAACTAATCACTCATATTGGGAGTATGAATGACTCATGCAATACAATTGACTGTGTATGCATTACTGTAATAAGGTAATCACATTTGTTCATAGCACTTAAAGGTTGAGCATTTTATTAATGCAATGTGGGCCTTTACTGACTGCAGTGGATTAGACACCATATAACCAGTTCACAAATGAATATTTGCCTAATCTCTTACAGAGAGCAGACAGCTGGCTTCTGTTTGACACACATGCTGGTTGGTTATAGCTGATATAATTTGCAAAGGCTTGGTTTTAGTCTATATTCCAGTCAAAGGAATTAGCTGTTGATGGGGGAGGAGTATGATTCAAGTCTGTTTCATGTGTATACCAGACTGAGATTCCTGGAAAGCTTAGAATTAGATCATATATTTAGATAGGGTCCTGTTTGGGTAATTCATTAAACTGCTAACTACATACAACTGTCTGATCAGTCTATCTGCTTCTTAGCATTAATACTACAAACAGAAAGGTTAATAAAATTAGGAAAAGACACTTGACCCAAGACAAGCTGATCACTGCCAACAATCTTGGCACAAACAATGAAAACATTTAAAGCTAAAGCTGGATGTTGGGATCCTATACGGTTTATATTTTAATGGGATTATAAAACAAATAATATAGCTGCAAGCAGCGATGGCGGGCCCTCGCACGTTTTTTTATCGCTATACGGTGCCTCCCAGAAAACAATGCACAGTGGGCAAGTGCATCAAGTAGGTAAATATCAATGGAATATTTCATGTTGTTACTGACCCATTTGGGCACTGTAGGTAAATGAAACCCCACATTTTAGACAAGCGGGGGCGCTAGTGAGCCACTTAAGAGACACACCTTTGTCTGACCTTTTTGTCCACACTTAACAGCCGACAAATGTGATGTATGTGTCAAATTTCAAGTTAATCTAAGCACGGCAAAAGCCTTAAATATGCCTGAAATAAATGTAAATTTTGACACGATGCCATGGCAACAGTGTTTGAGATATCAAAAATCCGTTCGCAATTTCGCATCTCCAATATCTCTGCGTCATGGTGGCCAAGTCTGGTCTCAATTGCATGAATCCCCTAGGAGGAGTATTTAAAAGTTTACCGCATGCAGCTGTCAAAAAATCCACCTTTGAAACTTACACACTTCCTGGGGCCTGTTGGTGGCGCTATACCCGGGACTCACAATAAGCACATCGATGCGATCGGAATCCTTGGCCAAACATACACACCGCGTGTCATCACAATAAGACATTTTTTGCCTTAGATAGAAGACACTTCCTGTTTCTCTGAATTCGCCATAAATTAGTCGCCTCGCCATGGCAGCACCGTTCGAGATATCAAAAATCCCTTCGCAATTTAGCAAGTGCAATGTCTCGGCATCATGTTCACCACGTTTGGTGTCAATCGCATGAATTCCCTAGGAGGAGTATTTAAAAGTTCACCACATGCAACTGTTGTGACTGACACACTTCCTGGCGCCTGTTGGTGGCGCTATGTCCGAGATTCACAATAGGCACATCGATGCGATCTGAATCCTTGGCCGAACATACACACCGCGTGTCATCCCAATAAGACATTTTTTGCTTTAGATATTAGACACTTCCTTTTTCTCTGAATTCGCCATAACTTAGTCGCCTCGCCATGGCAGCACCGTTCAAGATATCAAAAATCCCTTCGCAATTTAGCAAGTGCAATGTCTCTGCATCATGTTCACCACGTTTGGTGTCAATCGCATGAATTCCCTAGGAGTATTTAAAAGTTCACCTATGTGCATACCAACTCTCGTACATGTGCGTACATAATTGCCCGATCTGTGCACCAATGTTTGTTTTGGCATTACAGGGGGCGCTACATAGCCCCCCTGCCACGCCCGTATTCCAGCCTTTGCCCGAGCCTGGCGTCGCACGACTCTGATGTGTGTGCCAAATTTCAATAGTTTTCGAGCATGTTAAGGGACCCCAGTCGGCCAATGTGTGGAAAAACAAATAAATAAATAAGTAAATAAAATAATACTCCCGAGCAAAAACAATAGGGCTTCGCACCATTCGGTGCTCAGGCCATAATTATATTAAGTGATTACTTAGTTCATATACAAACAAGGGTCTTGTTGTGAAATACAACCTATAAAATGCCACAGATTTTCATTCACCTATAACTGGAGCTCTTAAATCACAAACTAATTCATTTGAAGCGTAGGAGGCAATATTGACCAAGCTACTGAGCAAAACAAACCCAGTGATCAGATAAGTGATTGCTGGATTCCATCAGTGCAACCACTCCAGGAATTACAGGAGTCAGAAATAAATCAAGCAGCAGGGTCTGGGTTCTGTGTCACTGGCTATGTATTCAAATTTAGCTGATTAAAATGCTCCTTTGGATCTTTAGAAGTCTACTCACTTTAGCCTAAATGTAGAAATTGCCTCACTGCACTCTACTGGTAGAACAGGCTGCTGTTTTATCTTCCATTACAGGAAACACTCACTGAATATTGAGGCCCTGCCCTCAGTCTGTACAAGTGCCCCAGACAGTGTAGTAAGTGTATTTGATACAGCCCATTGGGGGAAGGGGTTGGGTGGGTTAAAAATCATATATGCCTATATGTCTGAAACTTGTAGTTAAGTTAAATGACTGCAGTAAAGGAAGACTGATTAACACTGATGTGTGTGTTATTTATAAAAAAAAATAAAAATAAAAATCAGGCCAATTAAATCAAGCAAAAATGTAAGTGATGAAAAATGTATTAAATGTAAAATGTAAATGTATTAAAGGCTCTGACTCATTTTTTGCATGTGTATAGATAGAGTATAATTACATTATGTGTTTTGTCATCATATTTCTCTCATGTTTTAAAAAAGTCAATTAAAGAGGCTTTATAACAGGGTTATATGAGATGAGTTTTTCATATCTGGGAACTTGATATGGTATGTAATGACACAAAAAAATGTAGAATTAGTCTTTTCATAGTACTATGAATCTCAGACAATGTAGATTTTTTAAAAATCTTTCATTCTTTTTCTATTATAAAAGCATTTATCACTGAAGGCTAAGATCTATATAATTCCTATGTGAAGTGATGATGAAAGAAAGGTCATAGAATCTTGTTATTGTTTTTGTTGTTGTTGTTGTAGCTGCTACAACACCACCTCTCTAAAAGCCACCAGTAGGAGAACAGGACTGCCTAAAACTTGTGGGAAAGCTACATATACAGTGAATGGTGAATGCAATGGTGAAACATAAAAAATATGATAATGGTCTGTAAAAATATCTTCGTTACCTCAAGCTCACAATGAAGGATGTTTAGGTGATCATGTTTTGTGCATAAGCCCAGATCACACTGATTGATTATGCACAAGGCAGTAATTTTCTTTAACAGCAAGTCTATTGTTAGACGATGTTATTGGTATCAGCTGACATCTGACAGTATCATCTGACATGGACACCGCCATTGTACAGTCTGTTATAGAATTCAGCCAAGATTTTAATTGCACTTATCTTGTAAATGTGACAAGTAATAATCTTAAAAGACTGCTCTAATCACACGGCCTAAAATCAGCTGAAGGTAGTGACATGCCTGAAAGTTATAAATACCATTACTGTGCATCTTAAAGGACCATGTGTTTATTGAGCAAACCACAAATGTAATGTGACTAGCTTGACTGTTCAACTGAACAGTGGCTAGCCGTATTATTAAAACCATGTTGAAACTACAGACCTTTGTCTTACTTGAACACAGAGTGAAGTTATGAAGAACAACAGGGTAAGAGCAGTGAGTGTGGTATAGTGTTTATTGGTGGTGAGAGCTGAGATATGGGATAGAAGGAGCCTTTTTCTTGTGTGCTTTCTATTCTGTGGATTAACATCAAATTGACAGCCTTCGTTGGGCAGGCGAGCCAAGAACTGAATCAATATGTCAGTTCATCAAAATGTGGCAAGATTTACTTCTCTGCACCAGTAATTTGGCTCAGTGGCAACTGAGACTGACTGTCCGAAGTTCTTTTTTAAATTGGTACTCTTCCATTTTTACAGTACCTCTTTCTAGTTACCGAGGTGGACTGCCTATAGTAGTGAGAGCTGTAACTATGATCTTGTTCTTCACCACATTCCCTTCAGTCCTGGAGAACTGCAGTGGTGTTATGAATTACCCTGTCTTGAAAAATCCCTAAGTGGCTTCAAATGTAGAGAAGACTAAATACCAACCTCTATACCAAATACTTAAATAAGCATTAATCTATGTTTTGTTTTTCTTTTAGTGCTTGACTTGGTTGTTTTTCTTGTACTTATTTCTACTGCAGTTTTAGCTTTAGGGTATTCCTTACCTCAGTGTAGACCCTGTCCTATTTTTACTAGCATAATTCGACAGGGATTTCAATGTATAACGATATGTAATGGAGTCTGTTATAAGCTATATCCAAGTAAATGTACTTGTAAAATGGGTTATAGAGTCATTCAAAATCCATGTGTTATAATATTGACAACATCTTAGTGTTCTTCAGGTTTATTCACCTTAGCTCACAGCATACTATCACGATGAGTAGGTCTTGATATCTCCAGGTGAATAATTAAATCTGAATGTATAATAAATATGAATAAATGCTCCTATTAAAAAAGTACCTATTATACTGCTTTTCAAGTTAATACTGTTGGAACTGTTTGTTTTACAGCCCTTCAAATCTATTCTCCATTTGGGATTTGAGCAACAATATTTACTAAATGAGAATCTTCACACCAGCAGTGACACTAATATAGTGCTTAACAAATCCACCATGACCTGTTTACAGCAGGTTTCCCCTCCCAATTTAAACAGACAAACAAAAACAAAACGGCAAAAACAAAAAGGGAAGCAACGTGATCCTTTGATGCGCACATGGAAACTTTACGCATTATTCATAACGTAAAACAGGAAGTCTGCGGTTCCCCTTCGTATTCAGCTGAACCACAACATTAGAACAAACACGCAAGTTACGGGAAAGTTAACGTGGGATCTTACCGGTGATGCAACAAGAAACTGTGGTAATTTTCCCAGTCGTTATCCGCATTTCTGTCCTCAGAAATCCTCCTCCACTCTCCGTGTCCTCTATCGCGGTAATGAGCGAACCTGTCTGGAGACAGGGGGTCGAGCGTTTTAATCGTTTTACTCCTTCACTAATTCCTTCTGTCTACGTCGCCTTGTCTCTTGGGTTTGGAAAGATAATTGCGACCATAATTTAGGTCGACTCTCCTCAGCCCTCCTGCAACTTCGACGCACTTTGCCATCGCGCAAATGGAGCGAGAGATGAGATTAATTTGGGACAGATATAAAAACGTTCATGACGAATCTTTCATGCCAGAGGGGAAAAATGAATAGAATCAAATAAAAGCATCGCTGTGCGTAAGTGCGTAAGCTCTAACAGGGTTTAAAGAGTGTGCTGGTGAGCGGCGACTGTCCTGACAGGATTTTGTGTTGTATTAGACACACAGTCGCTGATGGAGTTCATTCAGGACATACACACACACACGCACGCACGCACGCGCACACACGCACACACACACACACGCACGCACACGCACACACACACACACACACACACACACACACACACACACACACACACACACACACACACATTTAACTATCGTGAAAAGCCTCTGGAAGCATGGTCTCTAAGCCCAATTTTAAGTAAATTAAGGAAACAATTAAAGAATTAAAGAATTAAACAATCCCAGTGTCCCCCCAGTTCACTGTTTATACGTATAGAGTGTCAATCAATCTTATGGGATTTTAGTAAAACAAATATATTGGCTGTTGTTAATGAAGAAATCAAAAACAAAAACTAACTCTTGAGAACTCTGTTTTCCATTTGTATCCCATTAAATATACTGCTGAATTACTTATTTGGTTTATCAAACATACAAAAGGCTTCTTGGTTCCCAACAGTCGTGGGCACTTGGACCATTTGATGGTAGGGTTGAGTAACATTTCTCTAGGATTCTGTAATAAACCATATGGCTATATCTCACATTTCCACATACATGCCAGATGCTCCAGGCAAGAAAAAAAGGCTTTCTACAAAATCTCATTATCATTTAGAGCCCTTTCTACATAACCCAGTTTCCATTACATCCAAATAGTTACATCCCAAATTTAGGCTTGTAATAATTATGTTAAGCCATAATAGACTGGTAGCATGGTTACCCTAAATACCAAATCCTACATTGGTAGGACTACATATGCTTGAGGTTAGATATAGTTATTTCTTGGAGCTACATTCCATAGGATTTTTTGTTAAAAGGAAAAAAAATTGCATACAGTTTTTACTGTATAATTTGATGTTCTTGTGCAACTGGTATGCTCACTTTAAATGGCAGCTCAGTATATACCCACTTAATTACCATAATACACCATAATATACCCACTTAATTACCCACCATTTATATACATACAAGAATTCATTGTAGGTATATAAATGTAAACATGCAAAAGTGAGTGTGAGATAAAAGGTTTGATATTTTGCTATAAAAGGAAAAAGAATCAAGATTTATTGGGTTGGGTCCAGGGTTTCCAGCTAGGTTCTGAGTTCATGTTACTCTCTGTATGGAGTTTCATATGATCTCCTCAAGTGGGCATGGGTTTCTTACACGTTCTCCAGTTTCATGCTGGTAGGTGGTGTAGCTATGCTAAATTGTTCCAAGATGTTAATTAGTGTGTGAATGTGTGTATCTGTTGTACCTTTCAAATGGACTGATTTAAGGTGTGTTCACACCTCACAGGCAATGTTCCTGAGATAGGCACCAGATCTACTGTGACGAGGACAAAGGTAATAAGAATAACTAGAATAAAGATAAATCAATGGGGGTAAAAAAAGAGATTTTTGTGAATTATAATAGTGATAATGAATAATAATTTATAGGCTGCTTTTAGTAGGGAAGGCAATATAGTGTAATAGAGTTTTACTGTGTAAGTTTTGGTTAAAATCTGGCCTCTGAAGGGAAATAAGGAGCAGTACTGAGAATATATTGTCATATATCAATTAATTGTTTTAAGCCAAAAATACATTTTACAGCAAACAAAAATCTGTCAGAATCAGCCTTTCTTGGGCATTTAGACAACCAGACAACCAGATTCTTGTAGCAGAAATTTGTCATGCAGCCCTCTACAGGCCTTAACTTGGTATTTAGAGAGCATTTGTTTTTACAAATTAATATCATTACTCTTGATATGTGCTGGTTTTTTTTTTCTTTCACATGTGTAAATAAAGTTTAAATGAAAGTAGTGTTTTTTACAGATATTAAATACAGAAAGTTATTTACAGAAAAAAAGGATAAAATTTGTTTAGCAATTTTAGATTTGAGCATCTAAGGCCATCAAATCAGAGTTTAACATCTAACACCATAAAGATGATAACATTACTAACAGAAACAGGCTTATATGTGTAAATAAAAGACACAGGATAAAAGGCCTACAATGAATGTAATAAAATTCTAAACACAAAATAATTGTGCTTTAACAAATTTCAGGTTAAAGATACCTTTAATTGTATTTAGGGTTTATTAAAAACATTTTATGAAATATGTTTTATTCATAATTATATAAAATATAAAGAACAGCACATAGTGCTGCTGAAAGAGAAATTGAAGTCACCAGAAGTGTCATTTACTATGCTACCCTGAGTACTATTGTTTATACAACTGTTTCCAGTCGCATGTTATTCTTGCCTCTCCATTGACCCAGACATTTAAGATTCAACCTCTAAAGAGGTAAGACAAACCCCAGAGTTGGCCTAAATCCCATCAATCCCATGATCACATGCCAGATGGTACTGTATCATCAAAAATCGTGAATGTGCAGAGGATGTAAATGTCCCTTGGTTCTAAGGGCAATGGATACTGTGTTGTCTGCACTGCTTTATAGTACACTTAATCCTCAACAGGGTGACATCTGCACTGCATTGAAAGCAACACAGCCTCTGTTATTTATGTATTTATAAACAGTGTGTGTGTGTGTGTGTGTGTGTGTGTGTGCGGGTGCATTGTCACAATGTTTTTTCATGATGCTATAGACAGGTAAGAGCTGACCAGAGGAACAAACTCTCTATGAAGAAGTTTGTTAATGTCAAAAAGCACAATCATTTCGAGACCAAATAATTATGTCTCGATGGGCAAACTTACCTGACACTGACCTGACACTGACCTGACCTGACCTGATTCACTTCAGAAGCAGTTTTTCAAGCAGAATTTCACACAAATCCTTTGGTGTGTAAGATCTGCCATGTTGATTAAATAACAAAAATCATGTGCACAACCTTAAAAAAAATGACACAAATATATTGTTAAAGATATATATATATATATATATGTTTAAAAAAATAAATTGATAGGCAAAAGGTTTTTTGACACCAAAAAAATACTTGTATTAGTACTTTGATGCAATGTTGCAATTCTAGCATTGAGACTTACTGTAGTAATTAGCATTTTGGCAGCATTGTGGTTCAGTTTTGGCCCATTCCTCTCGACTAATTATCTTAAGTTCAACAAGTTTCTCTCTGATGGCTTGAAATTTCATAATCCTCTATAAAAATTTAAATGGGATTCAAGTCAGTAGATTGACTAAGCCATGCAAGACCTTTTCCCCAGATTGATTTTATTGGTCTATGAATTCTCCTCTAATATGTCCTGGTTCTTATTTAATGCCCCAGCACTATTTGTAGAGAAGCAGTCCCATATCATACTGCTCCCAACCACATGGCTCACTGTGGGTATGGTGTTCTTGGGATCATTGTGTTTCTCTGAAATATTGCTAATGAATTCTTTTTTGTTCCAAGAGGGATGAATTGTCTATACAGTATGCTTTAAGTTGGTCATCTCTATGCTGTGTAGGCTGCATGAACTGCTCCTATTGGCACCAAATTGTAGAAACCCAGAGAGAGTTTAATAGAGCTCTCACCTGTCACCCTAGCCCCACCAGGGTATTTATGGGGTTAGATTATAGGTAGTTTCTATTATATATTGATTTATTGTCTGTTGTTACTGTCAAATTTGTAATGCAGTTAAAACTAAAATCAACAATGCTTCACAAACAAGCAAATAATGTTTATACATATATAAGTAGATAGGTAAAATTTGTCACCACAAAATTTGATGTTGAGTTGAAAAAGCCCTTCTGAATGGTTGAAACTGAATATCTGGTATAAAGAAAGATTGACAAACATTCAGAAAGATAAACAGGCAGGTACTAGTAAAATAACAGATGCCAAATAGAGCAATACAAGTAGCTAGATGAAGAGAGGGTGTTATTCGTAGAAAGGCAGAAGGAATGAGCAAGTGACACAGGTAGACTGAAGGACAAAAACACGGACAGAGTGTTTGTGTTAGTGGTAAAATGATAGAGATTTGGACGTAGAGAGTATGTGGCATTGACAGAGTGATAATGAATTGAGATTCTTTGTTAGAGCTAGACTGACAGAGTGAGATGGAGAGAAGCAGGGCTTCTGGCTTTGCTCACACAGGAGTATGTATGAGTTTTGACAGATTAAGTTTCAAAACTATGAACATTTGGCGCCAGGCTCTGAACATTTATTGTAAGTCTGTAGGAGCTTTGGGGTTTTTTAGCCAGCATAATTATTGTCTCTCTCAACACTCTTCATCCAATCATAAAATATATGGGAAAAACCTGTGGATTTACAACAGCTAGTTAGCTGTTTCCATTTAACCTGGACTACATTTGTGCAGAGAGTTTTTTTTTGGGATTCACAGCCATATTTCCTAATGTGTGTAAGTGACAAATTGTGTTTGTAATGGTACATTATATTTAACAAAAAGCAGTGGAACAGGAACTGTCTACATGCCCATTTTTAGGTTTACACTTCTCATGATTTCACTGATAAAAACAATGAAATGTTGTTGCTTTCACCACCACGCTCAGTTGTTATTGCACACAATTATAATGTAGTCTGTATTTTCTATAGATTTTATACTATATTGCTATATATTTCTAGCTAACAGCTTTTCTCCATTTATCAACATCTGTCATTAATAGATGTATCCTGCCTTATAAGAACGGCATACAAATAGACACATGATATGTGGTTATGAAGCACTTAATCTGTTCTTGAGGCAGATGTTCAGGGCTCTTTATAAAATATTCGATGGGTAAACAAGTATTTTGTTGTTCTTTATCATTATGAAATGTGATTTAGATCTTTTGATCATTATCACAGCATTTAAATGACGTTACCAGAAATTTAGACAGTGATACATGTACTGTGGAAGTTGTAAAATGTATTGGAAATCTTTCAGACAGTGTAATGATTCAAACCTTGCTAAAACAGAGCATAACCAAAATGCACACTGAAATGAATGGTCTGTGTAAATCTGGCAAATCTGGATATAGTATGTAACTACCACCAAAAGCAAGAAGTTAAGTTTCATTTCTCACAAACAACAGGCTGCAAAATGTAGGCCTTAAAAGTCTCATGACCTGTCATATGATCAGTCATGTGATTATAATGAAGAATATGCCCTGGATACACTAAAATGTGGTATAATAACAGGAAACACATGTTGCCTGCTCTTTACAGCTCTAAGTGAAACAGGGAGAGAGTCATAATAGTGAAACTTGTATGAAATAGGATGAACTTAGACCACATATGTACAACATTTGGTTCATTGAGGAATGAACCAGTTAAAATTCCATATCCTAATTTTTCAGAGACGTCTCTAAAGATTTGGTAAACTCATGGAATGTCCAGATGTGAACTTGACATATGTTTCTTTAAGGTTTACCTTAAACATCTCTTAAATCATTATTCAGTTATTCAAGTCATCAATGGCAAATTATTACACTATCAACCTACTATAAAATTGTTTAGTAACTAAGTAAAATTACACATTAAAATGTATTATGTTGTTACAAGAGTGTTAAAAAAGTGACAAAAATGACTTTATTATGTTACTAAGCATAATATACTAAATTCCAAACGCTTAGTGATGAGCAGTGATCACTCAGCAATTGTAGCTATGGACTACTGTTTGAATCCTGGTCCCGGATCTCATCTACTTGTAGGTGATGTCAGATAAAAGGGTGGATAAAATGTCTCAACAGTAGCAATTTAGCAGACATAGACACAAATGAATAAAATGCTTTGAGTATATATTGCTATCATCTGTGCCTCAAAAGAGATAAATTCACATTAGGATGACTTTGGATCCACCAGCTAAACCTTTAAAAGTCGAGAATGCATTCATTGAGGGCTTACAGCATCCTCATGCTTGGATATGTGGAAAGAAAAGGAAGATATACAGTAGCTTTACATTGTTTCTTTTCCAGTTGCACAGGGGATCAGGTTTTGTACTTGTTTCAGCAGGTTTGGTGGTCTATTACATGTTTACACTTCTTGTAGTTTTAAAATAGTAACCTTGCCATAATTACAGAACTGATGTTTCAATTGCATGAAAGTTTTAAGACTACCTTGTCAGTAAACTTGTGAACAGTGTTCCTCTTTATATATTTCTGGCACATGATGTCACAGCGGACTTGGTACCATAGTGACGTATTATTTTGTGTGAAAAACATATTAAATTAATTGATCATTATACAGTATAATACACAATACTAACTTAAAAAAATGAACATTTTATTTTTCAAGAAATAATAGCAAAATATATGCACTTTTATCAAATAAGTTCCTGGATAATAAAACCTACCGAAAACTAAATGTCATTTAACAAATAGATGTACTGTTTTGTTGGTGGCAAAAGACACACACACACACACACACACACACACACACACACACACACACACACACACACACACACACACACACACACACACAGACCAACAGCAGAATTATTTGTTAAAAATTAACAGCTTTTAAATATATGTATTAGATGTGTATACTGTATATGCATACTGCAGAAACAAATCAAATTTACTCTAAAACTAATGATCACTGTTTTGTTCCTACATTTGGAAAAATATTACATAATAAGTGCTTTGGAAATCAGACCATGGCATTCAGTTCTACATCTAGATCTTAGACCAAAAGTAATGGATGCTTATTTATTCAGTCTGGAATGCAAAGGCTTTTTTACAATTTCCTGTGACCTATATAACCTCTTCTTGACTGTTAATCTGCCTGGACTACTTCTGATGCATGGAGCTTTGGTCTTGTTTCATTACACAGAGTGGTCATGAGAGTGTATTTTAGCAAAAGCTTCACCATGTTCTTTTGCACACTCTTACCCACAGTCAATCCTGCACACAAATCTACAATAATGATTGATTGAATGCATCATTTACAGGCTTACACATAGTATGAATTCATTTATGCCATTTGTCTTTATGGGTAATAGAAACAACAGGATTTGATCTTTGGAAATGCTAATTACATATAAGTGCTGATATTTTTTATACACAGTTCTCAAAAGACAGATGTATCAGGTACAAAAATATTATCTCTAGATGTAAATCTAGATTTTAGAGTATATTATTAAAAGCTGTAAATATACTTTTTTTTTGTATATGATCCCATGTTACTGTCTTCCCAGGCAGTGCTATTTTTATTATGATCATTTATGGAATGTGGTGTATTTGTGACTAACATGCACATGACATGCAGCTATGCACAAAAAGGGAATTGCCCATTAAGCATGTCTATGTAAGTCATGGCCATCAGTATGTCTTTTAGAAACATCACGAGACAGCGTTCAAATATACCTTACATGCTGAGTAAGGAACAGACGTACTGCCTCAAGGTGCTGACTAAGAGAGGGAAGCAAGTTCAACTTATGTTATGTTTATATAGGGAAGCAAGTATAGCATGTAATGATAATAATAATAATAATAATAATAATAATAATAATAATAATAATAATAATAATAATAATAATAAAAATAATAATAATAACAAGAATAATAATAATAATAATAATAATAATAATAATAATAATAATAATAATGATAATATAGGCACAGCACATAGATGGCCCCTGTAAATCCAAAGATCTTGGTTCAATCCTGAGATTCCTCCAGGTTTCTGGCTTCATCCCACCTCAAAAAGATTTATTCCAGTAGGTGGATAGATTGGCTAAGATAAATTGTCAATGGGGGCATGAGAAGTGAAGTGAATGAAGATGAATAATATAATATAATATAATATAATATAATATAATATAATATAATATAAAATAATATAATATAATATAATATATTAAAGGTGTGTGTGAGATGGAGAGTGATATGTAGACTAATTCTTTAAAATTGTTTAATATTCTCTATGAAGAACATAAATGTTAATCTGTTGTGAAAGCCTGTTGCCAGCTTAGCATCATTTTATATATAAAGGCCCAATGATTTTATGTAGATAATAATCACTTCACAAGAAAATATAATTTATGATTAATTGTGTTGCAATTGCATGAAACTAAATTACTGTTTGACGCATTGTTTATACATTTAATTCAAATGAAAACCCATATACGTACTGTATGATTTTCCTAACCTTTCCATAAAAACCTGTTAACAATTTCAAACTAACATTAATAGTGTAATTTCTTTGTATATGGATTAACTTATATTATTTGATAGTACACTGTAAAACATTTTAAGATGGTTTCCCTTAGAAATCAAAGTTCAACCTTTTGCCTTAAAAACTCAATTTGAACATAACAAGTGGTTAAGACAAGGCCTAACTTTGTATAAAAAAGTTTCAAAATCCAAAGCTTGTTAGCTGAAATTAAAGAGAAAAAATTAAGATCAGATGAGTTTATGAGGCTATTGTGTTTTACAGTGTATATAATATTTAAAAAGTTAATTCAGAACAATATTATTATTAGCTGAAACTGAGCAATAATTTAAAACTGTTTATAGGTACATCATGATCACTAGGGTTCTACAGATTTTATAGTGTACAGTATATGAAATAGCATTAGGAAATAGACTACAAAATTCCCTGTTGAGTTTCCTTATCCTGTAACTCGACACCTGACATCATAAAACTGGGCTGGAATTGGCCTTGAAACCTTCCCTCCTTTTTTTCTTCTTTTGTAAAATGAACACTTCCTCAAAGCTTTAGTATATAAAGCTGTTATATGCTCAACAGTTTCAGACCGAGTTAAAACCGTCCCTGCAACTGAAGCGATTTGTCTCGAGCTCACGTTAAGGTATGACAAGTTTAAATTCGGTCCTAAATTCGTTTCCTTTCTTGGGGGAAAAAAAAAAAGAAAAAAAGAAAGAAAAAAAAAGCTTTTACATTTGAGCGTTTTTTCTGACTATTTGACTTAGTCGTCTTCTCAACTGGGCTTTACCTCACTTTCACTTTCCTTTATACATACAAAGATTTCTTTGTTCTTCCTCTCTAGAGATTAAATAAAGAGAAATATATACACTATGATAAAATGTCAGAGTTGTTGTCGCCTGTGATCAGATCTATCTGGACAAAGTGTCTGTATGTCTGTGATCTGTCTGTGACTCTCAGTGATCTCGTGACTGTTTGCTTGTTTCCCTGCAGTCACTATGTTGAAATATGGGTTAGTGTTATTCCTGCTGCTGGGATCTGCAGTAAGTCATCTTCTGGATTCTGTAGCGCTAGACGCATCATGGGAAAATTGGAAACATACTCATAGGAAGGAATATAATGGCCTGGTAAGTTACTCTATTCTGTATTAATCTGTAATTAATAATAATCTGTAATTCTGTAATTAATCTGTAATTCTGTAATCTTCGTATGGATAAAATAGCATGTCTGTTTATTCACTGTCAGTAGTGAATAAATAGACATACTATCAAGTTGTTATGCAAAATGTAGTATAATTCTTGTTCTGCTGATAATTCTTGACCCATTTTTTATATCTGTTTTATATCCTCAGATTATTACGATTTTGCCATTGCATCAAATATAGTAATATACAAATGGTAATCATGTACAAAACTAATCACTTTGTATTTGTGCATGTTAGGGTGAGGAGGCAATTCGTAGGGCTGTCTGGGAGAAGAACATGAGGCTGATTGAGAGCCATAACCAAGAGTATGAGCTGGGCCTACACTCCTATGAACTAGGCATGAACCATCTTGGAGACATGGTTAATATAATTTTTTTAAACCCACTGTCATTAAAAGCATTAACATTACACATAATTTGGTTTGAGATTTCACATCTTTTATTTTCAACAAAACTCTTAAAATTTCTTATTATTTTGTTAGTTATTTATTGTAGTCTGAAAGGCTCTCTTTCTCTGCACCTGTTAACAAGGAAGTGAGAGCAGGCTGAGATAGTTAAGAGGAAGTGGTCTTAGGCCTTTTGGAAGTCAATGTCTTTCTAAAAGATTTAATATGTCAAAGTACAGCATATACTGTTACCAGAAAAGCTGTCAGTTGCCAACATGGACTGTAAGGAACAGAACAAAAGAAGAAATATGCATAACTACAGATCATTAAAATGGAAACTAAGGATAATCCAATCCTTTTTTATTTAATTTTTGACATGATTCCTATAGCAGAGCTTCAAATAATACTTCTGATTAAGATTTTGCTTTAATACTTTAATACATTTTAAACTTACCCAGTTCTGCTCAAAATTTAGTGTTAGTAAGCAATGATAAACATTGAATGGTTCTGGATGGTACTGACCCTACATTGTTTATTCCTTTACGTAATGATAGACGGTTTTTTTGAAGCTCTTATTCCTTTGTTTACATTGATAATCTGCTAAACACTGTATCAAATACAATTAACATTATTCAAGTTACTGTTAGGTTGAGCATAACTGTGACTGTATATTGTGTATATTTTGTACTCTGTATTCTTAAACAGTATTTAACCATTCATCTCTCCCTGTTAGACAACAGAAGAAGTAGCTGAGAAATTGCTGGGTCTTCAGGTTCCTATGGACAGTGATCCTATGAATGCCTATACTGGAGACTCAGTGGGTAAACTTCCCAAATCCATTGATTACCGAAAACTTGGATATGTTACCCCTATCAGGAACCAGGTAAGAGATTGTGGTATCGAAGACCTCTAACCATGCTGTCCTCTGACAGAAGCTTAGTAGATAGAATCCTAGTCCTGGTATAGTTTGACAGTTTAAGGTTTCAATGCTATGTTTTCTTTTGACCTGAGTTGATGCTTTTACACAGAGATATGTGCATGTATAAAAAGCTTTTTTCTGAACATTCTTCTTTTTAAGGGCTCTTGTGGCTCCTGTTGGGCCTTCAGCTCAGTTGGTGCTTTAGAAGGTCAGCTAATGAAGACCACAGGCAAATTGGTAAACCTCAGCCCTCAGAACCTGGTGGACTGTGTGACTGAGAATGATGGCTGCGGTGGTGGATACATGACCAATGCTTTTAATTACGTTAAAAACAACAGAGGTATTGATTCTGAGGAGGCTTATCCCTATGTGGGACAGGTATGCCACTCTTCTGCATAGAAATGAAATAGAAAGTGATGCATAGCTTTAAACATAAAGAAGAGCAGTCCCTCACAAAAGATGATCATTTTTGTAAGGTCATGCTCAAAGATGTGTATTTCTTCTTCTATTAAAGCAATTTGGCAGTGATTTTCTTTTAATTTACAACACACAAATGTTCGGTATTCAAAGAGAATATTAATGAATTCATTTAAATTAGATTACAATATTGCTAACTGTAGATTATGGTGATGTATATCTTTGGTAAATTAGTATATAAAGGCTTTTACAATTCCAGTAATTCAAAACTCAAGTTTATGATCTTTCATTTTCAAACACTGGGGTTAAATTTATCAGGGTTTCTGAGAGTTTATTTTCATGATTTCCATCATACAAACAGATATTTGATGACCATATCAGATTACATAGTAAATGCAGGTGATCAGTGTTCTTTAGTCTTTCCGTCGTTTTGATTCTCATGTTTGTGGGAACACTGCCCTCTGCAGGACCAACAGTGTGCATATAATAAATCTGGGAAGGCAGCTGAGTGCCGAGGATTTAAGGAAGTAAAGAAAGGAAGCGAATATGCACTGGCATCTGCTGTTGCTAAAGTTGGCCCAGTTTCTGTAGGCATTGATGCCATGCAGTCAACTTTCCAGTTTTACAAGAAAGGTGAGTGTCAAAAACAAAACGTAATGTTAATCATGCATTAACAAAGCCTTATTAAAGACAGAGGCTATGTCACTTCATTTGATACACAGCTTCATATGTTCTTTCTCGTAGGAGTCTATTATGATCCAAACTGTGACAAGGAAAATATCAACCATGCTGTGCTGGCTGTGGGATATGGTGCCACACCAAAGGGGAAAAAATACTGGATTGTTAAAAACAGGTGGGTTACATAGAACTCTTGATTTACTTTACACATTTACCATCTTTTACATTTTGAAAAGCTTATTTATTGAATTATTTCTTACTCCCTGCTTACCTATATACCTTCTTATCTTTATTTTGCTTCTTTTACAGTTGGGGTGAGGAGTGGGGAAATAAAGGTTATGTCCTGATGGCCCGTAACCGTAATAATGCCTGTGGAATTGCCAACCTGGCCAGTTTCCCTGTAATGAAATCTTTTTAGGCCTGTTTAACTTACCAAAAGAACCAACCACTGACACTAAGTAAAGACATACAGGGCTGAGGCACACACCTGCTTTTCAGAACACAGGAAAACACATAAGAAATGTTGCTGTTGTTGTTTTGTTTTTTTTGTTTTTTGGTTCCTTGAGTTATTAAAATGTAATTTCAGTATACATTAACATGGAATTTTTCTGTGAACAGTTGATCTATTTATGGTTTATACAGTATGTACTGTAGCCAGTTAAACATATCAGTAAATAAATAAATTCCTCTGGTAAGGATTTGATGTGGAATAATTTATGTTGTATGGTTTAACACAGGAATGTTATGGCAGATGACATTATGACATTTTGACTACAGGCAACACAGCATCCCAAGTTCGAAAGTTTGAAATCATGGCAAGGAAACATTTTGGATCTTTCTGGATTGTAACTCAAAATGTAACTCAAAAAACAAATTAAAACTAATAAGAGTTGATTAGGTGATTATTGTTCCCAAATATAAATATCAGTTTTTTGATTTGGGAAATAATAATATATTTATTTTAATAATTAATTCCAAAAACACACTGCATACAAAACAGTCCATCTTGCAATGTAGGTAGAGTCACAGTATTTGATTATGAGATACTATGTTACAGGCCTGGAACAGATGTAGGCATGCACACTCATACAAACCACTGAACAAAATGAACAAAAAAATAGAAATAAACAAAAATTAATTAAGAAATGAAGCAGGCAAACAAACAAATTCTGAGTAATACACAATACAGGCAAATGTACAAAGGTGAAATTGCTGCCACACTAGAGGACGCTCAGCTCAACCCCAACATAGAGGCAAAAAAATAAAGAAATGCAAAACTGAAATGAACATGACAAAAATAAAAATGGAACTATAAGACACAGTCCACACCCTGATCTCCTGAAGTTATAAGCTAAAGCTCAGAGAGTTATACTCACAAGCATAGTGCTTAACCTGGATAACAGTTTCTTCCCACAAGCCATCAGGCTCCTTAATAACTAAACCGAACTGTTCTGAGCACAACATACACACGCACATCAACTGAATGGACTGCACAGACCTACACCAAATACACACACTTCCTATATATCCATCAACCTGTTTACCTGCTGTTGTTGCACACTTTTTTGCTCTTTGCACATGCTGTCTAACATTTCAGTCATTTGCCGTTTTGCATAATTCTTTACATTATCTCAGGGACCTGCTTCTATATCACTGTGTTCATTCAAGTATTACTGCACACAATATTGTTGAACATACAATATTTACACTGATCAGCACTGTTTCTGTTTATTGTCTTTTGTGTATTGTCTTTTTTGTATCTTTTGTATTGTCTTTTTTGTATAGTCTTTACAGCTTCTTTATCTATAATCTGTAAAACTTTGGTCTTGGTTGTAGGTTAATAAATACAGCAAATGTCAAAAATACATAGTTTTGAATGACAAAATGGTCTGAAACACTATATGCCTCATTTGTGTTAGGTTTTCTGACTGGGGTATTTCCCATATTATAAAAACTTTTTTTCACCCAGGATTGAATTCATTACATGATATGGTTTGTATTGTGCATTTATTAGCCTATCCAGTTTCTTCCCTTTCAAACATGACATGCACAAAATATATTTGTTCACCTTGTGTAGAATCATCTGTCAGCTGTGAGTGAGTGAGTGAGTTTACATTGAGGATGTACATTTTCCTATACACACACATACACACACAATAAATTTATGTAATGTCTTAAAAAGTGTCTAATCATGACTAATTCAAATTTTTTCATTTTGAACAAAATGGCCAAATTTTCCAAACACAACTAATCTTAACAGAATGTTCAGTGGCTGAAACTCGTGACAGAAGTCTAACTTGCAGATTTCACTTCCTTTTGTAGTTTCCCCTGTACCTCTTGACATGATTGTGTTCTGTTTATTTTTTTTAATGTACCACTTTTTCATTACATTACTTCCATTATCCTGATATCACAATTGATCATCAAAAAGACAAGTAGAAGATGTGAAATTATCGTCACTGCTTGTTGTCTAACAAAGTTGTCTTCTAGGTTTTTTGTTTCTCAGGCTTTAATAAAGGTAAATAAAACTTGTATGAGTAATATTAATGTTTTCTATTTAACATTTTCTATATTCAGAATTTAAATCAAATGAAGTAAATTATTTAAATTACAGTCAGGTGGGCAAGGTGGCTTAGAGGTTTGCACGTTTGCCTCACACCTCCAGGGTTGGGGGTTCGATTCCCGCCTCCGCCTTGTGTGTGTGGAGTTTGCATGTTGTCCCCGTGACTCGGGGGTTTCCTCTGCGTACTCCGGTTTCCTCCCCCGGTCCAAAGACATGCATGGTAGGTTGATTGGCATCTCTGGAAAATTGTCCGTAGTGTGTGAGTGAATGAGAGTGTGTGTGCCCTGCGATGGGTTGGCACTCCGTCCAGGGTGTATCCTGCCTTGATGCCCAATGACGCCCGAGGTAGTTTGGATAAGCGGTAGAAAATGAACGCATGAATGAATGAATGAAATTACAGTCAATTAGACACCCAAAGTCTTTATGGCAACCTTCTTATAGAATAAATTATATATATTATTATATTATAGAATAAAATTTAAAATTATTACTTTTAAACTTGTTTCTATTATTAAACTAAAATGTCCTACATTATTTTAACTCTGCATACAATGGTAATTACCACAATGTGAGCTATAATTCCCATGGAGAATACTGAGATAGCAACAAATCAGCTAATTAGATTAAACAATAACTATAGTTATAATTATAGTTTAATAATAGTCTGTTTTGTAGAGTTTACAAAGGAATTAGCTATCACAGATCATTTATGGATATATTAATCAAGTCAAGTGAAGTCAACAAGTTTTTATTGTCATTTCAACCATAGCTGACACAGTACACAGCGAAATGAGACAATGTTTCTACAGGATCATGGTGCTACATAATAATAATAATAATAATAATAATAATAATAATAATAATAATAATAATAATAATAATAATAATAATGCATTTTATTTCATGGTGCCTTTCAGAACACCCAAGGTCACCTTACAAGCAATATACAGGTCATTACATAAGACAAAACACTTAAACAAACAGCATATATATATATATATATATATATATAATATATAAAGTGCATTTAAGTCTCAATAAAACATGTTATAAGAAAGCCTGTATAAAAAGATAAGTCTTAAGACGCGTTTTAAAAGTCAGCAAGCATTCGCTATTGCGAACATCGAGGGGAAGAGAATTCCATAGGTGGGGGGCAACATAACTAAAAGATCTGGCACCTATAGTAGTAAGTTGAATCCGAGGTACCACAAGAGAAATTGAAGATGAAGATCTGAGTGCATGTGAAGGAGTGTAAACCTGGAGAAGTTGAGTAAGGTATTGTGGTGCAAGATTATGAAGTGCCTTATACAGTAAGTGAGTAGCAGGATTTTAAACTGAACTATATATTTTACTGGAAGCCAATGCAATTGCTGGAGAACCGGAAAAATGTGATCAGTATAAGGTGTTCTAGAGAAAACAGGAGCTGCAGAATTCTGAACCATAGAACAAAGACAGAGCTAAGGACTTAATTAAGTAGTCCTAGCCACATATTGTGCATCTGTGCAACTGGACAATTGTAACATATTATTTATTTAGCCTAGCAGTAGGTGTGTTTGGTCATAGATGTCTGTAATCATAAACTACTTCTGTTTATTCCTATTTTAGACATAGAGAAAATTTGAAACATAGAGAAAAAACATATATCTGACTGCATTAGTCCATATTACAGAATTGCATGTTTGTAGAAAAAATGAGAAAATGATCTCATGATCTCATCTGACACATGATAACCCATTGTATAAGTTGACTATGATTTAGGCAGACTTAGTCAGGTTTTGCTTCCTCCTGGTTCATCGCTTAAAGTACATGGTTTACGTGAACCTCTGTCAACTATCGTCTCAAATTCCTGTTCTTGGCGGTTAAGCATAGAACCCGATGCAGTCTTCTGCTGAGATGGCCTGAAGGTGTTCTTTTTTCACTCCAGTTGTAAAGAGTTGTTACATGATTTATCCTTTCTGAAACTTTGAACCAGTCTGGCCATTCTTCTCTGGCCTCTCTCATCATCAAAAAGTTTCCAACTACACAACTGTTACTAACTCAGTTTTCTGTCTTTTGCACTATTCTATGAAAACTCTAAGTGACTGTTGGGAGATAAATTCCAAGCAGATCAGCACTTCAGTTTTATTCAACCAGTCAATTTACTAAGATCATATTTTATCTCTTCTGATGTTTGATGTGAAAATTAATTATACAGTATCTGCATGATTTTAGACACTGGGCTACTGTCATATGGTTTGTTGATTAGATAATTAACAACATTAATTTGCAGGTAGCCATTTGTTCCTAATAAAATGGACTGGGTGCAGATGTGACTTTTTTTGTAGAAAAAGCAGTTGTCCCATAAGCTAAAGGTTTACAGCTAAATGTCCTGAAGGAGTTTAATTAAAAGGGTAACTAAAACATAAGAGCACATATCTGAATAGGCTACAGATCCTCTGTGGTCCTGGCCAGGATAAAAAGGTTACTAAAAATGAACTCTTAGAAGAATCAGTGGATGTATCGATGGATGGATGAATGGATGGAAGAAGGAAGGAAGGAAGGAAGGAAGGAAGGAAGGAAGGAAGGAAGGAAGAATGAAACCCATTCTGGTGAATGTCTTTCTAGAAATTAAAGTATGAGGTATCGGCTCATGATTTAATTAAAAATGGTTATACTTAAGCATGAACAGATTAAAAGGAGCAATTACAGCAATTTGTCTTGCCATAGTGATTGACTGACGTTTCTTACTAAAATATACATGCAACTACTTCTATTAAAAAAAATAATCTAGCCATGGGGGTCACAGTCCAGTGACTTCTGTGCCGGTCCCAAGCCCGGATAAATAGAGAGGGTTGCGTCAGGAAGGGCATCCGGCATAAAACATTGCCAAATCTAACCATGCGAGTTGTCAGTAAGAATTTCATACCGGATCGGTCGAGGCCCGGGTTAACAACGACCGCCATCGGCGCCGTTGACCTACAGGGCGCCGGTGGAAATTGGGCTACTGTTGGTCGAAGGAGTAGAGGAGGGAGGAGAGTGCACAGACAGAGAGAGAAGAGGAAAGGTAAGAGTGTAGGACTGAGAATAGGAACTCTGAATGTTGGTACTATGACAGGGAAAGGTAGAGAGCTGGCTGATATGATGGAGAGAAGGAAGGTGGATATACTGTGTGTACAGGAGACCAAGTGGAAGGGTAGCAAGGCTCGTAGTATAGGAGCAGGATTCAAGCTGTTTTATTATGGTGTGGATAGTAAGAGAAATGGGGTAGGTGTGGTCCTGAAGGAGGAGTTTGTGAGGAATGTTCTGGAGGTGAAGAGAGTGTCAGACAGGGTGATGAGTCTGAAGTTAGAGATTGAAGGGGTGATGTTGAATGTTGTTAGTGGTTATGCCCCACAGGTAGGTTGTGAGTTAGAGGAGAAAGAGAGATTCTGGTGTGAATTCGATGAGGTGATTGAGAGTATTCCCACGGGTGAGAGAGTGGTGATAGGAGCGGATTTTAATGGACATGTTGGTGAGGGGAACACAGGTGATGAGGAGGTGATGGGCAAGTTTGGAGTTAAGGAAAGGAACCTTGAAGGACAGATGGTAGTAGACTTTGCTAAGAGGATGGACATGGCTGTGGTTAACACGTATTTTCAGAAGAGGGAGGAACATAGAGTGACTTACAAGAGTGGAGGTAGGAGAACACAGGTAGACTACATCCTTTGTAGAAGAGGCAATCTGAAAGAGATTAGTGACTGTAAAGTGGTAGTGGGAGAGAGTGTAGCCAGACAGCATAGGATGGTGGTGTGTAGGATGACTCTGATGGTCTGTAAGAGGAAGAGGTCAAAGATAGAGAAGAAAACTAAGTGGTGGAAGCTGAAAAAGGAGGAATGTTGTGAGGAATTTAGACAGAAGTTGAGACAGGCTCTGGGTGGTCAGGTAGTGCTGCCGGATGACTGGGAAACTACAGCAGAAGTGATCAGGGAGACAGGGAGAAAGGTGCTGGGTGTGTCATCTGGAAGGAGGAAAGAAGATAAGGAGACTTGGTGGTGGAATGAGGAAGTTCAGGATAGTATACAGAGGAAGAGATTAGCCAAGAAGAAGTGGGATATGGACAGGACTGAAGAGAATAGACAGGAATACAAGGAGTTACAGCGCAGAGTGAAGAGGGAGGTGTCTAAGGCCAAGCAGAAGGCATATGACGAGTTGTACACTAGGTTAGACACTAGAGAAGGAGAGAAGGACTTGTACAGGTTAGCTAGACAGAGGGATCGAGATGGGAAGGATGTGCAGCAAGTTAGAATTATTAAGGATAGAGATGGAAGGGTGCTCACAAGTGAGGAGAGTGTACAGAGGAGATGGAAGGAATATTTTGAGGAGCTGATGAATGAGGAAAATCAGAGGGAAAAAAGAGTAGAAGGGGTGAACTCTGTGGAACAGGAAGTAGATAAGATTAGAAAGGATGAAGTCAGGAAGGCCTTGAAGAGGATGAAAAGTGGAAAGGCAGTTGGTCCTGACGACATCCCGGTAGAGGTCTGGAAGTGTCTAGGAGAGGCAGCAGTGGAATTTTTAACTAGTTTGTTCAACAGGGTATTAGAAAGTGAGAGGATGCCTGAGGAATGGAGAAGGAGTGTGTTAGTGCCGATCTTTAAGAATAAGGGTGACGTGCAGAGTTGCAGCAACTATAGGGGGATAAAGTTGATGAGCCATACAATGAAGTTGTGGGAAAGAGTAGTGGAAGCTAGGTTAAGGAAGGTGGTGGAAATTTGTGAGCAGCAGTATGGCTTCATGCCCAGAAAGAGCACAACAGATGCAATTTTTGCTCTGAGAATGTTGATGGAGAAGTATAGGGATGGTCAGAGGGAGTTGCACTGTGTGTTTGTAGACTTAGAGAAAGCGTATGACAGGGTGCCAAGAGAAGAGCTGTGGTACTGTATGAGGAAGTCAGGAGTAGCAGAGAAGTATGTCAGAGTGGTGCAGGACATGTACGAGAGGAGCAGGACAGTGGTGAGGTGTGCTGTAGGTCAGACAGAGGAGTTCACAGTGGAGGTGGGACTGCATCAGGGATCGGCTCTGAGCCCCTTCCTGTTTGCTATAGTGATGGACCAGTTGTCAGAGGAGGTCAGACAGGAGTCTCCTTGGACGATGATGTTTGCAGATGACATTGTGATCTGTAGTGAGAGCAGGGAGCAAGTGGAGGAAAACCTGGAGAGGTGGAGGTTTGCGCTGGAGAGAAGAGGAATGAAAGTCAGTCGTAGTAAGACTGAGTACATGTGTGTGAATGAAAGGGAGGGAAGTGGAATAGTAAGGTTACAGGGTGAAGAGGTGAAGAAGGTACAGGAGTTTAAGTACTTGGGGTCAACAGTCCAGAGTAATGGAGAGAGTGGGAAAGAAGTAAAGAAGCGAGTGCAGGCAGGTTGGAGTGGGTGGAGAAAGGTGTCAGGAGTTCTGTGTGATAGGAAAATATCAGCAAGAATCAAGGGGAAGGTGTACAGGACAGTGGTGAGACCGGCCGTGCTGTATGGTTTAGAGACAGTGACACTGAAGAAGAGACAGGAGTCAGAGCTTGAGGTAGCCGAACTGAAGATGTTGAGGTTCTCTTTGGGTGTGACAAGATTGGACAGGATTAGGAACGAGTACATCAGAGGGACAGCCCATGTTGGACGTTTGGGGGACAAAGTTAGGGAGGCGAGATTAAGATGGTTTGGACATGTTCAGAGGAGGGAGAGTGAGTATATTGGTAGGAGAATGTTGGACATGGAGCTGCCAGGCAGGAGGCAAAGAGGAAGGCCAAAGAGGAGGTATATGGATGTAATTAATGAGGATTTGAAGTTAGTGGGTGCAAGTGTTGAGGATGCAGAAGATAGGGTTAGGTGGAGAGAGATGATTCGCTGTGGCGACCCCTGAAGGGAAAAGCCGAAAGAAGAAGAAGACTTCTATTAAAAAAAATCAGAGTAAGTAAATAAAGAAACGATAAAAACTTTCTTGAAGCCTTACACTGACTTTGACATGACTTTCAAAAAGCGAACTGGTTTGTTTGGATGTGTGTGTGTTAATGGTCTCTAATAAGCACACTTCAACAAGCCAACTTAGCATATTATTTATTTAGCCTAGCAGTAGGTGTGTTTGGTCACAGATGTCTGTAATCATAAACTACTTCTGTTAGTCTGTTCCTACTTTAGACATAGAGCATAGACCTTGAAACATAATATAAAAAAAATATATATCTGACTGCCGCATCTGTTGCATTTTAACTGCATTTACAAAATCGCGTGTCTGTTACACCTATCTGTTAAAAAAACAAACAAAGCAGAAAAAGAGGTCTCATGATCTCATTTGGCACGTGATGAGCCATTTATAAGTTGTCAACGATTCAACTAGATTCAGTCAGGTTTTGCTTCCTCCTGGTTCACTGGTTCTCAGACGCCCGCAGAGAGACTCTTTAACAATACACGGTGTGTATACTGTACATATAGATTGTATAGATATATAGCTGTAGATATAGCTATATCTAAGACGTGACAGGTTTATTTCATTAGTTTGAGAAATCTACAGAAACTCTATTGTGACTCCTATTAGAACTGGCGAAAATCTTACTTTCGTTTTTAGTATCCAGTTATTTAAGCTTGATCATGTTTGTTATGTAAATAAAATGTGTTCGGGGAATCGTTTAAGAATTTAATATCAGCTTTTGGGTCTTTGTTTCACTTGGTTTATTATAGTACACGAAGAGAAAAAGGGAAGATGAAATGACACTTTAACACTGTGGTACATTGCAGGGAAATCAATTGTGAAATCCCTCTGTGTTAAATCTGGATTCTTCCCATTTTATATTTCTGTAACAATTGTACGAGCTCTGTTTATTTCTGTTAGCTCTGTTTAATATAAATTTAGTTACATTATTTGTTCTAATGAAAAACTAACAGATCAAAAATACTCTTGTATTATCTTGGTTCAACCGTGTGTGTTTTTTCCCCCAGTGAACCAAAGGTTATTACTTAACTTCCGTGTGCTACTGCTTTTGTCCCCATCTAAACCACACTGAGTATGGTCATAAAACTGTGTTGAGAAAGTCGGTTGGTTGTCAGGCTATGTTTCTTTTTAAATTTTTTTCTCTTTTTTTGACATAGCATCCTATTTAGTCCAACAGGTGGCAGTATTTATATAGAGTTTGTCAAACAAATAAAAAATAATCTAAACTAATAAAAAAGACCAAGTGAAACGTCTAGACATTGAAACATAAAAAGACAGATAGCTAAGCACAAGTACTCTTGAAAAGATAATATATCTGTGGAAGTTCACATGCTTACGAAAAAGGTCTGGGTATCTCTTAGTAGTGAAGTTAATAGTTAATCATCTTTTGGACAACACTGAAGATTCGGAGAATGAGAAGATCAAACACATTTTCTAATTTTACTTCCCTGACAGACATCCACATTAAAGCATTTAAAAAATTTGTATGGTAATTTTCCTTTCAATCTGTTGTCCCTTGTATGACCAGTTTGGTTAGGCTAATTATTTGTCTGATTTATAAGCAGGTAAAGATGTTGAGGGGTTTGCTGTTCACAATAATCTGTGGGGCGGTAGTAGCCCTTAACGACCCAGGCCTGGACATGCACTGGCTCCTGTGGAAGAGAAATCATAACAAAACATACACCAGTGAGGTAAGGATAACTATGAAAAGACTGGAAGTAATATCTGTAGCAGAAATGTCACTTATTCTAATGTTAGATTTCAAAAAGAAATGCTACCTGGAAATTTCACTAACTTGAGATGAATTTGGGGCAAACATCTTGTACAAATGATCCGTGACCGCTTTATCCAAGGATAGAGTTGCATTAGACTAGTCATTTTGGAACATGGAAGTCTGTAAGGGCTACATACACAATCTAATTACATAAAATAAAATGATCAAATTCACTATATGGCATTATTTGCATCATAACTTTTATGCTATAAACAACATGCATCATTATTTATATGTCTGAAAACAAACTGAATTGTTATGATGAACATATCTGAAACAAAAAATTAATATTTTAAGATCATTTCTCATTCCATATAATTCTGTATAATTTTATTATATACTAATGATGACTGTCAATAGTCTAAGCTCTTAATATGCAAATAGTACAAATACTTTGTAAATGTGTGGTGGCAGTTAGAGGAGATGGGTCGGAGGGAAATTTGGGAGAAGAACCTACACTTGATCTCCCTGCATAACCTGGAGGCTTCTTTGGGAATGCACACCTATGAACTGGGCATGAACTATATGGGAGACATGGTAAGATTTTCTAATTTCAAAAATCATGAGCACTCCAGAGTCACCTAAATGGGCCTACAGGCAAATGCCAAAGTAATATCAGGTGTATGTTTTATATGAATATTACTGGTAAAATATTTTAGTCCTCATTAAAAAAACTTTCATTAACTTTCAATTAACTTATTTTATCCCACATTTTAATTATCTTAATGAAGTCTCTGCATAGAGAAACAGTGGAAATGGTGGAAAAGAGGTTTTATTTATTTAAGCTAAAAGTGGCCTTGTAGACAGCAAATGCTCCTCACTGTAACACTTTCTTTAAATGAATGTCAGACTAGAGAAGAGATCCTGCAGATATTTTCTGGGACCCGAATACCTTCTAACCTGATGAGAAAGTCTTCTAATTTTGTTGCCTCTGCTGGAACTGCAGTACCAGATTCAGTTGACTGGAGAGATAAGGGCTATGTAACAGAAGTCAAGAACCAGGTAATATTTTGTTGTATTTAGTTTTACCATGCTCTAATATTTACAGCCTGTATGTAATTAGACTTGTAATGATTTTTTAATTCATAATATCAGATTTACCCACAGTCTGTCCACAGTCAGAATAAAACAAATTATAGTATTTTGGGGTTGAATATTCTTTCTATGTAAAAAAAAAAAAATATTGGTATTCCATATACTGCATACTGATTCTAATAGAAACCTAACCTTGGATCCAAACTAATGCCTGTGTTCCTAATTTAACTGTTTGTAACAAGTTTTTTTGTGAGGAAGGATCTGTAATTGCATTCTCTCTGTCCTAATAACACCTACATACAAAGCCTGACTTTAATGAGGGTTAGACAGACATCCATACATATTATAGACCATGTATAATATTATAGACTACTTCAAGTGCTTGTATCTGAATAAATATGAATATTTAACTTCAGTTTTCTCCTGTATTGACTTCAAGGAAGTTAGACTAGAAAATGTGTGTGGAACTAAGTGAAGGAAGCTGGTTCAGGAACTGCATTCCAATTTCTTATTCATAGTGTTATTTCCTTCTGTCAGGGTTCATGTGGTTCATGCTGGGCATTTAGTGCCGCTGGGGCACTTGAGGCTCAACTAATGAAGAAAACGGGTCAGCTGCTTTCTCTCAGTCCCCAGAACTTGGTGGACTGCTCTTCTCAGTATGGAAATAAGGGTTGCAATGGAGGTTACATGTCTTCTGCCTTTCAGTATGTCATTGATAATGGCATAGCTTCGGAAAAAACCTACCCTTACAACGGAGTGGTACAGTAACCCTTTAAATGTCATATAAAAAATGGTGTAAAATTGTCTATATATACTATTCGGAAATGTAAATATTGGTCTGTACTGTATTTTAACTTGTTTTCCAGGATGGACAGTGCAGGTATGACCAATCACAACGTGTTGCCAACTGCTCCAGTTACAGATTTGTTTCTCATGGTGATGAGGGGGCACTTAAGGAAGCCGTGGCCACCATTGGACCCATCTCCGTGGCTATTGATGCTACTCGCCCTTCATTCATCCTGTATCGCAGTGGTATGGTTTACTTTAACTATAAACTATAACTATAAATGGCCTCAAAATAATATAAATAGCTGATGACTTTATTTATACACACATGAAAGTGTGATTTACCATATTCCAAGTCTAGCTTGCATTTGAATGAATTAATTCTAAACATATTTTATTGCCAAGTGTCCATACACTCAGCATGATTGTGCTCTTAGGAGGCACTTCTTTAGTGGCATTTTAATGCACGTGTTTTTAAAACTGCTATGGTTTCTGCATGGTCTATATTTGGTCTGTATTTTGTCTATTTTTTTAACAGGTGTCTACAATGACCCATCCTGCTCTCAGCATGTAAACCATGGAGTCCTGGCTGTAGGGTACGGCAGCCAGAATGGAGAGGACTACTGGATAGTGAAAAACAGGTACAAGTTAGTTTTAATCGTAATATAAAACAGTAGACTGATTTCTCTAGAGCATTTAAAACATTCTAACAAAATGAACTTTTAGACTTTGTTTTGTAAAAATTCTGCATTTGGCTTTCATGTGATTGTAAACTTGCAATTAAACTTGCAGCTGAGAAGCTGAAATGTTTATGAATTTTAAGAACGTGCCATTATGTCTCAAGAGTGATGATTATAGTGTTTCTGTAATTTGTGTTTTTTATGACAGCTGGGGCACTAGATTTGGAGATGGAGGCTACATCCGCATGGCCCGCAACAAAGGAAATATGTGTGGAATTGCAAGTTATCCTTGTTACCCAATCATGTAACACAGATTAGCAGAAGAATATTTTTAGATACTTTATTACCTTTTATATCTGTATGTTTTTTTTAAAACAGTTATGTTTGTTTTAAATATTATTGCATCACTAAATAAATTGATTTTATACAGGTGCAGATTTTTTTTTTTCAAACTTCATAATTTTGTACAGAAATTCAAATTTCATGTTCCATTAAAACATGATTCTACCCCACTGACAATGTACAAGTGACCTTTTATTATAATTTTTTATTATAAAAAATCCGACACATGCATGAACAGTTTTGAAGCTTGTTGGTGCCTGGAAACTTTTATATGTTTTAGAGATTACAATATTAAACACCTTTAAACAAGAGAATCTCAGATGCCAACTTTCTCATTTGTCAACAAGTGTATATTAAAAAAATGTATGCCTGCATGTGTCGATATTGCGCAAAAGGGAGAAAAACATGAACTCGTGATCTCATGGCACATGATCACTTGGAAAATCTCAGCTAAACCGACGCATCTCCAGACAGCACGTTTTGACCCCTGACTCTGTGACGGTTTTCCACAGAACGGAAGAAGATTTTGGTTTGTGTTTCGTTTGTTGTTGTGTTTTGGGGAAGTCACTGTAAAACTTTAGCTTTAAAGTTTATTATGGGACATGGAAAAAATGGCGGACATGACATTATAACACACTGTGCTAGGTTAAAGTTAAAACTCTGTGGGAGGTTTGCGGTTTTTCCAGCAAATATCAGGTTATAGCTTCACTTCCTTGTGTTGCTACTTGCTACTAAACCACACTGACGTCCATCAGATGAATAATTCACTGAGAAGAGAAAACATTGTAGAAAGGGGTTAAACGTTTGTGTGTTTGAGATAGTGTTGATGTGTTGTGAAAGTTCCTGTTTTCCTGTTCCTGAAAGTTGCTGTTTCTCTTTTTTTTTTTTCTTTTTTTTCTTTCTTTTTTTTTTTTTTTGTTTAGATGGTTCATTTTAAAATTACCCCAAAAGGGGGCAGTATTTATACACAGTTTGACAGAAAAGAACAGGTGGTCTGAGAGATCTCTGTGACACCAAGCCAACCACAAGCACTCTTTTGGTGTCCTCTGGGAAATGATGGAAATGTCTGTGTATCACTTTATAGTGAAGTTTATATCAGAAAAATCAAAGCAAACCGTGCACCAGTAGGGAGAGAAATATTCCCATGTTAGATTTCAAAAACAAAAATCTGGCTGTAAAACCTGACTTAAGATAAATTTGGGACAATTTTATAAGTGCATAAGCAACTTATAGTGTTTGTTGTTTTGTTCATGTTTTAATTTTATGTGATTTGGGCGATGTGGTAGCCTAGTGGCTAAGGTGTTGAACCACCAATCAGAAGGCTGCAAGCCCAGGCCCCAGGTCCCCCAAGTAAGGCCATCAATCCTCAAGTGTTCCCAGTCGTATAAAATGAGATCAAAAGTTAATCTGGATAAGGGTATCTGCCAAATGCAGATACATGGAAATTATTAGCATCACAATTCAAAAATGTATTGCAGATTTGTAGTGAAAACTCAAATTCAGTTTATTTGTTCACAATAATTTTAACACCAACAAATCAGAAAAACATTTGCCATTTGTCAATTTTATTGTAAGTTGACAAAATTGACTTAAGAGATGAGTCCGCAATATAAATAATATATACTCATTTACCACCAATATTATAAGATTTGCTAGTTACAAAAATCTTGACAAATTCAAAGTCAACTAATTGGGTCTTTAGGAAAATGCTAAAATACTAGAAGGATTATATTCCATATGTATATTTGTGGTAAAATATTTTGGTCATAAGTCAAGAATCACAGTCCTTGTCAATAGCTTATTTCAGTCTCTTTTGTCCCTAATGCCACCTTTAATTATCTTAATGAAATCTCAGCACAATATATTTAGTAGAAAACAGTGGGTTCAGTGGAGTAGAGCTTTTCTTTATTCAGTCTGACATTCTTTAAAATAAAAGTGGCCTTAAAGACAGTAAATGCTACTGACAAACAATTTATGTCAATGAATTTCAGACTAGAGAAGAGATCCTGCAGATGTTTGCTAGGACCCAAATACCTCCTAACCTGAGGAGGAGGAGGTCTTCTACTTTCATTGCCTCTGCTGGAATTTCAGTACTAGATTCAGTTGGCTGGAGGGATACGGGCTACATAACAGAGGTCAAGAACCAGATAATATTTTGTTTAACCATGCTCTAATATTGATTTTATATTCTGTGATTTAATATTCTTTCTTTTAAAAACCAACAGATCACCATGATAACACGGAGGTGGTATTCCATATATTGTGTACTAATTCCAGGCCAATAGCAACACCAAATTTAAGTCTAAATCTTAAGAGGGTCAACTTAAGAGGGCTATACAGTACATTGTTTCTGAGGAAGTCTACCATTACACTGCAATGGTATAGTATCTCTTTAAACTTCATAATAGAAATGTACAACTTTGCTTTGCATCTATCGTGAAGCAGTGGAAATAATTGTATTTACTGGTTTCTTAATTGTTTTTCAGGCTGGACAATGCAGGTATAACCATCACATACTGCCAACTGCTCCAGGTACAAATATGTTTCTGAGGGTAATGAGGAGGCTCTTAAGCAAGCTGTGGCCACCAGTGGACCTATCTCTGTGGTTACTGATGCTATTTGCACATAATTCATGATTTACTTTAACAACTACAAATGGTCTCAAAACAAGTAGCTGGTGGATGTGATGATTACCCTGACAGTAAATCCAGTTTGCATTGTAATGAATAAATTGTAACCATTTTGAATTACTACTGTCATTACACACAGCGTTATCGAGAGGCATGTCTTTTCTGCCACTGTAATGCACATGAAATTAAAACTGTTTTGGTTTCTATATGGTCTATTTTGTCTACTTTTATTAACAGGTGTCTTCAGTGACATGGAATGGTGTCTGTAAGGTATGGCAGCCTGAATGGAGAGAACTACTGGCTAGTGAAAAACAGGTACAAGTTATAGAATTAACCATGGTGTAATACAATATGCTGATTTCTCTATAAGGGTTAGAATAAAACCCTCTGACAAAACAAACTATAGACTGTTTAGCAGAACTTCTACATGTGGCTTTTATTTAATTCTACACTTTCATCTGAGAAGCTGAAATGTTTATGAATTTTAAGAATGTGCCATTATATGTCTCACAAATGATGGCCATAGTGTTTTTATAATTTGTGAGACAGATGGGACACTAGATTTGGAGATGGAGGCTACATCCACATTGCCCACAATAAAGGAAACGTGTGGAATTTAGCACAGATAAGCAGAATAATATTCATTGATACTTTATCACATTTTTGTCTGTATGTTTTTAAATCAGTTGTTTTATGATTTTATCTTTATCTTAAATGTTATTGTTTTACTAAATAAATAGATTTTATGCTTGAACAGATTTTGAAAATGTGGCATGAAAACATGATTTTACCCCACTGAATTTACAAGTGACTTTTTATTAGTGCAACATCACCACAAACAATTTCACATGAGGTATCAAAGGATTTTCAAAATTGGTACACAACATCCAGTTATGATTGACACATAGACTGTCATGATTCAAAACCTTTGGTTGGTTAGCAACATTCATAGGTTAACATGAGGAGAGAATGGCACAATGACTTACTGACATATGTTCAAATAAAAACCGACACACACGATGAATGGCAATGATTTTAAAGCTTTTTGGTACCTGTAACCTTTATATGTGATCACAATATTGAACACCTTTTAAACAAGAAAATCAGATGCCAACTTTTGTTCTAAAGTGTCTTTCAGTTCTACAAGCTGAAAGGTTAATTGTGTATATACTTCAAACGTTCGCTAGCAATGTAACATTGTCTTCTAAAATTAGATTCTATTTAGACAAATTACAAAAGGTTTCCAGTGGCTGTAACTATTTTATGAACAGACACTTTACAGTTTTAGTCAAGTTTGGCTCTTAAGTCATCTACAGTATATTCAACTGTCACCTATTCTTTTTTATTCTATTTTTAATTGGTTACACTCTTGTGGGAAGAATAAACAATCATAAATACAGCAAGACCACCCTTTCCTGCTTCGATTGTCCCGTTTGGTATCTGCATTGATGATTTTTATTTCCCTGTCAACACACAGACAACTAATATGTTCTCCTTCTGTATGTATGTTTTATCTCTGTCTATAGATAAAACTGTGATTAGCGCTTTCAGATTGATTCCAGCACATTTGGTTAGAAAAGATGAGACACAAACTCTCCCTGAATGCATGGGATCTTTGGTACAGTTACATATCAGCTACACCACACACAATTGAGGTAGATGAATTCTTTGTAGTAGTGAATGGGGTGAATGGCAAAAAAGAAGTCATGTGTACAATTGTAGCCAGAAAATATGGGCCAGCCACTGTGTAGTATTCAAATGGGTATGCAAATGCTTCAATACAGTAGTGTACATGTATATGCACAAGGAGAAACGAGAGACATTAACAAGAGTGTATGTTTACAGCATGTACATGCCAAAACATCGCTAACACAGTGCAGTCCAGTTTTTACATGCCAGTTCCTACAGCTCCTACACAACCCTTTGGCCTGTATTTGTCCTATCCTCTAAACAATTCAGCCATTTTCTTTTAAGAGACAGCAAAATCTTTTAACCACTAGGGGCTCCCTAAGCTACTTTCAATGAATTTCTATAGTTCCATGGTTGTTTTGGTTTCAGAGATGCAACATGCAAATCTGAAATAAAAATTCTGCTGTATCTATAAGGCTCCTTTGGCCATACTAGGAAAACTGCTGCACCCGGACAACTGCTGAGTGTTAACACATGCGTTGATGCATGCGTTCTTGTTCTGCTCGCAGCACGCTTACAATTGTCACTCATTAAAGTTTAATTTGCACTCTCCAACACTCCCTCCCTGCTCACTATCCCTTGGATTGGTAATGCAGCCCTTCTCTGATCTGCCCTCCCCTCTGAATGCCCTAAGCCCATGGGTCTGGCTGAGTGAGCGGCAAGCTTCGGCCCCAGCCTCCAACAGGACACACATAAAAAGAGCCTCTTTCATGTCAGCAAAAGTCGATGGCCTCTTTCATGGCTTCTCTTTCAAGTGCATGCTGTGAAGGGGCCTCACTTCACACCCCGTGAAGGTTAAAGATGGGGTGACACGTGAAAACAGCCAAAACGGCATTGCAACTTTGTCTTGTACCACTGAACCCCACGTAACACTGCGCCGCACATCCCAAAAGACACAGAGCTTGTGTATGTATAGAGCACAATACATTTAAATTGAAGGGGATCGTATGAATCCATTATGACTAAACTGAGTCTAGTGAAAATGGCAAACGTGTTTAGGATCTTGGTTGCCTCTGACTTAGTCAAAAAACATCTATAAACAAGCTGCACTTTCAGATTGAATATCCAGCTAGCTTTATGTGAATGTGTTCTACTATTCTAGTCTTCCAGCTGGTGCAGTTTCTAGATGTGTTCAGTGTGTCAGAGGTGCTCTCATTTGAGAATGCATTGCGTGTGATTTTTTTTTTTTCAAATGGACAGTTAGAACACTAGCTTTGTTACAGAAACAAACAACAGCAGAGCCTACATTCAGGGAGGACAAACCTTCATCTTTGGTATCATGATGGGATTCCCATCAGAAACAAATTATTAGACAAACAACATGTGATGAAATAAATAGTTACAATATTTAGCAAATAAATAATCAGGAAATAAATACATAAATAACCGCATAATAATAATAATAATAATAATAATAATAATAATAATAATAATAATTAAATAAAAACTAGTAGTACATTTCAGTTCATTGAGTTTAGATTTTGAGAGACAAATGGTATCCATTTTTTTCTTTTGGGTATGATAAATGATATGCCTTGGAGAGTGAACAGCAGGCATTAAGTAATCCACCATGGCTTGTGTGCTTGATATTTGTAGAAAACCATTATCTGGTGATAATTTTCTCCATTGTTCAGTATGAGCACCAAGGAAAATCTTGCAATGAATCTACAAGAGTTTTCTCTACTGGTCATTTTCAGATCAGTGGATGGGAATTGCAAATGCTAATAGATGGTGTTCACTGTACATCTACAGAGGATTCCTCTTTGTACCTTTGTCTGTATTTCTCTGCAGCAGCTCCCATGAGATTTGCCAATCAATCGATCAGTGCTCTTGAGGGTACGCTTTAAAAACGCATCCTCTGCCCCTCCTCCCTCTCCTTCAGGATCCGTTTTCATCCCTATAGGATTCAGGCTTATTGTTTAGTTTGGGAGGATGCTAGTCAGTTCTGCTCACAGGCTCAGGCTCTCCACACAGAACCTTGGGCAGCAGGATCAGCGGGTGAGCTGTAGCTTTTGTTCGAATTTATCCAAGATGAAATAAACCACTAAAAATCCATACAAAGTTACTTGCAAGCATTTCTCAAAGAAGGAGAAAACATCATTCCACATTCTTTTGGCATTTCTCTTTGGTCATAATTTTCTTTACATATTGTATCAAGGGAACTTAAAGCACGTTGTTTAGGAAAAAAATGTCCAAGTGATGTGTCTTGATTTTTAAAATACTGATATTGTTTTCTGTATTAAACAAAAGTACCAAAAATACCAAAAATGACTGCTCACTAAACTACTGCAGCATTATTGGTCAATCACCTTTTACTAAAATTAAGTCAGACATGATTTCTTCTAATGAAAAGAAAATCACTTGTTCTATTCCCAAATTAAAGATGAACTACCAGTTAAACACTGATAACTATGCTGAGAATTCTATCTCTTGTGTAGAGTTTTATCTTTGGTTTCAGTTGTAGATTAATTCCTGTGTAAAATATCTTTGAATAAAAAAAGAAAAAACCTCTGTCAGCAACAGAGATGTCAGATCTTTCACATGCTGTGGAGCTCTATGGAGCATCATGCTGTTGTGCAGGATACAGTAGGGGAGGAGGTACTGGACCCTGAGGACCCGGTGGAGGATGGGCGGCCCTCTTCGATCCAGCGGTTGAGGTTTCTGCGGCGAGCGTTCATGAAGAAGTTGCTGACGGTGGAGAGCTCGAGGCCCAGTTGCTGTGCAATGGTCACCTGCAGCTCTTTGGCTGGTCTTTGGTTCTCTCTGAAGATCGCCATCAGTGTACGTCGCTGCAAGTCTGTGAAGACCAGACGAGTACGCTTGGGTCCCTGGTTTCTCTCCTGCTTAGACTGTTCCAGCTCCTTCCGCTTACATGCTGACCGACAAAGACAGAGAGAGAAAAAGAAGGCAAAAGAGTCAGTTAATCATAATTAAGTGTAAGTAATGTTAATCGTAAAAGTTAATCGTAATGAAGTGTAATACTAATAATCTATATTTTAAAGCTTGTTTTTTTGGCCTAAATTCTAATCATTAAAATAATGACAAACATTTCAGTCTATGTGTTGAAGTGGAATAAATATTTCTCTTATGAGAAACAGGAAAATACTTTACAAAAGCAAAATTTATTAAATGTCACTTCAATTACTGCAATTCTTTATCAAATCTATTTATATCTATTTATCAGATCTATTTTGTCTGTAATTATGTTTATTTGTTGGCTGGAGCTGTGGGATCACATTTAAGGAAAATTTGCAAAAAGAAACAATTAACAATCTTTATTTATTTATTTATTTGTTTGTTTGTTTGTTTATTTGTTTATTAATTTGAATTAGTATTGTTATCAATAACGACCAAATAATGACTGTACTGTGTAAAGCAACTCAGATCTTATTGAAGTAAAATTTAACAGTAAAATAACAGTTTGTACTGGTTCATGATGCCAGCTATAGATATATTTTACATTTTAGATATTGTAGCTATATTTTTGACTTGTTTGATTCCACAGTTTAGTTTAAAAAATAGCACTAACATGCATCGATATCTGCTTTATATGTACATGTTAAAGATTTATAACTGTGTAGAGTGTAGCCTCTCCCTCCCATTCTCCTTGCCGACACTTGCCAATGTAGCACCAAGCATTAACTAAATGCTTCCTCGTGTTGTAATCATGTGTAAAAGGCTGGGAATTACCATGCTATAAATCCAAAGCACGGCACCTCTTTCACAGGCATAAACATCCCCCCATAGAGTTCTTATGATCGTGAGAGCAGACCTTAATCATGATGTATGCCTCTTGTCTCATGTTGCCGAAACGTGATCGAAAGCACCCCTGTTCTTCATCCACCCCCCCACCATCCCTCACTACACTACCTCACTGCCCCCTCTCAACCTTCCTCTCTTCTGACCCACCCCCTGCTGATTTCTTGGGCCATGGGCTGATAGAAATTATTGATTAAATCTATGCTGCTCAGACTCCTCGACCTACAGAGCTTGGTTAACCCTTTCAACACCGCTATGGCTTCCACTGAACAAATACACAGTTTATTTTAAGGCTCTGCAAGCAAAACAATCATGCCTTAATCTCAACTGTGTCAATTTGAATTTTAGACAGGCGTGTGCTCTTCCATGCCTGTTTTGCCCATCAACAGAGTTGCTAAATGACTCTCAAACTCGCTGATGGTGCAGAGACGCTGAAAGCTACTCAAGCCTTTTTTTAAAACACATTTATTCATTTAGACTTTAAGACAAGGGCTTCAGGCTCCAGTGCTTGTGTGTGAAATCCCTGCACTGCCAGGGAGCTGAGGGATAGAGTAATGATCTCCATCCTGCTCTGTTACTGAGCCACTCACTCGCTTTCTCTCGATCTACTTTTTCGATTATAAGCAGTGCATCCTGTATACACCTACACTCAGCTCACAGGGCAAAGACACACAAAACAGCCAAAGAAAAGACAATCACACTTCTTTTTTATATTAACAATAATAATCTATTAATTTAATATACTAGATTTTAAAAAAAACCAATTCGTATAAACAGCTATATCAATATAAATATTGCAGCCTATCTGCAATGTATAAAAAATAACCTTATAACCAAATAGCATTTGAGCTAAATCCTAATAATTTCCATACCATGACATATTGGACCTAGTATCATATTTTTTGCAGTTCTGCAAATTACTATACATGTATTGCACTGCAACTATATTTTAGATTTACATCATTACAAAATTCTAAATGGTAGGTTTTCTAAACAAAGACTTACATAGACACAGCATCTGTAAAATTTAAGAAAACAGTATGCTGTTATAGAATATTGCGTCTGAAGTTTTTAATTTAATATAATTTGGATTTGCACTGCTGCAGCATTTTTTCCACTTTGTTCTATGATAGGTTCAGGATGTTTGGACATTAAGAATTACACATGGTCTGTCGGCCAAAAGCCTCTTTAAGAGTACAAGTCATTACAAACAAAAATCTTAATATTAATTACAAAAAAAAACATAGAATACATAGAAAAATGTTACATAATTGCTGCCACAGAGTTTTGTTCAGATGCATTTTTCTGCCTTAATCTAGCTCATATTTCTCCCAGTGCATGTTCTGCATTAAGGCCCCTGCTCTCTGAAAGGAGGCGTGGGGCTGCGTGCATTCTAATTCCAGTCTGCGCTTGCTTATTCACAGGAGCTGTGAGCTGGCGGCCTGTGCTCTGCTTTCCCAAGGAAATCAATACCAGCTGATAATTAAACAAAAGGCTTGGCAAGAAACGCCAACCCTTGTGGAAAGTAGGTTATATCGAAAGACACAGAGGTGTCCACCTTGTGCCTTTGCCAGGGCTAAAAAGCCTGTGTATGAGAGTACTTGTCTATTTGGGATTGTGTATTGGACAGAAAATCGGAAAGAAACATATGATTAATCAGATGATACCAAATAAGAACATACTTTATGTATTAATATACAGCAGGAATATTTTTAATTCCCATCTATCTAAAATGAATCCAAATATAATCTTTTTGTTTTGTTTGTTTGTATAAAAATTTTGTTTCGATTTACATAGCAAGTGGTCATGTTTAAGTAATAATATTGCTCCTCAGGACAATATATATTTGACTGCAGTTACCAAGGTACTTACATTAGTGTATTCAGGAAGTGGCACACAAACAACAGCAAGATGCAGTACCATGCGGGCAAACAGGGCATTGATTTATTTTGTGTATTTCCGTGCTACAAACACTCCTATGACTGAGAGCACATTGTTCACCAATCAATATCTGTGGTGGTAATGCAAGCAGAATAATTCATTCTGAAACACATTTCAAGCTTTGGTGATTGATCGCTTGGGATTTGGACAGACTTTGGCAAGGCAGCATTCACGTTCTTCTTCAATAGCTATCAGAGAGCGCTGTCCGACATTTTGAGAGCCATTCTCATGTTACTGTTTTTCTGTGGAGCTCTTTGTGCGCCATGTGCATCAACTGGATATTCAGCCCTAGTCTTGTCACAACACTGCAACACTATAACAAGCAGTGTATTTCAAAGCAAATCTCTAAAGAATATTATGTGGCAGCCCACAAAGGGCATGACTTCTCAATATCTTGTAGAAAATGAGATTATGGCAATTGCTGCAAAATAAAACCATACTTTTCCCCTTTCTTTTCTTTTGAGCATTTTTAGACAAATATATCAGGAATTTAACAAGACTATACATTTTGCCAGCACAAGTAGCTAATGAAATTTAATACAGGACACTTCTGAACAGACATGTTTTTGTGTGTAACTATATATTGTTTTGGAATTTAGACTAAGACAAAATTTGCAAAGAAAAGCTGGTGCCCAAAGTTTTGTCTGTTTTTTAATGGAAGAATGAACAAAACTAAACTTTTAGTATTTTGAAATACATAATAAATGCTTTCTGAAATAAAGTGAGCTATGAATTCACAGTAAAAATAGATCAATGTGTTGGCTTGCTTTGTCTGATGAATAGAAGCAAATAAAACATGCTTAAGAATTTTACCTTCTAGTCGCAGTGATGCCATCCTCTGAAATTCTGGCTCTTGCAACCAGCGGGACATCCTCTTGAAGGTCTCGCGGCCAGACTTGAGCTTGCTCCAGGGCTTTGGGTTTCGTAGCAGATCGGACAGGGTGCCCTGAGAGCGGCACAGCACCCTCTCCGCAAAGATGGCCTGCGGGATGCTGTACCTCTTCAGCTCTGTGATGATCCGCTGGGCCACGTCTTTGGTGTTGATCTCCTCACTTGCACTGCTACTCTGGGAACCAGCCAACATACCCTCCCTGGTGAGAGCAGAACTTGAAGAGGAAGAGGAGGAGGGGGAAGAAACAGAGAGCTCGCCTAGCTTTGAGGCCTGCTGGCTCGGGTGATGATGCTGGTAGCTCTGGGTATAAATATGGGGGTGATAGCTGGGAATGTGCTGGTGGTGACTGTCCATCTTATTCAGATGGTGGCTTACCCCATGGTCACTGCCCAGAGAGGGAGGTGACATTTCCCTCCCAAAGTCTGCCACTGTTCGGCAGAATAGGTTACCCCCATTGCTGCCCATATGGACCTCATGGCTGCCTGCTAACATCTGGCCACTGTGTCCATTCTGGCTCCCTAAAGAGCTGTAGCTGTGCATGGCTGGTTCCAGACCTGAGCTGCCCAGAGGTGGAGACAGAGTTTGTGCCATGCCCAAGTCTTTGCTGTAGGGGTTATAGAAGTTGCCTCCAAGACCTCTGTCCTCACGCATGAGTGTAAAGCTACCGATTACATTGCTGACAGGCAAACAGGGATGGTGGTGATGATGGTGAAACTTGTCGTCAAACGGCTGCAGAGGAGTGAGCGTGGTGTAGGTGCTTCCACAGTTTGCAGGGCTCTCCCTGCCATAGCCTAGTGTTGACATAGTGTGCTCATAACCAGGGCTTCTGTGCTCATGTTCCAGGCCCATGGGGGGGCTTCCTAAAGCGGGACGTGAGAAGGCAGCAGAGACATCTCTTGAGTGCAGCATCACTCGACTGTCTTGACTGTGAGCAAGCTCCACATGACTGTGGACCGACACCTCTCCCATATTCCCATCCATTCCTACTAAATATCTCTTGAAATATCTTACTTTCAGATGTATCTGTTAAGTAAGTAAGTTTCAATGTTTGCAAAGTGATAGGCCTATAAAGCAGGGTTACTGTACGTCCACTTAAGTTCGTAAATAATTTTTCGGCCCGATTTCAAAGGCGGATACAGGAGTTCATTTTCAGTATTTTATGTGCTCCTTAAACGCACCTTGTCCTTGACCGTAGAAAGCCTGTAGAAGAGATACAGTAGGCCGTGATCACTTGATTGCTTATTGATCAGTTGCTCGTGAAACCTCGTCGCATATTGATCACGTATTCCCAATTCCTAGCCAACCAGCGACAAGTTTAGCGATAACAGCGCAACAAATACTCTAATACTCCACTGTAATTTCACAGGTGCACATCATTCTGTGTGGTATTTTATAAACTTAACTTCTCGCTTTCTCTTTTATTCGCTTTCTTTTCTTAAAGCTCTAAATATTGAGGGTAATTTGAGTCATCTTTGTGTTTGATGTTCTTACCTTAACGCAGCGCAGCGCAGCGCAGGCGATGCTGTGGACCAGATGACCAGATGACGGACGGACGCAGCGCCGCGGAGGGAAAACAAGAATCCTGACAAGGATGTAGAAGGTTTTCCTATCGGAAGAGATCGATAATCCAAAAACACACTGCTATCGAGATGAGCTACTTTTCAATAGAATCGTCATGATTCTTGGTTTGAAAAGGCGGCGGTGCGTCTGCTCAGTTTAGTTCACTTTCGGGATGCAAAAGACGCGTCAGCTTCTGAATCTTGTAGGATCTTTGCACTGCTCTACACCTCCAAGCGCTCTGTGTATATCTCCAACCCCAGCTCTCTTTCTGTCATTATCTCTGTGCATCCCCCTCCTTCCCTTTCCTCTGTCTCTCTATCGATCTCAGCCCCGTTTTTCTCTCCTCCTCCCTCTCTCTCCCCCTCTGAACGTCACACACTTAAAAATCTGACAGATGTGGCATGAATTTCTAACTCGGATTAACTCTTTCGTTCCCGCATCGTACACTATAGTCACATGTATTAAGAGATAAGGATCTGAAGCAAAACTCAGAGATCAGCAAGGATCATCATAATTGAGTTTTATCATATTTGTTTTTTTGTCTAATAATAATAAACGCGTTGAATGATTTTATGTATACCGATGTGTTACCAATATAAAAACAATAATTACAAATAATTAGAAATAAAGTAATTTCACTGGCCTTTCTTCTCATCTTTCTTTCTTTCTTTCTTTCTTTCTTTCTTTCTTTCTTTCTTTCTTTCTTTCTTTCTTTCTTCTATATCAGTGGTGTAGTATTCATTGTTATATCCAGTCTTCCAGTAAAAAGGTCACATACGTAGGCTTATGCGTTACTTAGTAGGCCTGGAAGAATGTATTCGGCTATTCACTTCTTTTAGCACCAATTATATATTAAAAAAAGAGGGGGGAAAAGAACGGCTTTATAGTAGTTGTAGTTATTTGTAGTTATTTTATTAATTTTATTATTTTTCAATTGTAGTTATTTTAATCCCATAAGTTTATTTAAGATATATTGATGTGTGTGTGTGTGTGTGTGGGGGGGGGGGGGGGGATGGATATAGCGTAATAATTTGTAAGTGGCATATTAATTTTCATCAATAAAATGCCTGAAACATTGTGGATGTGGTGAAAGAGCTGCTGTGTTGCGGAGACAGAAGAGCTATACGCGCGCACACACACTCACACACACATACACACACACACACACACACGCGCGCGCGCGCGCGCGCTCGCGCGGGCTCTTGAAGAGCTGCAGGGAGAACGTTCAGCTCCTTTCCATCCCAGAAAACAGGGAGAGAGCCTTTAGAGGGGAAAGTTCACTCTCGCATGCAGACAAAACACTCGCGTAAGAAACATCAGACCAAGATAAGTCGATAACACTCAATCTTGTTCAAAATGCTTGACTCTTCAAGTATTATTTTGGGTAGTATTAATGGTGACATTTTATTTTATTTCACGCAAATGTCAGAAGGCCCACGAAACTATCATTTTTGATAATAATACACTTATTATTTTTACTATTATTATTATTTTTTTACTGTTAGTATTATTATTATTATTACTATTATTATAGTAATAATAATAATAATAATAATAATAATAATAATAATAATAATAATACATATTTCAGACTTGCCATTTTATTTATGAAATGAATTTGTTAAAAAAAGGTATTTCTTGTAACAACAAAGGTTTAATGGGTGTGGTAGGCTAACGTAAACACAAACAATTATTAAATAAGCGTTATTAGAGACTCCGCAGTTTCCCAAGGATTACGTACTACTACTACAACAACAACAGCAACAACAATAATAAATAATAAAATACTAATTATAACAACATCAATACTACTACTACTACTACTACTAATAATAATAATAATAATAATAATAATAATAATAATAATAATATGATGATGATGATGATGATGATGATGATGATGATGATGATGGCGATTATTATTATTATTATTATTATTATTATTATTATTATTATTATTAGTAGTAGTAGTAGTAGTAGTAGTAGTAGTAGTGTTATTGTTGTAGTTGTTGTTAATGAAACTGCTGTAACTGTAGTAACTCTAAAAACGCTTCTTTTCCTGTACAGAACAGTGAAATTATACAATAGGACCAGTTGCCCGGGCTTGGAAACAGGTGACGGCAGATACTGCGCGTTGCTGAAATGTCCCTATGTGATCGAACACTGATCATGGCTCTCAAATCAAAGCTGTTGGGCTGCTAAATTATTTAAACGTGTCTCTGTGAACATATGGTGCGGTCACCCGCTGCTGCGTGCTTTACAGGTCCAGAGATACTGTACAGAGAACTTTGGGCCGCTTGCATCAGTGGTTGTCCGTCTTCATCCCGTCGTTGGTGTCTTCCTTCCTTATCATCATTTTTTAATATTCTTTTAGCAAAATCAATATTTTTCTCATGTTTAGATTTTATTTTTTCATATATAATTCCCTTGATTTCCCACCGGAAAATGACCATCCATTATAAAGTGTTTACTTTTCAAATAAAATGGAAAAAAACGCAAAAAAAAAAAAAAATACTTCTAAAACAGCACTGGAATAATAGTTCAATTCAAACTGTAAACAGTGAGCAAATGTGCACATAAAGAAACAGGCTGTTTATGTGTGATCGATCGACTGCAAATCACAATATATGCAGGGGGCTGGGGGTAAAAGACAATGGCTAAAGCTTTATTCCCATCAAGAGGAGCAGAAAAACAAAAAGGGTATTAATTCATTCATTTCTCAAATCTGTGAAATACACTAAAATATTATATATCTATAATGGACTACATTACGTTTCCTTGTCTCCAAATTAAATTTAAAATATTAAAGAGAAGATAAAATACACAAAACTTTTTGAGATGTGTACATCGAAAGTCATAAACTATATGCATCTGAACATAACTCTACATCCATATACACAGAATACAACTCAGACTTTATAACACAGACAGATTAAAAATGTGCACCGTTAAGATGTTTTATGGGATCATAATTATTTTTGAGTATTTAAAGATTAGATTCTGGTTTCAACAAAGCGTAGTGGGAAAATGTTAGTGATTTAATTTCAAAGCATTTCTGAGTACTGAAAAAGATTCTGAATCCCTCTAATGAGTTTATTCATAGCAATGTAATGAATAAATTCATGTAAGGTGGTGTATGTTAAAAGTTATGGTTAAAAGTCAAGTTATTTTAGGGTTTTTACGTAGACTCGAACTAAAGCCTCTCTAAACACAATTACATGTCTATTACTAAATGAAATAGCTAATAAATCTGAGATCTGAACTGATTTAATCAACATTTAAACGTGTTTTCATAAAACATTTAGGAATATTACACAGTCTACTACTATATTTCCACTTGGAAGCTTCATTATGAAACCGCAGAATGTTAAATGCATATACAAAAAAAAAATAAATCTAAAAATATGTGTAGACTTCAGAAAGCTAAATAACAGATAGAAATCGACCGAAGCCTGAAGTCAAGAATTCAATTAACGTGATCGAGTTTCTCAGAGATCAGTATTAAAAAAAAGTAGCTCTACAAAGACCAATATAAAATCCTAACGAGGAATCTGTGTCATAACACGAAATTAAATCATGCACTCTATAATAAAATGTGTCAAATAATATTTTTTATTTAATGTCCCCAAAATAAATCATCAGTAATTTCTCAGCACTCGTGTATCAGGTGCATTAGTCCTATAAGAGTCTTCAATTAGAGAGTCTATCAGTACAATAATCTTTATATAAGATTCCATAAAAGTAATGTGACATCATTTGTTTGGATAATATTTTGACATCATGTGAAAAAAAATTGAATATGAATAAAATCAGTGGAACTTCATCTAATTTTATTTCAAGTCCTTTTCTGTTGAACAAATGAAAGTCGCACGAATTTCAAAGAAATTACAGCTTTGTACATGCTCTTTTGTCTTAATATTGATGTTTCTGTCTAACTTCCACGCCTTGGTTATTTTATTAAAGACATTTCATATTTCATATTCTTTCAAATTCTAAAAAAAGCTTATAAACAGGATATTAACAGAAAAATAATTGATATTATTTGGTTGGTAGTGTTTAGCCTATCCCTATTGCAGGACTATGTTACTTGATTATGGTTCTACAGCCAAAATGAGCACTCAGAGGATTTTTTCCTCTGAAAATACACTAGAATATTTCAGTGCTGAATTGTGCAAGGTTTTTTTGAGGTTTTTTTTGTTATTAGGTGTGAGGTGTTATTAACGAAGATATTAAACTCCAAGGCGATGATGTGTGTGGATGAGAGAGGAGGCGAACATCATTCTACTGTCGGATATCACTCAGCTACGCAAGTCTCTTTTTACGCTTTTATCTTAAAACTCAACATTAACATTAATAGCCACTTAAATAATATTTCAGCTATGGATCAGCAGAAGTTGTCAGCTAGACATATAATTCACATGGCCATCTCCCCCCTCCGCTTTCTGAGCGCCTGTGGCCTATATCGATTAGGGAAGAGGGAACATACTGTAATTACCACATACAGTGTATAAACCTATCGAATTATGCCTTGGACTTTGTGTAAACTATGGCATGTTATACATATGCACACAAAATGCATATGATTTATAATGCATTAACAGAAATGTTGGCATGCCGTCTGTGTGGCGCATTAAATCCAAACCATCATACGTTAGATATTAATATTACACATAATATAAGTAATATATATATGCGATAATATGTAATATTAATGTTCCACAATCGTTTTACTTTGATTTACGAAAAACTGTTCAATTTTAAATGCAAGATGGTAGGCCTAAGATAAAATGTAGTTATGTGATATTAAAAGGCCAATACATAAATAACAATAAATATGGACTTCTATAAGCTTAATTCTTACGTGTGTGCTGAACTAGTAGGTTAACAGTTGGATATTTTATATGTATTATATTTTTATATATAGCTCCAAAGGTCTAAAAATTACATAAATGCCAATGCCATGTAAGCAGAATTCAGGATTATCATTACATATGGACCTGTTTTGATAGAACTGAATCCTGATTGTACTTATTCCTACTCGGGTAATGCAGAAGCACCTTTTACATCCACAACACATCCAAGCACAACACAATACAAGAACATCAAGCAAGAGCTACCTGCTACAGTGTGCAATAGTAAAATCCTTCCATAGCACAACATCAGCAATACAGACAGACGGCTGACATGCATTATTAGACTGCAAACATTAATAAATAATATTTCTATCTGTGAATAAATATTATAGTGAATGAAAGACATATGAGTGAATGCATGAATAAATGTGTTGTGTGTGTGTGTGTGTGTGTGTGGTTTCCCCCAAGAATGAATCCAGTAAGACAACGGCTCCCTGGCTGGGTGGGAGAGGAAGTCGTAGTGCAGCCAATGTGCATCTTCTCTCTCTCTCCCTTTATAGCCCTCTGTCTGGTCCTCTCCAAGGTTAAGGTCAGCAATTTGAATCCATTTCCCCCTGTTCTGAAATTTTATTTGCTCCTCCAGCTGGTATTCTCTACATTCCCTCTTCTCTCCATCGCATGTATCCTGTGTCTCCTCTCGGTGCTGTGATGCTTATGCCTCAATGCTCACTGAGTGTGTCTGCTCAGTGTTTCTGCCCTGCTCTTTTTAATCAGCATGTTAATAAGAAAGGTAACTAATCAATACGTTCAATGGCCTGGCCCTACGATTGATACCATCTCATCCTCCCTCCCATCCCTCCATCGGACACACACACATATATAAACACTTCCTCTCTCTCTGTTTCAGTCTTGAGTATGATCATAATGTCATTGATGCATATTATTTAACTTGATCATTGTTTCACATCAGGTCAGCTTTACATAATGTAAAAAATATTTCACAACTTCTTTTTTTTTTAGTATTTCTAATCATAATATCCCCTACACCTAGAAGTCCATCCATTTGAAAATTCTATACATAGATAACAGGATCTTAAATGCCAGAGTTTCTCTAAGTGAGAAAATATGTAATTCTTTAAGAAGGAAAGGAATTTCAGTCTGCACTATTCCATAAAAAGCTAAGGGCTCTAAATGCACAAAGAGAATATTTTTTCTTAACCCAAAAGACAGAGTAGTTCTCCACACACATACCCCCATGATAAAAATACCTCTGAAAGCTGAACGAGTGTGTGTTTTTCCCACCCCAGGGTAAGGTCTCCCACAACAAATGTCTGTGCATCAAGCAGGCCAACTAGAGAGTGATGGCAAAGGATGAAGAGAATTCCCTTACAGAAGAAAGTGTCAAGGAAAAAAAGCTGAAAAACAAAACACAGACAAACAAACACAAAGTGGCCCTTATAGCTGCCATCACAAGGCTATTGTTCAGAGTGCAATGTTGTCTCTGCCTAGCGGTAGGGTCTCTGCAGTGTGAATATGGCAGAGCTTCTGTCATAAGAGCGGTTGATTCCAGCATCTCATCTTCATTGTCTAAAGAAACACTGTTTTATTTGGCTTCTGCTAGCACTGACAAGATAAAAAAAGCTGATTTTACTGAATAAATTAAATACATTTTATGTATAAATCTAAGGCAAAGCGAATATCATATTTTTACAAGTGCACACCTAGGTAGATGAAGTAGGTGACTGATGATAAATGACAGTTTTATTAAGATAATGTTATGATGCCTTAAAAAAGCATGAATTCATGTCCATCTTTGATGTCACCAGTTCTTTCAGGAATCTGCAGCGCTGAAGTATATTTCAAAGGGGAATATCAAATATCAGAGCCCATTTGTATCAGAGTAAGAAGGCTTAATTAGGATCAGGTTCTACTGTAATCATGTGCAAATATATGGATGACAAAACATATCAGAAAACATACCACCAGAAGGTATAAAAAATATAGATCAAAATTCTAATCATTAAGACAGACTTGGCACCATATCATCATGTTCTGTGATATTTTGGCTTGTGCATACAAGTGTCCCATGGGAGTTTGAGTGACCACTGCCTCTCTGAACCCCCTTTAGGCTGACATTCCCATCACCCACACCTTCATCAGAGATGCTGCAGTCACCTAGCAACACAGACCTAAGGTCAGGGGTCAAAGACCACAGGCTATTTCAAATATTATATAAATGTATATGTGCATGTACATGCACACACAAAAACACCTTTATCAAACTTATTGATCATTGCTTGTAGGAGTCAAAATTGAAATAAATAAAGTTAATTATGATTATACATAATTTTTAGGCCCATTATTATTAGATTCCACAAAAGGTAAAACTAAAGGAAGAAGTATGGATAAGAGACAAGGAGCACATAAGCCTGTACACCTGATACCTAATATACACTTACCCTAACACACACTCATATACAATATTTGCTTTTATTTTAACAAAACGCGATATGAAAATGGCTATCTAATGGTATTTTAATCAACTAGTTGTCTATTCATTTTTTTTTTGTCATAGAAATATTGACATTCTTTGCCAGTTTATATGTAGTGAGAATCTCTTTGTTTGCTGCAAATCCTGGATGACCATTTCACTCTCTCCTCATACAATCAGCCTGGGGTCATTGACCTTAGCTGACCATGCAAGGAGGATGGGCATGGTCCAATCACCTTAAACAGTTGGAGGCAGAAGGATGGACAGAGCAATGAAAAGGTGGGGGAGGATAGGTGATGGTGGATAGCGGTGGTACTAATCTCTGCCTTGATCAGGTCTCAAGCACCCAGAATGGAAGGATGAAGTAAAAAAAGAATGGATAAATGAAGATCTACCTCTTCATCTGTGCTGGTCATTTATTTCTGAGTTGCAGATGTGATTTCTGAGTTGTGAAATGTGATGAAATCTGCTCAGTGTTGTTTCAGTCTAACGCTTTTGCAATCTTTCACTACTGTACATGTATGTATGCTTTCAGGGACTTTATAAATGAACTTATATATTGGAATTTGTAAAGTATGTAATTATTAGCAGTGAGATTCATAAAATTAGAACCTGTGTATTTCTTAGCCAGTGTTGTTCTGATGAAACGATGAAAAATGTTTCTGTGAAACATCAAATAGTTTCTCATGAGTGTGAATGTAAGATTTAGCTAAAACTGCTTGGTGGCTGTATGGGATGCAGCCCGCCTGCTGCTACAGGCCAGCTGTGCTGTCACCAAAGAGCTTGAGCACTGGGCAACTGTCACTTTATTACACACACATGCACACACACACGCACACACACACACACACACACACACCCTCCCCCACCTACTCTTACACAGATGGTTGGTCAGCACGTGCCCGGAGGAGGGCACAACAGTGACCCCCCAGCTGGACATTGTGGACAGGTCAGTGATACTCAATCCCCTCTTTTAGACCAGCTGCTGCTAATGGAGCTCCTGTTAACACACACACACACACATATATATACAAAACACACATACAAAGGCCAAACCCTCAGGCCCCCACAAAACCCCACAATACTGTCCAGCAAAAGTCCCATGTTGGGGAAAAGGGGAGGGAAGGGCAGCTGGACATTTACCATTCTGAGCTTCATAGGGCAGAGTAATTGTGTGCACGTGCAAGTGTGCGTGTGTTTGGAAAAAGGCTGGGAGTGGCTAAAAGCCACAAAGGTGACACATAAAGGCAAGTCCGAGCCAGAAGATGCCTTTAACAATTCAGCAGACAGAGGGTCACTTCAAAAGGACAGGATGACCATGTGGTTTTTAGTCAAACCTTTTTTGTTTTATGATCTCTTACATTATGCTCTTTACCTCCTGTAATAATGCCACCTGCTTATAGAGAAGGAATTTGCATAAAACGATGTAAATTATAAACTATAAAATACAGCTGTTAATTAAAATTACTCAGATATTTAAATATAAATCAAGCTGTAACACATCTGAGTATCTCAAATGTAATATGAGTACCTCAAGTCAAAATGAGTAAGAGTAATCTAAATGAGTCAAGGCTATAAACCAGAGAGCACCGGTATTTCAGTATTACTATCATTAAAGCTAATGTATCAGGATAAAAATCAGTGATGTAGAAGAACTAGTAAGCTCTGTATTTTTCAGGTAATGTGAAACCTTGTTCTTGAATATGAACAATTTGACTAACCTCTCCAGAATGGTTTAGAAGTATTTCGTATTGACTGTGTTGTTTTAGTGTCTTTTAAGAAGTATGCATTAGTCTGCAGCTGGGTAAGTAAAAGTCCAGTGTGATGCAGCTCCAGGCTAACCCAGTATGGGAGAGGGTCCTGGGCCAAGCTGAGCCAAGCAGTTGATAAATCAATAAGACACACACACACACACACACACACACACACACACACAAACACACACACACACTCACACACACACACACGTCACTGCAGGCCTGAGAGGCCATATGAAACTACCATTGATCGGAGGGGGTAGGGAGTAGACTGATTTTTTGCCGTGTGTGTATATAAGAGAAGCTACATGGTCTGTCTCCATTCCTGACTTAGAAGTAGCAGGTAGCCACAAAGTGACCGAACAAAGCAGTCAAACACACATATACCGACAAGCTGTTTGCATGCTGAGGAGAGAGAAGCGTGTCTGTCAATACGTCTCTGTCACAGCTCACAAGACAGGCTCAGTGAACTAAATCTCCCTCCATTCCTCCCTCCCTCCCACACGCCTAGAATCACCCAGTGCCTATTAATAGTGCTCAGAGAGAGGTTTTCAGGCTCCACTGTTTTTAATACACACAAACTCGTTTATGAGCTTTCTTAGCAAAACAGCAGAATTTCTACAAAGGAGGTGGTTAATAAACCTGGTGCTCAGCTCCAATTTTAACAACAGTTCATCTACCCTTTAGATGGGTCAAGAGCTGTACTTACACAGCTTTGTCTCAATAACATAATGAACAGGGGCATACTCTGCAATGAGTACTTAACAGCTAAGTGCCACTTGAGCCACAATATGTATCCACACAAAATGTATTGTTGGTGGTGTCTAGTGTTGTGGTACTTGACTTTTTGTTGTCCTGTTTCGTTGGGTCCTTTTTTTCAGGGCTCTCTCTTATTACCCCATCGTGTGCGAACAGGGCAGCACTGTTCATGTTTACTTGACCTGCAAATTGGGGTCAACTCAAAGCAAAGATCTGTGCACTTGTGCAAAGATCCCTCCACTTTGCACAAATGAAAGAAAGGACAAATGTGGTAAAGGAAAGGATCTGCTGTAACAGAAATACTGCATGTACAAGTAAAAATCTGTTAACATCACAAATATCCTACAGAGAGAGGGTGAAAAGTAAAATTCATGTTTAATTCACCCGTCCACTGCAAGGTTACACTGCAACATAAAATATGGTAGTGCATGTCTAATAAACTGGTCTGCAGATCATCTTCATTCATTTGTTCCACTGTTCTGAGACCTGCAGCAAAAGCTGTGAGAGGGTAGACAGGTGTAAATAAACGGTAGGGCTCTGTCCTTGTTCGGCGAGTTGCCATGGCAACGGCTGATAGAGTATCCTATCGATCGCGGTGTCCAGTTGGAATTGTGCAGCCCCTGAACCCAGGTTTTTTCTCTGCCGTGATGGGCGTGGATCAATAGGCTGATATTGTATGCCTCTTTTGCCTTGTGTCTCCCACTGCCTCAATAATAGTGATAATGATAGTGAGAAGGAAGAGGAACCAAAAAGAAGAGAAACAATAGCTAAATGTCAGATAGATCTTTTCATGTAAAAAAAATATATATTGTGGAAAAAATTGTCCCCTTTATTAACTGTGATGCCCCGTTTTCAAATAATGGATTGCCATCTTTTCAGAACAGCGATTGATCCCACTCCTAAGTAATATGACGCCATTCTAGACCTGAAAAAGAGTCTAGATTTGTCCTGCTTTGTACTATGGTAGCTGCAGTGCACTCCAGATGGAACTCCATTGGCCAGACATAACATCTGTCACATTTAATTCAAATGTCTTCAATTCCCTCTCTCTATATACAAACAGCCATGCAGCATTTACCTAAAGTGGAACCATTTACTCTCTAGCCACTTCTTTGGTCATCATGCAAATATGTGCGACAGCAAGCATGGGCCAAGGGGCTGCGATAAGTACAGCGAGGGTAGAAGAGGCACAGTGGAGGACCTAAGGGAGCTCGTTTAAATCTGGCCTGAGGGATCCCTCCAGCTAGGGGTCATGGATGGAGTCACAGCATGGTGGATTTAAAGGTAGGCCTCCTTAAGGTGCTTCTTTTGCCTGGAGGCACGGCCATCACAATTCCTGCAGTGCTGGAAATGAAAGTAAGGCCAGGACAAAGGCTCTTCCCTTGCTTATGGCCACTGCTGAGAAACATTACTAAAATGATTGAGATGTCTGTTACATCTTTCTCTTTACCTCCACACACAACACCAAAGCAGTGGCTTCTGAGTTATTTCTTTCTCATATAGGCAACCATATAATTGTATGTTGTAGCCTGATCAGTAACCTGGCCTACAATTCACTGTCTTCCATTTGGCAAATTTTCAAATTTTCTACTACATTTAGCCAGCGGTGTGCTGTATGGTCTTGGATTTTTGCCAAGAACCAGGCACGCAAATAGACAAGGACATGGACTAAAATACAGCACAAATTAGCTCGGGTGTCACTTAGATGTGTGGACATGAGGCAAAATCCCAAACGCCCAAACTCTTGTGCCACATTATATGTTCAAAATGAAGCATCTAAGAATCTGGGATTTTTTTCAGGGGGACTGGTACAGTTGAACCACTTTCTATAAAGTTCCGTAACCATCTATGTCCTGTACTCTCCAGGAAACTGTGCCGCTACCGGAAATGGCACTTTGCCTGGGGCGGAAATGGAAATGGCAGTGCGCTGTAGTGTGAAGCTGAGCGGAGCGGACGCCCTCCCGAACCCGTTGAGATGAAAACCCATCCTGCGGGCCAGAAGTCAGCCGCCTTGTGAGATAGAAGGAATGAGGGAGAGAAAGTGTTCTCCGCCTCCAGCTCTGTGTGTGTGTGTGTGTGTGTGTGTCTGTGTGTGTGCGCACACTACAAAAGTTTCTGGAACAGCTACATGCATGCTAATATAAACTGTGCTTTTTAGTACGTCCTAATGTGAGCAGTTCATGCTAATCTATATGCTAATTAAGGGCAGGCCTACTCAAGAGCATTTAGTCCTCTCAAGAAATGTATAGTTATCCCAAAACAGTTGTGCTGATCAGGAAGACATTCAGATGTAGAAATAAGGATGATGTTTATGATAGAGATAGATGGGCTTCGTAGCTTCTACTTTACATAAATCTTTAGACTGACTAAAATGTGCAGTTAATTAAGTCAATGTTGTTTCTACCATTTGAGTGTTTTTGTTCCTTGAGAAAAATTCAGATTTATTCAAAAATCCAGATCATTTTTCAACACAAGCAATACATTCCAGAAAATCAAAATGACTTATTGTCATATGTTCTTTTTAACTGTACTTAATTATCTATGCTTGTTCAAGGATCAATTTCTCAATTGATAAAAATTTCCATCCAGAAGATACTAACTGTAAATTCAAACATATAAACCTGTACATATTAAATAAAAAATTAACCTCAACAAACATTCATTCATTCATTCATCTTGCTTAACCACTTTATCCTTTCACTCTCAAGAATAAGGTGCATTAACCACAGGTGGGACACCAGTGCAGGGCAGTATGCACTTACACATAGACACACATACACACAGGTAAATTAATATAGCCAACAGCCCTATTTTGACAGTGCAAGGAAACCAGAGACCCTGAAGGAAACGCACAGAAACACAGGCCTTCAAAATGCCACAAAAACAGTAACCTGAGCTCAGGAGAGATCCTGTGTGTCAGTAACAAGAAAATGGTACATTTTCACATTTCATATAGCATCCTCTGCTTTCCTTTATTTTTTTTAGTTTTTCATTTAATATAGGGATATATAAAGGATAGACAATTTAGTTACAATCCCCAAAAAGAGATGTTTTAATAATGCATTTAATGATTGCATTAACAAATAATGAGTTTTCCAGACCTGAAATGATTGCTTGGAAATTCAAATAAGGATCTGTATACAATCTTGTAAATTTGCTTCAACTTTGTTACTAGTTACAGTACACTAAACAAAAACACAAAATATGATAAATACGAATCCATAAATACGATCCTTAAATCTTTAATTTGTTCATTTAATTGAATTTAATAAAGTGCTTATTTGTTTCTTCAAATATTGGGTCTCATTTTCAGCAGAAAAACAATGTGGTAAACTGGATAACTGACTTACCCTAGAGAAAATTGGTGTATATGACAGTATCATGATTATTTTTTGACATGAATAGGTTTATAGTAGTAAAAAAATGCTGATCATGGGTCAGAACGTTTAAGAAAAGTAAAAAACTTGTTTTGCTCCTGCTTCCTCTGAACTCTTTTTTTTTCAGTAGCAGCATTCATACAGCAGTCAATACTAATATATCATCTCCTGTATTAACAATTTCAGCCTGTCAATATGAGGTCTAGGGCCAAAATTAGTCAGTGCCAAGCCTGTGGCTGTAGTTCAAGGTCATTCACAGATATACACAATCCAAAGGGACAGGACTGATGCTTTTCTGTGTAATGGCATATGCATCGAGCCCAAGGTCATGTACTGCACAGCTAATTTAAACTAATACACACAGAGCACTCAGTATGAGGGTCAGTGATCGAAGGCTAGGAAAGAATTTTTTTTTTACCTGATTATTTATCAATGTAAATGGCAGTCATGAAGATATGGGCCAGCAGCTTTGGTTAATGTTCACATCACCATCAGAATGTTGGAAGAAAGATATTAATATCTTAAATATCTCAGTGATTTTTAATATTAGTAATTTGTAATTAGTAATAAAAATATAAATATATTATTAAAAATCCCAGTGATTTTTACTGTGCTATGATTATTGGTGCCAGATTGGGTGGAGTATTCCTCCAGGGAAGGTATGATCTCCAGTGAAGACAACAGTCTTTAAAATTTACTCAGAACTGTGCACTTGAAAAAACATTCAGTGAGCAGCAGTTCTGCGGATGGAAACTCTCTTCTTCATGAGAGAGTTCAGAGAAGAATGGCCAGACTGGTTCAAGCTGACAGACAGGCTACAGTAGCTTAGATAACCACTCTGTAAAATTGTGATAATCAGAAAGCACAACACATGAAACCTTGAGGAGGATGGGCTACAACAGCAGAAAATCCATATTGGGTCATTTTTGTCAACCAAAAACAGAAATCTGAGGCCTGTGTCACCACAGACACACTCTAAGACTGACAAAATTTAGGTATGACAAATCAAGATTTCTCCTGAGTCAAACAAATAACAGAGTCTGAATTTTCTCTATCAATATCAAGAACAAGAATAAGGAGCTTGTAGTGGACTTTAGGAGGCAGGACAGCGAGTACACACTCGACAAGACACAACTGGATAGGGACAACAGCACTGAGGACCAGACATTGTCCATTTACAATGAGGCAGTGGTGAAGAAATCTCACAGCACCACCTCCTCCTCAGACAGCTGAGGAAGTTGAGAATGAACCCAACATCGTCAAATCATTCTACATCTGCACCATAGAGAGCATCCTGACTGGCTGCATTACTGCCTGGTATGGGAACAGCACAGCCCTCAACAACAAAGCTCTACAAAGAGTGGTGCAGACAGCCCAACACATTGTTTGAGATGAGCTTCTTCCCTCAGGACATCTACACCAGGCAGTGTGTGAGGAAAGCACGGAGGATCATCAGAGATGCCAGCCACCTGAGCCATGGACTGATCTCGCTCCTACCATCAAGCAGACGGTATCTGATCTGGCAACAGCAGACAGAAGAGCTTTTTCTTGCAGGTCTTCAGAATGTTGAACTCTAAGAATTCACTCCAAGAACACCACCACAAGCACAACCCACTCTATCTTCCACAGCACTATATCATTTATCCCTTACATTCACACTGGACCACAAGTAACGTAGAGTACTGATATCATCACTATCCTTATACTGTATGTGCAATATATTGTAATAAGTCAATATTTACCTGCATACAATCTTTTCAGTGTTTTAAGACATTATGTCTTAAAACATATTATAAATTACTTTTTACTTGAGCAAATTAATAATCTTGCATAATCTTTTTTCTGTTTAATGCTTAAGTTTGCTACGTTTTGTACTAAATAAGAGTAAGTTTTAACTTGCATTATTTTGCAATGTGTCTGGACCGGAAATCAGAAGCAAATTGTAAATAGCTTGAAATCTGAGAATTTGGCACCAACAGCATGAATCTATAAATCTTACCTGCCTTGTGTCAATAGTGCGGGCTGGTGGAGGTGGTGTAATGGTGTGGGAAATGTTTTTGTTGCACACATTGGGCCTGTTGATACCAATCAATTTGTTTTGATTGTTTGAATGCCAAAACCTTTTTGAATATTGTTGCAGACCATGTGAATCCCTTCATGGCCACAATTCATTCAGCATATCACAAAGAAAAAGTCATCTCAAACTGGTTTTATGAAAATGACAGTCACCAGAATCGAACAGAACACTTGTGAGATGTGGTAGAACGGGAAAATCACAGCCAGTGCTGAATATTAAATATTCCAAGATATTGAGCATTTCATTTCTTTGTATTAAATATTTCAAAATTATAAAACTGTCTCTTTATTCGCAATATTAAATAATAAAACATACAGATTTTCAATGTGCTCTCTCACCTTTGTGTACACCACAGTGAAGCATTGCAGGGGTTTTGGGAGACTGTGATTGAAATTCTATACCTCTTCACTAACTAAATAATCTTTTTATTATAAAAATAAAAAAACTAACTTAATAATAAGATTAAGCTATCATTGTGCAAGAGTACAATTGCATGTTGAAGTTTACAAGTATATTATGAAGGAATGACTCCCTGTTGCAGTCTTCAGTCTTAGTTGACTACATTTTGTCAGGATTTTCCAATCATATGCAGAAGAAATAACCATCTATTTTTAAATGAAGTTAAATGTATCTTTAAATCGGAAAAGAATTGAAGTACAAAATATATTTTCGTATCTTTACAGCTTTATACCTGTAGGATAACTAAAGCAAATTTAAACAACAGAGCAGCTAGGTATTAGAATAAATGTTATTTATGCATATGACAACTGTAGCTAACGAAGATTCCTTAGCAAAAAAATAGCACATCTGGATTATTAGGAATAATAATTTCTATGCAAATTCTCATTGGAACCTGATGCAGTTATACTGTAAGGTATGGTTGAAATATGTTCAACTCTGCCTCTTTTAAAAAGGACTTGGTCAGGGATTCGATTTGATCTTAGCTTAGGTTACTGTCTGTGCAGTTCCTGTGCATGTTTTCCCTGCATTCTAAAGTTTCCTTGTACCACCCAACAACATAACTGCAGGCGGGTTGGCTATTTCAGAATGCCTGTAGGTGTGAATAAGTGTGTGTGTGTGTGTGTGTGTGTGCATCTGGTGCCCTGTGATGAACTTGTGTGAAAGTTCCAGATGTTTAATGACTGAGTAACTGAAAGACTCTTTGAACAAACAAATGAACGAACAAATTAATTCAATAATTAATTAATGGACGGATGGATAAATGAATGAATGAAATAAGGTAATTTCTTTGACCTTATCGGACCAGATTATGATATAAAAAAATGACAACATCTAGTGAATATTACTTTAAAATAATGAATTGGCATTTAGTCTGACCTTTGCCCTTGCATTATTATTTACACAAATCAGTCACAATCCACTGATACCAAAGAAAAGCCCATGGTCTCTTTTTCAATCGAAGCATGCTAAGGGGATAGGGGATAGGCAAGCTACTGCACTGAAGAATTACTAATCAGCAGCAAAACATTTGCTGCCCTTCTGGCAAGGTCAGGGGATCAGGGTCCCCTGCTAAATGTCCAGAGCTCCTTTTGCTCTCCTAGCATAGAAGCCCTGAGGGGGAATAACACTCTGCCTCCCCCTCACGGCCTGACAGCAGCTCAGATCTCTGAACACGCTCAGGGCTCTCCCTGTCTCTAATCAGCCTGACAGCTCTGAGTGTTAGTCTCAAGCTCAACAGCCACACCAAACAGGTCTTGCATGAACAGCTAGACTTTTGGTATGCTCATGAAGTATCCCCTAAAATTTCACATTTGTCATGATGTAACTTAATTGAGTGAGAGCTCTCAGCTGAATCCAGAATTCCCCAGTGCTCTCTGAGGTTTTCCAAAGAAAATGGTTGTGCTTTGCATTCTTTTTGAAGGTATTTTGTGCTGCTAGGGGTTTTATCACATGAACAGAAATAAAATAAATGTCTCATGATCTACATGCATTTCCTCACATACTGCCCCTAATTCATAACAATGTGTACTGAATTTGGCTAAAGCAGGAATCTTACACAGGCTTTTTAATTATACACAATAATAATCAATCTCAAGTAATACCGTATCTTTCTCTTAGCTGGCTATTCAAACTGGGCATCACAACCCAGTATTTCAGCATGTCTGTTTATGGATTATTTAATGAACTCTACCTCTCACCCTCACTCTATGGGTTTGTGTGTATAAGTGACTAATTTGCAGTAGTATTGATCAGTGGCAGACAGGTGTAGTGCAGCTGGGCATGTCTAAACAAGCAGAAGCATACAGAAGGACAATTATTATAGAAGATACAGTTTAAGGTGTGGTATGGAAGCATATATTTTACAGCTGGACTATCCATGAACAGATAAAGCTGTGTGAACTGCTTTGGCATACTTATCTTAATTTGCATTCATAGACTGGCATGTCATCAACATATTCCATATCTTTACTGTTTTAACATGCTCTTGTGTCGCATTATTTTTTTTCAGTCCAAGTAAACCCCTTGGAGGGCCATTGGGCGGAGATAATATTGCAATCTGATACAATTCCCTCTGTGAAACAGTGTTAAACTTGTGAATTAGGCTATAATTCAGTGCAATCCAATACTTAGCACTTAAAAAAGACATTTGATGTCCTGCATGGTTTTATATACCCAGCTGTTTAATCCATACATAGCATCTTATGCAATTGTCGTTTTGCTTTACCAGCTAGTTACCACAGCTCTGTATGTAGGTTAAATGTCTTTGGTGCACTTATCTCTAAGGAAATTGTGGCTGAACGGTGCATTAGCTACAGTAAAACCCACTCCTGTGCTGCAAGGAAATGACCTACATGATCCACATCTCTGAGTCATGATAAAACAAACAAGGCCTTGTATTTTAATAAGGTATATGTCTCAATGTATGTTTGCTATAGTCCTCTGGAAAAATGATATTGGTGCCATCTAGTGGACTAGTATTATCTATCCTCAATGGAGTTTAGTACATACCCTAAAATTGCACCAACTGACACTTGCTGGTCTGTTCACAGAAATATTTCATTTTTATTTTCAAAAGTTTATACTATATTAATATTAAAACAAACAAATATGCATTTTAATTCAAATAAAACATGCTAATGCTAAATATAGGTCAGTTGTTGGTAAAAATCAAATAAACAACAAACAAAACAACAATTTTTTGTATGCGCTAAAACAGGTTTGACTTATTTCACATGTATTAACAAACACACTGTTCCTGAAACACATGTACCAATAATTACTATTAATTCATGGCAACAGACTGTTTAACATCTTGGATTCAAGCTATGAAGATAAAAGGAACAAAACTACTGCTTTGTTTTATATGTTATTATACAATACGATATTATATATTATGCAGGGTGTTCAGACGCTCTAGCTGTCCTGCTAACGTTACAATGTTTTGTAGCAAAGCGTCAGTGGTTTTCTTTAGGTACACTGAACTTGCGCCTCTTTGGGGCAGTAGGCAAAGGGTCTTGACTAAGCGGAAACTGAAACTGAGAAACCTACAAAAGAGAGCAGGCATTAAACGCTGTGCTACAATTTTCAAATTCAACAGTATTAATGAAAAAAATCTTTAGATGTTATAGACTGAAATACTTTTAGACTTTGGACATGCTTCTCACTTTTGTGTCACAATACAGCTCTATGAATTATGTGTATGTCTGCAGTTTTCCAGAGCAGAGCTGTGTTTACACTGTTTTTAAGCTTACCGGTTTCTTTTCTGAAGCTGGAGGCACTGTACCATGTTTCTTGTCCTAGAATCCCAAAATAAACAAACCATTTCCATCAACACTTTACATCCCCCGGACAACATTATTTTAATATAATAGCATAGTTATTCTTTACGTGAATAAAAATATAAAGATATAGAAATATCTCAATAATTACTGCAGAGTTGATCACTCGGCCGCTCCTTGTTTTCCTGGTAGCCACATTGAGAGCCGCTGTCTTCTTTACAAGACTGTCTGTCTGTATGACAAACACTCTTGAAGCACAGTATACAGTACAAATTGTATTTTTTTAATAAAATGCATCACTCAGTTTTGGTCTAAATGAATTACAGTAGATAATAAAATAAAATATTTAGATTAGAATGATTATTGCCCAGTTCTTCTTACACAGCCTTAAGCAACATAAAACACAACAATGTTCCTGTTATTAACTGTTTAACATTTGGCCACTGCATAATTCAATTATATTATTATTATTATTATTATTATTATTATTATTATTACTAAATAATAATACAAATGCAAAAACCTATCTATAATCTGATTAATACGATCTGTCCACACTTTTGTCCTGTACAGTGCACTGGCATGAACAGCATGTTCCTGTGTTTAAACTGGATTATGCTGCCACTGAGAAAAAAGCACTGGCTTATAGAATTAACCCAGGATCAGTTTTTAATATATTCAGTATTCCTGACAGAGTTACCATAAACTGTGAATTTTCCAGCATCTCCTCTTTGCTCAGATCTGTCAACATAAAAACAGACAATATTGAAATTTACATTTCTTATCATTGTTTTGTTTATTTGAATACTAGTATGCTAAACATGATATCAAAACTATGATGAATGCACTGTACCCATCTGTAGGACACACTAAAAAGAAATTAAATTATAAATTGTTGATTGTCTTAAACTGCCTATGAAAGCTTACCTGAGTTCTCAATTCCGGTGTCAATAACAACGTTTTCTTTGGATACGATTTCCTATTTACAGAAAAATACAATGAATGTGACTCTTCAAGTTAGATTTATTGGAAAGCTTAATCAAAATCTCTCTCACTCACTCACTCATTTTCTACCGCTTATCCGAACTACCTCGGGTCACGGGGAGCCTGTGCCTATCTCAGGCGTCATCGGGCATAAAGGCAGGATACACCCTGGACGGAGTGCCAACCCATCGCAGGGCACACACACTCTCATTCACTCACGCACTCACACACTACGGACAATTTTCCAGAGATGCCAATCAACCTACCATGCATGTCTTTGGACCGGGGGAGGAAACCGGAGTAACCGGAGGAAACCCCCGAGGCACGGGGAGAACATGCAAACTCCACACACACAAGGCGGAGGCGGGAATCGAACCCCGACCCTGGAGGTGTGAGGCGAACGTGCTAACCACTAAGCCACCGTGCCCCCCTTAATCAAAATCTGAGTACTACATTTAAAAAGCTGTACTTACATGCTGAACCTTTGACACACAATCCATTTCTTCTCCATTTATTTTCAAAGTCCATCTATCCCGGGCACATATTGGTTCGTTATCATCTACCTGCAAATGTACACAGGAAAAAGAGTTTCATTTTAATTGTAAACTAAATTATCCAGCAATCTTAATATGACTATAATGTGAACTAGAAAAGTAAGTAGTCTAACTAGGAATACAACAAAAATAAAATCTACTTTTAACTATGTGTCCATAAAGTTAAAATGCACCTGTTCCAGTCTTTCTCTCTCAGTGGTGACATCCACTTTTAGGGTGTGAAAAGGCGTAACAACCTCTCCCATGGTCAGATTCACCGGCTCTTTCTGAAACACGAGTGTGCTGTTTTCTCCTTCTTTAAAGCCTGGTGGCTGGTAGTCCTGTGGAGTCACTGTCAAGCATGTAAATAGATATAATACATGAAAAAGTGCTGCAGAGAACACTCTGTCTTGTCAGTAAGAGGTCAGAGTCACAGAGATCACACTTTTACGTCTTGAGATGTTTGAGGTGAACAGGAACTGAAGATTTTGATGTGTATGATTTTATGCATTGTGCTGCAGAATATTCAGTATAACTGCATGAATGAGCGAGTGTACAAGCTGTGATTTACCATCATCATAGTAGGAGAGCTTCATGTTGAGGCAAACACTATCAGGGAGCGGGCCGAGGTTTTGCATCAGCGTGTACAGTTTACGCACCAGCAGAATACTTGCTTTCTTTATGTCATTGCAGTCCACCTTAGTCATATTCTTCTGGCTTTTGCTGACGATTTTAGACACAAAATTTTCAAGCAAGAAAAGATCATAGGCTCTATTTTAATGAACAACTCAAAAATATGGGACAGGATTTAAGGTGATAACATGGGCGAGTATTTTTGTGCTTAGTATTTTTGTGACAGAGAGATGACAATTAATTTTGCTTAAAATTAATACATTACCAAAAAGTGGGGTTAGTCTCTCATCCCCTTCAGCATGACTCATCTCATAATGATACTATTGTATTTTACATAAAAATCCGTTTTCACGGTAAAAATAATGCCATGGATGACATCATATTCAAGTGCAGATTTCTCTTCATTGTACTGATTGTGCTACATACAATACAAAATTCTTAGGGACATGTAAAATGCTATAATGCTTCAAAAATAATGAAATCTATTAACATTTCTGCATAAAAAAAACTTTTGTAAAGAGGTTTTTGGGGGAAATTTATTATATGTTTACCGAGGATTCTGAAGAATTTCTGTTCGTCAAAACAAGCTTTCGTTATGTTTTTTGTTATTCATCTGACAAAATATTTCCAAAATAATGGTTCTTTATAGTGTCATAAGTGTACAATTATTCTATTCAAAATGGACTTTCATGGACTGTAGCCAGAAAACACTGATTTGCTTTTGATGGATTCCAATGAGTCAACTTTAACTGACAAGTATAATGTAACAAAATATTTGACCTGTTAACTCAGAGTTGACTCCTTCTCTATAAAAATCATGGCTCTGACTTACTAGTGTTTTGCCAGTATTTCAGCTTCTCTAAATGCTATTTTTGTAATTCCAGTGGAACATTTTTTTATTATCAGCTGTGCCAAAAAAACCTCTGGTTTTCTCCTACCTTTAAAAAACATGCTTGTAAATGGACCAGCACTGGTATTGTGTGTGTGTGTGTGTGTGTGTATGGTGCCCTGTGATATACTGACTTCCCATTCAACTCTGAATTAACAGGTCAAATATTTTGTTTAAAAATGTATTTCATTTTCTACCATTCACAAAAGAGTTCCTAGGCTCAGGATACACAAAGACTTTGACCAGTATAAAGCAAAACACATTGTCACAATGAATGAATGAATGAATGAATGAATGAACGAACGAACAAACCATCAAATGAATGAATGTGTATCCAAACACACTATAAGACCATTCATCCAAACCCAGGTTTTCCACTTTGCGTCTGGGAAACGGAATATGTTGTGCTTTTCAAACAGTATAACTTCCTCTGGAAAACTGCACATCATTTTAATTAATAAAAGTATTATACTAGATATTTTACTAGAAATTTTATCAGTCCTCAAATCAAGTTAAATCATTTTAATGATTGCTCCATGATCCAGTCCTGATGGTCTAATGCTTTTGGAAATGATTAGGGGTCAGAATGGCCGCTCAGCCTGTTACACAGCTACGCAGCCCAATGTGTAGTTAGCTGTGATGCACTGTGTGGTCTGACATTTTTCTTTTGAAGCCAGCATTAACTTTTTCAGCAATTTGTGCCACAGCAGCTCTTCTGCTGGATCAAAAATGGACTAGCCTTCAGTCCCTATATGCATCAATATGCCTTCAGCACCTGTGACCCTGTTGCCAGTTCACCGGTTGTCTTTCTTGGACCACTTTAGACCTGCCATTTTAGTGATGCTCTGACCCAGTCATCTAGCTTTCATAATTTCAAAGTCGCATGTCCTTATGCTTCACTATTTTTCTACTTCTAACACATCAACTTGGAGAACTGACCGTTCACTTGCTGCCTGATATATCCCACCCCTTGACAGGTGGTACTGTAACGAGATAATCAACGTTATTCACTTCACCTGCCACATGAGAGCATCCATGCCTTAATAACATCGTTAATAACACAGTTCCCTTAAGTCTACATTTACATTTATAGCATTTAACAGACACTCTAAGGGCCATTTTACACCTGGTCACTTCATGTGTTTTCTCTGATCTGATATCTGATTTGTTCCGTTTACATTAGGCCACATAAATGCGTCTTGGCGAATCGGATATCAATCCGATCTTTCTACTCCCGCCCAAAACGCAAATATATTTTACCTCATTTCCAGGGTAACTGAAATGGAACACGCTTTGGTGTATGCGGTTTTCAGAATGCAATCAAAAGAAGACAAAAAAAACTTGTTGCGACGGTTATGCTACAAAAAACAGCATGTTATTTGTTATTTGTGGCTTGAACAACCACATTCAATTACACCTGTCCAGTTTCATCTGAAATTCACCTGTCCAGTTTCATCCGTCCCAGACCACCTCCTGAAGTGGTTTGAACGATCGTATTTATATCCGTCGGAGGGCATTTAGACCTGGGGTCTCATTTATAAAGCGTGCGTACATGCCATCCCAGTCCAAATACAAGTCCTCACCACTCTGGGGTTCTTGGCAACCGGCCGTTTCCAGCGGGAATTGGCAGACAGGTAAATTATTTATATAAAAAAAAACTATAAGTAATCCTCAACTTTGTGTCTAAGACCTTTTTGTATATGAAATAATTCTATTGGAATCTATCATCTCACCCTATGGGTCTGGTATATCACAGCCGTCCCTGAGTGCCATAATATCTGTCGTTTTGAATGGTATACTTATATAATAATATGGGTAGTCGAATACATCAGGTTCCCCTACATTGCGCGAGAACAGGCCGAAATTAAAATGCAATTTGCAGCAATGTCTGGTTTCCCAAATGTAATCGGCGCAAGTGACTGCGCTCATTTTGCTATAAGTTCACATCTGAAAATGAATTTGCTTATGTTAATAGAAAGCATGTGCATTCTATTAATGTGCAAATCATATGTGACTCCAACATGACCCTCACAAACATTGTGGCACGCTGGCATGGTTCAACACATGATTCCTTTAGCTTGACACATAACAGTGTAGGGAACAGACTAAATGCAGTACCTGATGGCTGGCTTCTTGGTGAGTTTAACAATATTAAAAAGTAGAAACTGTAACAATTTTGTTTTTAATATAATTATAACAATGTTGCTTTTAATATAATTATAACCTGCAGGCGACAGTGGCTACTCCCCTGAGACGCTGACTCCTCACCCCATTTTTAAACCCGCAGAGCGCAGAGGAAACTCATTATAACGAGTTCCACTCTCGTGCCCGCGCAGTGATTTGCATTGACTATTTATGGTTAAAAATGGGCGTGTACAGGGCTGGATTTCACGTACGCACATCTGTGGGTGATCTGTGATTTATAAAGGGAACATTGCTTAGAGGAGTGTGTACGCACGGTTTTATAAATCTGAATTTTTTTTGGCGTACGCCATTTTTGGCTTTTGGGCGTACGTAAACTTTTAGTAGGGATCCTACGCACAGTTTTATAAATGAGACCCCTGGTCTTTTTACGATTGGATAGCTATCTGATCACAGAAAATGCATGAAGTGTCCAGGTGTAAAAAGCCCCTTATCCAGAGTGACTTACATTTTTTTTATTTCAGTTTATACACCTGAGTAATTGAGGGTTAAGGGCCTTGCACAGGGGCCCTGCAGTGGCAACTTGGTGGACCTGGGATTCAAACCAATGACATTCTGATCAGTAGTCGAACGCCTTAACCACTGAGCTACCACAAAACTAGAGTATTTGTATATGATCACCTTTCAAAATCCAGCCGAGGCCCCTTTTCAGTGTACTGAATTCTGAACTGGTAGCATTCAGTTACTTTCTACAACATAAAATATGGTTATTACAAACATGGTAAGCAAGACGTCAGATGGAAACCATCACCTAGACCTCAGCATTACTTTAAAATTTTGTTACCAAAGATATAAATCTCACCTTGTCTGGCATGTAGCATCATACTGCTACATCATTTTCAGTATCAAGCAAAAAAAAAAGCCTACCTCGGGGTATTCAGGATCAGAATACATCTAAAAAAAAACACACACAAACAATACATCCTAAACATTATTGAACTTACTAACATGGAACATCACTGTAGTAAAATGTTACATTTCTAGAACAATTATTCTGCCAAATGTACTCACGGATAATAAAATCACTCGGAGCTGTCAAAAGACAAACATTGTTAAATGGATCTGCAGTATTTATAAAGTAGTTAAAGAACAATGCAGTGCACACAGTTTCAACAGAAAAGTTTCCAGTACTTGAAGCTGACTTACGTATCTCTTCTGGATGGCATCAAAACATCCCTGCAACCTGTATGTGTGAGTGAATCAGAAAAAAAATCACTGGCATTTTTATTAAAAGGTATTTCAGTACAATACTATTAGTCAAAAAAGATAATTTATGTTGCTAGAGCATGTTAACAAGGTGAGAGCATTCATTTAGTGAACAACTGCAGTTGCTGGCATGTCTAAATACTGACCACTGAACAATCTGACTGGCACCAGGGCAAGTCCGCTCCTCTCGAAGTATCATCACTTTCTGTTCTGAGGGAGGTGGAGGTGTAAAAACATAAAGGTCACATTTCGTGGTCATGATACAGAATAAAATCATCAAAGCTGTCAGCGTTGCTAATGAGCAAATCCTAACAAGCAGTGAAAAATAAACTAAGAACGGACAGATCCATGTTAACAGGCCATATGATAAGACATCTCTTGATGGAAATGATATTTACTGTAATTACAGCATGCATGAATATTTTAGCTTAAGATGCAACCAGAGCACTGGCAGAAAATTAGATTACAGAAAATGGACGAGTTATTTAAATTAGCAATTATTTCAAACAATATTTAAGATCCTAATGTTTCAATGTAGTTCTCTTACCCTCAACGTATTTACTCCCATATGCTTTTTCTGGAAAAAGACCTCGAAGGTAAGTGATGCTGGAGACAGCGATAGCTAGTAATTTCTTAACAACCACCAATGACTGCTGCTCTGTGGCAACTACATGTGGCAGCATCTGTGAAGACCCCTAAAAGAAAAACACATTTTTGGGAAGTCAAGAACAAGCATTGAGCTTTCTAACAAAACTGAGTCTGCCGTAAACTTCACCTGATGAGTCCGTAAGAGTTGTTCACAGGCCATGACGAGCAGAAAGATGACTGAAATTCTTTGGTCTCTTTAGTTGTGTCAGTTAAATGACAAACAAAATAAATTCACAGACACAGCTTTGGGTTGGAAGCAAAAATGAAGATTAATCACAAAACATATTTCAAATATTAAAAAGAGGGAGTTTGAAACAGAAAACATTACAGATTTCACTGTGTCCAACTTTTTGTGTCCTACACAAAAAAAAATTATTTAAGGTGACTGGAATCCAGTCATAAGATCAGTTATGTATAAAATAAAGGTAAATATGTAAGTTTAACTGGTATTCACTTAAACCAGCACCAGATTAGCATAACCCTGACTACAGTGAGACTTATAGAAGATACTGAGTCCCCAATTCAGTCTTTGAATCGCTACTACCGCTAAGTGTCTAAAAGCCGCGCCACTGAATTTTGTTTGTGGCGAAATTTACTGTGAAATTGCTGTGAAGCCAGTTGAAGAACGTGAGCTAGCCATCATTAGCATCACCTTAATTTAGATACAAACACTGTAACTAAAAGTGTCACTGCTAAATGGTTATGATTATAGTCTACAAGGATTCCTTCCACATCGATTATATCGAACACACGAGATTAAGTTAACGTTAGTTAGTTTGTTTGGTATAATTTAGCGTCAGCGAGGTAACGTTAGCAAAAGGAATGCCACGAAAAAAACGCTGACTATTTACAAGAAACGCACGTTAATTAACCCATAAACTCACCTTATATAATAATTAATGTTAGGATTTTTAGTGTTTTGGTGTTAGCTGTAAATTTCAATCAGTTCAAAGCGCCTCAGTAACACACACCGACAGCGATTCTGTGAATCTTCTTAAAATAACAGTAGTTAACGTAAATGATTCTTTTTATTGATTCGACTCGTATAGTTTAGTACGTGCAAATGATTCGAATCGTTTCCTCGTTTATATTTCTATAACAAATTTTAACCTCTACTAAATGTATATTCCTTTTTATTCAACTACATACTGTTACAGTTAATACTCAATTTATAAAGCTGCTTGAGTAAATGATTTTTTAATTTTTAATTTTTTTTTAAATAAAATTTTGCAAAAGCTTATAAAACAAATTATATTCCACCCCAAATTTGTTTTGGAAAACATAATGGGCATGAAACATTTATTCTTTAAATGTATTAATTTGAACTATAGTTAATTAACTCAAAGTTAATATGTAAGTGGGCTTTATTGTCATTCCTCTATAGAGCTTGTACGCATTGGACTAACATGTCATTTCTCCAGGACAGACACATCGCAATAAAATAGCACACTACAAATGAGTACATAAAGTGCAAATACAAAAAGCATGAGATTAATGCAGAAAAAGAAATACATTGGACAATAAATACACAGGACAGTGCATATCGACTAGAACCGTGTTGTGTTGGTATACTATTATGCATAGCAGCAGTATTAATTGAAGCAGTAATATTAAGTTAGCAACTAAAAAGTCTCATAAATAATAAAAGTGTCCAGTGTAGAAAGTGCAGATGTACAGTTGTGTTTCAAGAGTCATACTGAGTTAGGATTTTGACTAGTCTAGGTGAGTGTTGGGAGGCAGCAGGGAGTTGAGTATTCTGACTGCCTCAGGGAAGAAACTGTTGTGGAGTCTGATGGTGATGTTGGCACAGATGTTCTTGTACCTTCTGCCAGATGGCAGGAGGGTGAAAGGTCCATAAAAGGGGTGGGAGAGGTTGTCCACAATACTGCTGGCTATGTAGATACAGCAAATGTTGTAAGAGGCATTGATGCTGGGTGGAGAGATACACCAGTTGGCCAGTTACACCCACCTAATTTGAATAATGTAAAACCATAATGTTTTATGCACTAAATATGTAGGAAAAAAGAGGACTGTATTGTATTCAATGAAGAGGTTCAACAGTTACCTATTTATAATATATTACCACACACAAATTAAATTTAAATGAAGAACAGTGACAAAAGTTGAAATAAATAAATATTTGCCAATTTCTTGCTATCACAGGAAAGCAGGAACTTCAATGTGTGCCTGCTTGCTATGCTCCTTAGCCAAGCCCCAGTCATGCCTCAAAATATTGAATAATTTAAGCATACAAATCATTAGAGATTGAGAGAGAGAGAGAGAGAGAGAGAGAGAGGGAGAGAGATGCTGTTCTAGAAAATACTTTTCAATGTGCTCAATCAATGCAACTGAATGCCATTAACCACAATTTATTTCAGCTGCAAAACTACAGCATAATTAGTACACAGAACAACAATGCTAATGAAAAACATTTAGTGACCAAATAATTCTGTGATCTAAACATTTCCTACTTTTTATGCCTCAAATACAAATATAGTAAACAATACTTAAAATATGGAGAAAGTTTTTAAAAGAAAAACTATTTCAAACATTTGACCTTGCTGTGACCCTGGCCCAGTTTGGGTCAGTTCCAAAATAATTCATAGTGCATTACAAATCCTGAAAACATTCAACCATTCATTGAGATATCACAGTAAGAGAATAACAGATAAACGCATGCATAAATGGATGGCTAGATATTTTGAATATGCATCTAGTATTTCATCTCACAATATTACAATAAATTATTACAAGATTGATAAACAGATTTAACTGACAACAAATAAGTAACAAATTAAAAATGAGAATTTTTCCTTTTTAGGTTTACATATATTATATTTACATATATTTACATATACTGTACATGCTCTCTATATACTCTATTTTGTTATTGAAAATATGTTTTCACATGCTACTTTTGCCATTTTATTTTATTAAGCTACAAAAATAAAGAAAAGGAAAGAGATCAGAGTTTTCTTTAGGCAAGCATGGCAGAGTTTCAAACAAGTTTTTACATGCAGAATGCAGAGCAAAAAGGTTTCAACTCTGTAAACCACCTCTTCACTTTTTTTTTTATTCCTTCTTTTTATGAGACCCTTCCCCCCTTTTTACTTCTGTTTTTGATTCCACTCCAAAATCCCTGAAGGCAAACCCTCCCCAGCAACATAACTATAAAGCTACAGAGCAACGCAAAAAAATAAAAGCATGATTATTGTGTCAGAAAATGAATACTTGATAATACACTATATGGCCAAGATGTCTTTGTGTGTCTCTTCATGTCCAGCTTTATGGTGACACACAGCCAATCAGGATACAGGGAGACAGACAGACAGACAGACAGACAGGGGAGTCACATTTTATACTATTGAATGTGTAAAAAGTACTCTGAAGGATTCAGCCCCAAATGAAGATGGGTTCCCCTTGTGAGTCTTGCTCCTCTCAAGGTTTCTTCCTTTATCATCCATTGAGTTTTTCCTTCCCACAGTCACCTCAGTCACCTCAGGCTTTCTCAATAGGGATAAATACAAACACATTTAAACATATATAATATTAATCTTGAAATTTTGCATTATAGTAATCTTTATATTAACCTTTTGTTTTATGTTTATGTTCTGTAAAGCTGCTTTGAGACCATGTCAATTGTAAAAAGCGCAATACAAACAAATTTGAATTAGAACTGATGGAGTTTTTCTTTATATTCTGGACTATTTCACTCTAGTCTGTAGTCTGTCTTCTTTCTGCCTACGTTTGGGTTTTGATGATGAAAATAAATATCTCTGACGCAATGTTGTTTTGCCTTTATATTTTTCTATAATATTAACAACGATCCTTAATTTTTAAAATCTGTTTTCCTTCTATTCATCAATAAATGTTACTGTATTCACATTATTTATTATTAGTATACAATTTTAAGGCACTTACTTTTACTACTGTGCCAAAATGTGCAGGAGATGAATTTGCAAGTTAATGAAGGGTTGAATTTGTATTTAGGGGATAGTGGTGGGGGTGGGTGCAATACAAATTTTCAGTATACTTGGATGACAGGATTTCTGGGTTTTCTCCCATTGATTGTCAGGTACGGCACAGAACTATTAAGATGATATGGAATGTTTTTTAAAACATTTCTAGCAAAATGCAGTTTTTGTTATTGACTTAGAAACAAAGTAAATTTAAGGCTATTAATTTATGCAGGTACTTATTTGTCTAAGTAACATTTATTTTGAATCACCTTAGTATTTTAAATGCAGAAACACAATGACAGATATTTGAAATGATAATTACAGTAGAATTTGTATCCAGGACAATATTTCAGACCAAAACTTGGCATAATAAAAGAACATCAATAGCACCAACTGAAATATATCATCAAATGTTGTGACAATCAGTGTTTTCGTTGATAAAAAGGTCCACTCTTTTATTGTCGTTCCCCTATAGGAGCTATGCAGAATTCGTAGTGGCAAAGGGACCCAGGGCCACCAGGTGGCCTCCAACAAAACCTCCTAAGAGAAAAGTGGAAACAGGAAAGTTGATTAAATTCATTCTGTCAAATAAAAAATATTATTTTAAAAGAAAATGGGGCAAATTTGAAACTCATGGTGTGACACTGTCCACAAATACTTCTTGCCAGGTCCAGCAAAACCTGAAAAACTTCAAACCTGCCCAGCAGAAGCTGAACTAGCTTAAAGTCACGATCAACAATGTGTAAAGTCACGATCAACAAATTTTCATTCAAGACATTCCCACAGAGCCCACAGAATGGAAGCCATTTGTATTTTAATACCACGTTTTGGTAAAACATATTGCACGTTTGATCTGTCCATTACAAGACCAACAAGTGAGGATAAATGAACAGAATAATAATATTATTATTATAAGGTTATTACTGAACACAACACACACACGCATCAACTGTATAGACTGCACAGACCTACACCAAATACACACACTTCCAGTATACACCCATCAACCTGTTTACAAGCTGTTTTTGCACACTTTTTGCTCTTTGCACTATATATGGCTGAAATGACAATAAAAGCTTGTTGTCTTGACTTGACTTGAGAATGGTCACCAATTACCAGATAGAGCTGTATTCAGCTCAAACAGGTCAAACACCACCACATTTACTGGACACCATGTCTCAAAACATAGCTTGAAGAAATAACGTGGTCACCAATTTAGCTGGTCAACCTGACTGTCTAGCTAAATAATAATAAAAGGGTGAATTTGCATTACTATGTCCACTTTTTGTTTTGAGCTGCCAGGTAACAGTTACCACCGTGTATGTAATAGCAGCGCATACTGATTTCTGAGAGGATTGCCTAGTTTCTCTGGCGAAAGGCTGCACGGTTACCCGCATTCAGTACAGCGTGGCCTGGCGAAACATTCTGGAGAACGCTACAGCATCCTAAACGTCGTGTTCTATAGAAATTGGCAAGCAATGTCAGATAACCAGGATACCGAGACGTTATCAGGAGAGTGCGGTGAGACACAGGTGAGCGTTTAGGAGGCTAGTCACCTTGTTATGTTTTATAAGCTAGCACTGATTAGGCTAAGCTGTTGTGTCTGTTAGCAAACAACGGCTATAGCTAGTTAGGTATCCTGTACGGTACATCTTGAAACTGTGTGACTCGTGTGGTTATCAGTTTGCACGGGTTACGGGTCTTCAAAAAAAATGTATCGTATATGAGTTTGCTGAGTTAAAACAAACTAAGGTTCGTGAGTTTAGTTTCAGATGTCAACAGGGCTGCTGCATTGCGAGTTTCCGCTGTAGTCAGACAGCACCATTTAAATCTCTGAGCCCACAGCTCTGACAAAAAAAGGCCTTGGTTTTATAGCAGGATCTTAACGTGTGACAAATCTAGTGTATCATAAATATATATAAATATCATATCATAATCATATTGTCCTGGTTCTCAATTGGTTAGCTGTATTGACAAAAGGAGAGGTCATGCATGTGATCATGCCTGTAGGGCTGGGCTGCTTGAATTTTGCAGTATTCCTACCTACAGTGTGTCTTTCAGCTGCATTGAGGTCTATTTTTGCATTAGGATTCCCCCATTCTTGCAAAAAAAAACAAACCAAAACGCTCAGATAAACACGACTGTTATTATGCTGTTTCATGCAAAAGGCCCAACAATGAATGGAAGGGAAACAGCAATCTGTAGCGATTATATCCTGAGATTATATTAATGCTACTTATAAGGCAAGAACTTAAGAAAAGACCACAGCAGAATATAATTTAGATCATCTGAAACATTTATTGATTCATTTAATAGTAGTAGATTTAGTAGATCTGGTGAGACCAAGCTTTAGTTAAATGTTAATCCACACTTTAATAGTGCAGTCTTTAAAGGTTTGTAATGTTACTGTATATTGCAGAAGTTCCTCACACTACTATGTAAGTGTTTTGTCCAATAGAGGGCAGCAAATGAATGTGACAATGACCAAAACAAGACAAACGACATGACAGCTCTGTTCCAACACTGCATATTAAAAAAAATAAAAATAGGATTTTTTTAGGAAACAATGCATACTTCATCTAACAAGGCTATGCAAGCTAATACTATGTGGAAAGTATTAAATGGAAATGAGTGTTTGTTTAGCATGTATAGTAGGCAGCTGCTAGGCAGGACTTGTTTTTCTGGCAGTAAACTACAGTCACAGTGTTTGGGCTTGTATATAGCTGCATGCATGTTATAATGGGAATTTCCACCGTTGTGTATGTTCATGTGAAATGAATCTTGAATTAAGTTATTTCTGTTTTTGTCCATGCAATATAAAGATAGAAAATAACTCTATTTGCAGGCATAAAGCTTCAGCCTACATGGTTTGTTTTTTCTACATTTGCAATGACTCATAAGTTCTTGGCAGGGTGTTTCAGATCATTCCTGACACTGGTGTGCAGATGGATTGCCTGAGCTTTACCTGTTTGTCTGGGGCGTTGCAACTAAACTAAACCTTGTGACAATGTGTTAATGTTCCTTAAAAAACAAAACAGTGCAATGTTTTGTAGGTGGTTTGATTCTATGAACTTAGTAATGTTACTAAAAAGAATATATTTTGCTATTTGTGCAAAACACAGGTTTATAGAGGCATCTTTTCTGGTGCTGTTGTTAAAAAAATTGGATCGGTCATATTTAGGGTCAGTAAGCTAGAAAGTTACTGATATGTAGTACACTGTTATAGAGATAGTGTTGTAGTTTGGACATTGACTTAATCTATCACTTGCATTGTTTGGTGCATTTTCTGGGCACACCTAGTTTCTGTTGAAATGCAACATGCACAGTCATGTAAAGTCCAAATTCATGTGACTCCTGTCAGGTTGATCAGGTTTTCTGCTAAAATAGTTCTGCATGTTTATTAAATATCTTTAGATAACAGCAATAATTTAAATGCTAAATGTATAAATAAACATTTACATATATTTCTAACATAAATTTAGACTAGGACTTTGTCTTCTTTGCCTGTCACAACTCTTTACTGCATGAAAGAGCTGTCAGTTTCAGGCATGGGCGTAGTTTCAGGCATGGGCGTGGTTCCATGTGATCAAGTTTCTTCAGCTTAGAGTACACGTGCACAAAAAGCACGTGTACGCTCTTTTTTGTTATTGTTGTTCATGGATTCATGTTCATGTGCCACGTTCTGCATTCCACCATGGTTTTGTTTTTTGTTTGTGCAGGAATTGCAGGACCCAAATTCAAATCCTGTGAGAACAGAGGAGGCCAAACTTAAAGCCAAGTATCCTAATTTGGGCCAGAAGCCAGGAGGATCAGACTTTTTGATGAAAAGACTTCAGAAAGGAGTAGGTGTCTATATGACATTAGAGATATAATTTGGCATGTTGCTTTCCTTTGTTACTTACTTTGTTCTTACTTACTAATGGGGGTTCACACATGGTAAAACTGGTAATGAAGTGTAATGTTTCTTTTTTCCTTTTCTTTTTCTTTTTTTATGTTCTTTCAGCAAAAGTACTTTGATTCAGGTGATTACAACATGGCCAAGGCAAAGATGAAGAATAAGCAACTACCAGCAGCAACTGGTCCAGAAAAGAGTATCGTCACCGGTGATCACATTCCAACTCCGCAGGACTTGCCACAAAGAAAGTCCTCCTTAGTCACAAGCAAACTGGTTGGCTAATCACTACCTCAGACCCTGACCCACGCCTTCCCAAAATTTCTCTCCTCGACTTCAGAGCTCCATTGGGGTTGTGCACTATTTGTTTTTTATTTTTTATTTTATTTTGTTTGGGTTTTTTTTAATTCACCTCTATCCCCTCTCAACAGCTCTTGCCTGATCCACCACACTGTCTCACAGACATCTGGTTTAGGGGCAATCATTTGAATCAGTTAAGGGCCAGTTAAGGTGAATGGCCCTTTTAATGCACTTTATGATCTATACACCTTCTACAGGAATGAGATCAAGCTCTTAGTTTAAAATTGTGGGGGTCACAGCCAGTTTAATCCCTTAATATTTATGAATCATACTTACAGGTTCATAGAAATTATACTTTTTGTTCTTTGGCATTAGTAGCATAAGATTGTCATAAAGCATATACATTCTGCTTAGCTATTTTGGCGACAAGTGCATGTTAGCCACGTCTGTAATTTCTCATCTCGGTCTGATGAAATTCTCAGTACTCAATAGGCTCGGGTTCGAATGTGAATAGACAAAAATGATTAAATTTGTGTCTCAAGATAATCAAAATTGCTTCAACTAAGGACCTGAACAGGCACAGAACATTATTTTTAGGACACCTGATTTGATGTGGTTTAGTCAAACCATGCAGCCTTGTACAGAAAAATGATGCGGAATAGCTCAGGCTCATAATTGTTAAGGTAATAAATGTAAGTGTACATTGATTACTTTTTCCACCAGTATGATGCACATCAGGAGTTTCCAAGGTACAATCATTCAGTCTGCGTTATTAGTGTGTGTGAAGCCGGAGACACTAACAGGATATACAGGCATATGGAAAAGCACATTAAACGTGTTAATATAAATTTGAATAATTTAATTAAGTAGGTGTATTCAGGTAAGAATTCTTCATGCAGTTCATTCTCCTGGTGTTGACATGTCTGCCATCCTATTCATGAAAGGCTAGCTTCTGATCTACAGGATAATTCTGTTTAGGCTTTGATGATGTTAATCTTAGTTTGTAATGACATCAGTACCGAACACACCCAATTCAGAAAGCTACAACTTTAGACTCCCTTTACTCTAGAAGTTTAAATCCCATTTAAATGATTTCATATTTACAAACCATTTACAGACGTGATGCAACTCTGTCAGTAACGTAAAGGAGAATCAGATTTTGCTGAAAACTATTCAGGGACTTAATATAACATACATAATCATATAACATAATCATATTCATAACCGGCATATTGAGTGGAATACTTTCTTAAAATCGTCAGTGTCTCACACCCATATGAATGACTGTGACAGATATAACAGTAAGAATTATGTCAATATGTTGGCTGGAGAACATTTTCAGGCAAAATTGAGTACGCATTTTGCGCATGATTACGTTTGAATGTTGTTTGAGTGTTTATTGTGAATAATGTATTATGTACAGTGTTGTACCATAACCTCTTTTAGCTGATCTCAAATTGTAAATAGATATACATTTATATTAATAATTGTATTTGTTTTCATAACCACATAGCTTCATTTTTCTAATGTCCACTTTACAGGTTTCCTGTTAACATTTTCATTTGTGAAGTTGTTTGCTAAACAGCTTCCTTTGCAACGTTTTCCACTTAATAATATGAAATATTTGTAAGAACCCCATAAATATATATAATTTTTCTCATTACGATACTATGAGTTCAGTTAATTAGAAAACACAATGGGTTACTGTTTAGGCATATGTAGTTGTATAAAGGTGTAGATGATGAAACTTTCCCAAGTTGTGTATATTTGTATAATAATGACACAAGTACCTTTATTCTAATATTTTGTCAGGTATTTTGTTTGAATTCTATAAGAGATAGCCAGGAAAGGCTCTTTAGGAAATACTGCTTTAAAAACAAGGAGAGAGCTATGGGGCTGGGTAATGAGATTCATGCAAATATTTCATTTTGCATTAAAAGGTCAACTCACCACAGCTTTAATATGAACTGCCCCATACACTGCTTGAACATTTTGGAGTTCCAAAAACTAATGTTTACTGTGTGTATCTGTGTACTTAGTGCTGTACGTGCACAGACAGACATGCATGCACCTTACCTTAATGTATTTATGGTTTAAGAAGACTACTGTGGAAATGGCTTTGAGAAATGATAAATATGCAGGAAAAAGCTTTTGAGCTTTGTCCTGGACTGTAATGATCTTAAGATCTGTTCAAGATCTAAAAGATGGAAAAGGCTTAAGATTATTGTCTGGAATAAAGTTTTGCATTGAAATGGTGTGGATATCTCATTTAAATATGCTTAGTGCTAGATGGGAAAGAGTCTAAGAAAGAGTTCTTAGAAAACAATGCACATATTTAGACACAGACAGAATAAAGTGGCAAATGGTCAGTGAATTTTTCTTTTGCACTTAAAACAGAATTCAGAAAAAAAAATTTGGATTCCATGCAAAAATGTAAAAACAAATAAGTTAGTTACTTTGTAAGTAACATTGCAATAGTGCTAATGTTTTGATTCTCAGAAGCTTTGTAACAAAAGAATTTCTGAATGCAATGATAACACGTATTTTTGGTGTGTCTCTTGCTTGTGCTCCCAGAGCATTGATGTTAGGTTTATTAATGATTTGTTTTCTGGGTAAATGATCTGCAACAAGAAGAGAAAGGCCAGCACACCGTGGCGGTGCACACAGAGACACACACACACCTCAGCTTGACCCTGGGGTATCAATGCACTGCATGCTGCAGTCTTTTCTCTGTCCCAACACCTTTTTGTGAAGCGTAAAGAGAAACGTATGGTAAAGTTATGTAGCTTGTATACAACAGAGTAGATGCGTGTGGGTGTCACTAGGGGGCGCACACATGTCATGGCCTGTCGAAAGGTTGCGTCTGCATCCGGATGTGAAGTTTTAGAAAACAAACTCATGGAAAACAAAATTACAGGATTCCCAAAAGTCCCCAAATAGAAGGGAAATTAACCTTTTTTTTTTTTTTTTTTACTATATTTACAAAACATCCTCTACACAATTGCAATTTCTTTGCACACACACACACACACACACACACGCAAGCTTTGGTTTTCAGTTTAAGTGTCGTGTGAAACGTGTGTATAGTGTTTCCTTCGCAACCATGCGACCGACAGCTTCCAAATCCGGTCATGAAAATGACTTCAATACGTTCTGCTTAAAGCTCATTTAAAAATATTTAACCTCGTATAAAGTATGTTTTCAAATTATATAACATATAAATACATAAAATATGTGGAAGTGGTAGTTCAGTGGTTAAGATGTGAGTTTTGGGTCTTGAGCAATGCCCTTAACCCTAAATTACACTTTTTGTAATGGAAAATGTAAAATTGTTCACTACTCTTGTGTGTGGAGACTTTTGGGACACACACTATAAATTACTCAACATTTCACACACACTCATACCATTAGAAGACAACATAAACAGTGGCATACTGTGACCTATATAATAGCTGATAGGTTCCCAATCCTGGTCCTGCACATTTTACTGTTTTGTCAGGACCCGACAAAGCTGGTTAATCAGCTCATTAACATTTACGGCATTTAGCAGACACCCTTATCCAGAGTGACTACTTTAATGTATACATCTGAGCAATTGAGGGCCTTGCTCAAGGGCCCAGCAGTGGAACCTTGGTGGACCTGGGATTTGAACCCATGACCTTCTGATCAACACCTTAACAACTAGGCCACCATATCCCCACTATTTCAAATTATACAACTGAAAACCTGAGGGTTAAGGGTCTCAATGGCCCAGAACTTGGGATTTGAACTCATGACCTTCCGATCAGTAGTCGAACACTTTAACCACTAAGCGAAATTTTGTGCCCACTCCCCAGGACTTGTACGACACAAGAACCAGAAACCGGGCAGGAAAAATCACTACTGACCCTGCACACCCTGGACACAACCTCTTTCAGATTCTCCCTTCTGGCTGGCACTACAGAACTTTCATTTCCAAAACTGCCAGACACAGGAACAGTTTCTTTCCCCAGGCCCCTTATCACCATAATGAACAACTCACCATCATTATATTCCCTGCTTTATATCTATAAGTACTGCATTATCAGAACTGCCAGTCATCACATCATCCGTATATGTTACACACTACTGCTGCTGTATATTGTACAAAACAAAATATTACACAATACTGTTATTTGCACTGTCATGCACCTCTCACACTTGATGTACATGACTGATCTGTCATATATTCTGTATTCCTATTTAATACTCATACTGTCTGTATTGCCTCACATCATCTGTATTCTCTCACATAGTCTGTATTGTCTCATATAGTCTGTATTGTCTTGTCTTGTATAGTCCAAGCTACATGTATAGTGTTATTTATATCTGTACTTTTGAGGGTCACAAACTGCTGGAACCAGATTCCTTGTGTGTGAACGCACTTGGCCAATAAACCTCATTCTGATTCTGATGAAGTGCCAGAGCAGGAAAAACATAAATGTTCATGACAAGGATACTCGAGCAACATGGCGGTCAAGATATTAATTCATTATTTAGATTTGAATAATAATATTTTTTATTGCAAGGTCTTATGATATTATATACGGCCTGTGGTTTCACATGCGACAAGTGCGTGTTTGACGAGTTTAACGTGACACACGCTTGTTGATACGTACAGCCAGTTCTTACTTCCGCATGGTGCCGTGTGCAGCATTTAGCCACTCCTGCTTGCGTGAAAGAATAAAAGTGCTTGCAGCTCTGAAGCGTTTTCGCCTTCGCGTACTTGAAAGCCCGTGTTAAACACGACAGTTTAGAGGCAAAAATGTAACTATTATCGGGACGTTTTCTTACAATTCTTTTCAAAAGTCGCTTTAATATGTGCGTACCTATTCTTAAATGTGGAAACCTCGCTACAATGATTGGTTCAGAAGATTTGGTTCAAACCGTGTCTAATGTTACATCTGGGTACAAAGAACAAAAGCCCGTCGCTGTCGTTAGACCGACACTGAATTTAGGGATTTCTACAGAAAACCAGCGCGGTTTGCCCGATGGTTCTTTACCAACTTCTCCCGAGTTTGACTCCGACCAAGTTCCAGGCGTCGGCTGCTTCCTGGAACATAACACACAAGAGATCATCGAGGATTTCTTACAACTAATCACTTCACCTTCTCGCTTTTGTGGACGTCATAATAAGGTTCTACAGACTATGAAACGTGTTGTAGACAATCTGCTGGTCAAGCACGATATCGTATATAAAGGTAATGTTTAAAGTTTGTCGAGAAAAATTTAGTTTCTTCCTGATATGGCAAGGTCACAGGACTCATAGGGACTTTTTTTTTTCTCAGCTAGCTTGTTTTGCTTATTTAAATTTAGTTCCTCTACGCACTCTGATTACACACACGTTTGATAGATAGATTTATTTGTATATTAGAATTTCCTTGTCAATTATTATCCAGGTTATGTTTCTAAACCCAGATATAAATGAATTGTATAATTTTGTTTTAATGGTAGCTTTGTTCTTGCTGCCAGCATATTATGTATATGTACTGTATTCTATTTATAAAGTTGTCTTACATTTAATTCTAATGACTTGTGTTTTTATATGACCCAGGTATGCTTGTAAAACTGAATTTGAACAAGCGAGGACATGACATGAGTGTGATTAGTTCAGTGGCCAAGGAGCTTTTCAGTGATGGCATCACAAACTGGGGTCGCATTGCCAGCCTACTCGCTTTTGGTGCAGTTGTGGCTCGGTATGAGAAGGAATCTGGACGAGGGGACTGTGTAAGCCTTGTGGCGGAAGAGCTCTCGTCCTTTCTCATGCATGATCAAAAGGAGTGGCTTCTGAAAAATAACTCATGGGTGAGTTGGCTATACACACACAGTTTCAATCATGTAGAAATGTGCGTAAATGATAAAAGGCCATTGTCCTTCCTAGTACACCCATTTAAGCTCTGGATATTCTTGCACACACACTCACTTTGTTGGAATGCAGCCGCCTGGGTGGTACAATTGTGTAACTAAACAGACACCCTTTCATTTCCGCTTTTTTTTTTTTTTTGGGCTTGGGACTTATGAATAATGTTTTTTTCCCCTCCCCATTCAGGATGGCTTTGAAGAGTTTTTTCACATTCCTGATGCTGAATCTTCTGTGAGGACCGCGTTAACAACCTTTGTTACTGTGGCAGGAATTGGAGCTGTTCTTGCATATATGACAAGATAAGTTCCACTGGACTGGCTGACTTTGGACTTTGGTTTAAAGCAGTAAAAAGACATTAACAGTCTACTATCAAGAATTCCATCCAAAAACCTGGATTGTATAAAATTTGATTGCCATTTTATTCATGAAGAATTTATTTTTTTTATTAAAATTATTCTTAAAACACTATTTGATCTCACAAAACATATTTTTGCCCAGGCAAGATTTTCTGTTCCTTTTTTTCTTTTTCACTTTATTGTTAACTATCAAATGGAGTACAAACCATTTTTTCAAGACAACATTTATTATTTACAAATATGTTTTGGAGCACAATTGTGGTACTGTGACTATATGGAGCTATTTTCTCAGGCCATAGTTCTTGTTTAACCTGAAGAATATGCTGAAGGTGCTTGCTACATATAACTACACAGTTTAAGTTTGCTTGGCCTAGGTAGATTTTCACTCTGTAGAAACAATTTGGTGCCATTATTTGCTTGGAGATTGGGTTTTAGGGAGGCCTGCGTTCTACTCACAGGACATTACAGAATATTCATACTTCAGGACATTCTGACACTTTAACCAAATTCATTCATTTCTTTTTTGTTTTCGTATTAAATTGAAATTGTAGCAAAGCGCACACAGAGGTAGTTATTTTTCTTCAGCACGTTCATCCAGTTATCTTCTGTTCTCACATTAAAATGGACTTCTTGCAGATAGTGAACAAGCAATAAATCTGTTGTAATTTTTCAACTATAATTTTACACTTGTCTGATTTCTGAGTTGTCCTATAAACTTATTTTTTCTAAATATATTTTTTAGGTTTTAAAAACCCTCAGGCGTGTTTGTTGCATCAGAAAGTCCCGTATATGGAACATCAGGACTTGCTCATAGACCAATTTTCATAAATAACCATTACTCAATAAAAAGTCTCAGGCTAACCAGCTGACCAAAACTGTGGTACTACAAAACTAAGAAAGTTAATTCTTGTGTGGGTTTTTAAACTACAGATTTGTGTAATCAAGCTCTTTATGATTACCACATTTAAAGAAAACATTTATTTCCTCCTTCTCAAGTTGAAGCCAGAAAGCTAGACTGGTTAGGCAGTATTAAAGTCTGGCATTAGAAGGAAGGAAAGGTGTATTGTAGTGTAGTATTTCAGTATAATGTTTGCATTACTCTGCCATGTTACTCATGCTACACTCAGGGGATGAAAAGCTATTATTACATTGTGGCAAATGAGCACACTAGGGCATTAGGAGCCATCCTACTCTCAAATGTTCACCAATCACCAACAGGTAACCTTGGTGAAAGCTGAGCACCCAGCTGCTTTAGTTCATTCAGTCTTAATATACATTTATAACCAGAACAGCATCCAGCATTCTTCAGTAATGGTGTTCTTTACCTAGTACTAAAAGAATACATGTCACCCAAATTCACACAGATTTTATCCACTATCCCATATTATCGAATGTGTTTGTAAATGGCATATATTAACTCTGTTATTTAATATGTTTGCAAAAGAACATGGGGTATAATAGTGGAGTTTTGAAATAACATAGTTTTGGACTATGCCTACAGGGACTATGCTGGTGGAAGCATAGCTGAAGTCAGTTAAATGAAATGTTTGGGCGGTATAGCAATTATCACCGTTCATGTGAAACTCGTAATCTAAGTTATTTACATTTTTGCTTTCCTGAACCTCTGGCTGTTATAGTGGAATGTGGCTTTAGCACATGTTTTTAAGTTTCACTTCCTGACATGCCAATCATGCAGTTTAAGATTTAGATAACAAGCTTGAATTAACACTATATGTATACATATTTAGTATAAAAGATATACAATTACACTATCTATATATAGTGTTTTATATATATATATATATATATATATATATATATATATATATATATATATATATATATATATATCTTAAATAACTTAAAGAATAGAAAGAAATGTTACTGTTTACACTATAAAATTACTAAGCCAGCATTAGCAAGTAGCCTAAGTAATTGTTAATATTATACAAGGTATTGTACTGAATGCTCAAGGTTTAAAATTAATTTTCCTGTTTCCCGGTTTTGCCTTCAGTCATTTTGTGTCTAGTCTCTCCTAATTGGCTAAATGCAGTGTGGCAGGTGCACAATTTGCATAAATTTGGGCTCTACTCAACATTTTCCACCACACAGCTAGTCAGACATCACCACTGGAATGAACAGGAGGAGGACCAATTCAATTCAAGTTTATTTGTATAGTTCTTTTTACAAAAGAACTATTGTTTAGTTCTTTTCTCTTTTTACAAAGGGGAACCCATCCTCATATGGGTGACACTGGAGGGTGTGATTATAAGTATACAGTCAACAAATGTTGTATTGGTGTAAGGATCACATGGAGTTCAGATCTCCTCTTTAGTATTAGAGAGCAACTGGAGCTGGTAGATCTGTAGGTGTCTCAGGATTCTCACAGAGTCGGCCTCATCTCAGTGGAGGTCCAAAATCTTCATCGCCCAGAAGACGATCGGAGCTGGTACAATGTCTGGATGCCTCAGGATGGGTAGAAAGAGAGAAGCAGTGGAGAGGGATTAACATATCTGCTGTTCATAAAATGTGCAAGTCTGATGTAATAGTGCACACTATTAAGGGATGTATTATGTGTAAGCCTGACTAAAGAGATGAGTTTTTAATCTACATTTGAAATGAGAAAGTGAGTCTGAGTTCCGAACACTATCAGGAAGACTATTCCAGAGTTTGGAAGCTAAATAAGAAAACGCTCTACCACCTTTAGTAGACTTAGATATTCTGGGAACAACCAGAAATCCTGAGTTTTGTGATCTCAGAGAGCGCGAAGGACTGTAACGTGTTAGAAGACTAGTTAGATACATGGGAGCTAAACCGTTAAGAGCCTTGTATGTTAGTAGCAGCAGTTTGTAATCAATTCTAAACTTAACAGGTAGCCAGTGTAGAGATGATAAAATTGGGGATATATGGTAATATATACTGTATAAGAAATGTCCTAGTGAGAACTCTGGCAGCTGCATTTTGGACTAACTGTAGCCTATTTATTAAAGATGCAGGACAACCACCTAGTAACGCATTACAATAGTCCAGTCTAGAGGTCACGCAGAGACAGAGAACATACATTTGACACATAAAATAATGACGTTATTTTTCAGAAGATACTAGATTCAGATTTGTCAGCACACGCTCAGCAGACAAGTAACAACGTTTCAAGTCAGACCTGACTAGGAACAAAGTCCATTTTTAGACTCTGCTTAAGATTCACCCTCACTTTAATGGATAATCTTAACTGGATAATTTTAATGTTAATGAAATCCTGGGCTCATCTCAGGACTCCAACTCACAACAAGAAGAACTATAGTCTGAAACTGAGCATCCTTTCCACATACTTAGTCCTGTCTCTCTTTACACTTCCACACCTGTAAACTTTAATGATTTATGTTTCCACTATCTGGTGTCACCCAGAAGAAATGGGTTTCTTTTTCAGTCTGGTTCCTCTCAACGTTCCATCTTCATGTCATCACAAGGAGTTTTTTCCTTGCCAATATCATTTGTTGCTTGCTTACTGGGATTAAACGCTACATCCCTTTTTTAAAGTTGCCTTGTGACTCTCCATTATCAAAAGCATTATAGGTGAAATTGGGTTGAAGTGACAGGAATTGATGTCACTTTAGTCATTGTTTCTATTGTAAGATTATCCAGTAGTCGTGTCATGGAAGCTTCTGCCATCCATGCTATTATAATTTTTCTTGGTTAAAGTCATTTAGATATTTTCCTAGACCTGTCAAGGGTTTTTAGACACAGAACGGATTATAATAGGATGTAAATTGCACCTGCGGGAAGGCATGTGGTCTTAGGTTTCTACTTAGTCATTCAGCTTTTTCCTTAATTTATCACCCATCTGTAGCTAGTTCCTGTCTTCGGTTTCCAAAGGCTTCAAACACCTGCATGAATTAGTTTTATAAGACATGCAAATATTTTATTACAGATGACTAAATACTTCCACCACCTACAAACTATAAACTGCTTTTACAGTTTATTTTCATAATTAAAAATGTTAGTGTTTAAAATTAAATTTGTGTGAAATATAGATGTGTATTCTGTAATGGCTATTCAGGACTAGCACTATACCACGATAAGCAAGTTAGCTATAATTCCTAATATATAGTACTAAGGTCTATGAAAAATAGACCTTAGTTTTTTTTTATATACTTTTACATAATTTCTTAGAATTTTTAACGGTGAAACAAAGAAAAATGTAATACTAGTATTCCTATATGTGTAGAAATGGTGGATGCCTCATAATGGTGGAGTCATAATCAGTGCCTCCATCTATTTTAGGTTGAATTCAGGCTTATTAGAATAACCTTGGAGGTAAAGTAGTGTATATTTACTAACATTAGATGGCCCTGGTTTGTGCAACTTCTTTTTTTGTGTTAATCACAGATAGCTGAGCTACATGGTAGTTAATCATATTACAAAGCATAGCTGACATCAAAAGAAAAACCCACTACCTTTGAATAGGAAGAAACTGAGAGTCTTGGTAACATTAGCAGGGACAGGTAAACAACTTTGGTCAACAAAGTTAAAAGACTATAGAATAGAACATATCCAAAAACCCCATCAATCATTCTAATCCATGTGATCCATTATGAGTGTGTTTTTACTTTCGATTCTGCTTTCTCTTGAACTTTCCATTCATTGTTTTTTTTTTTTTGCTTGGCTCATTAGGAAACTAAATCATCAACGTCAATACTTAAAAGTCCTATACACACAATACAATTGAATTGATACATGACACTTTAGTTGCTGTTCATACTCAACCATTGACCAGCTGAAAAGTGTTTTTGATTGTAGCTACAAAATATGTACGTGGCTCTGTAATTGGGTCATGGATGTAGCTTCATCAACGTCCCAATAATAATCCCTTTTACAGCTATTTAAATATTTTCCTGCAACTATACCAATAAATACAACATAATGCTACTGACTGGAGTGGGCAGTTTCACTCCAGACAAATTGAGGGCTTCATCATTATCACATGATGTTTCAGTGATGCCATATAAATTGTTTGCTGATCACAAGACATATGGTTTCTGAGTCACCATCTCAGGTGATGGACGCCAAGTTGGAAATAGTCTAGCACTGACAAAAATGCAGTTCGTTCCTCTTGTGTCAGTCCCTGATTGAACACTCATCCACAATGTAAAGAATGTTAAAGAATGTAAATTTTTTCTTTATCTTGTGATCTTGAGAAGAATCTGTCTGTGATAAAGACAACGGCTCTAAAAATTGAAAATACTTACAGCCTTTGTGGAGTTCTGTTCCTAAAGAAATAACTTGTCAGGAATGTCAGGACATTCCTAAAGAAATAACTTGGTACAGATATGTAATTAGATGAATATAATTATGAGGTTTTATGGAACCAAGTAAAACATGACATTTATTTTGTAACACCATATGCAGTAAACTATTTAGTCATGAAAATGTTTATGAAAAAATGTTATGGAAACTATGGTCAGATTAAGTGACCAGATTTATTGTATTACTTTATTATTCTAAAACACTACATCTTTAAACATTAAATATGAATATTTATGGTCCAAATTTTCCTACACATTTAACATTAAGAATATGTTTCAGCCTACAACTAACATTGGATCTAAAAAAACTGCACATTAGCTCTGATCCCCCACAGGTCTTGCATTCCCAGTCTGAGACCTCAGAGTGTTATGGATGTTTTTGTTTGTTCAGATGTGCTATGTCTCTAGTTACAGGCTCATCCACAGAGCCTAATGAGGATTACCTGAGGAAGACACATACATGACCTTGTCTGCTGCTTGCTCCAGCACCTGCTGTGGTTACCTGAGCCAGAAAAGACGTTTAATAAAAACAGGTGGAGTACAGGTGACAACTAATATACTGCTCTTAAAACCACACTGTATAGTGACAATCAGGATAAAGGGGCTATATCTCTTCTAAGATTATTGTAGTTTCTATCCTAGACATGTGAATTTTGGATATAATCAGAGAAAGAAGATATTAAACAGACCTGAAGAACAGGCTGTCTGGACTTGTTTGTCTCTTTTCACCTCAAGATGCAGATACAGTTATGTGCTTCCTCTCAGGTTGCTCTGGTTTTTGAAACTATTATGCAATGAGAAGCATCTTGAAATTCTAAAATTGAGCAAGCGCTCTAAATGCATGTCTGTGTTTAGTTAGGAAGTTACAATATAGACTTGTCTTTTGTAAGAACTGCAATGAATAAATAAGTATATACTAAGGATAACCTATTAACTAGGATTTTGTACTTTTTGGAAATTATAGTATCTTATTAACCTAAAACTATGTTGAGAAGTTTGTATATTGGTATTGGGCAGAAATGTCCCACAAGACTTCATTTAGTAAATAAACATGAAAAAGCAGTCATGTATTCTATGTGAACAATTTATTTAATCAGTTTTCTAGATTCTTTAGATTTTGTCTTCCAGCATTAAAATGTATGAAAACTGTTAAATATTTGAGTTTATTTATTCGATTTTAAAGCAACAGTGGGTCAATAACTAGACACATAAAATGTCCTTTATTTATTTGTAAAATACTGCCTGTGTCCTAAATGTCCTCGTGATTTGTGTCATGGTTTACAGTTTACAATTCCAGGCAAATTTAGGGAGAAAATGTGACCAAGTTTGATGTTTAATCTGTCAACTGTATTAAGGCGAATAAGGGTCATTTAGCCATGTTCCCTTCATCAACAACTCTCACTTTAGTTGTCAAAACATCTCAGAAGCCTGACCTATAACACAAAAGTACAGGGAACAATTTAGAGAAGCTCCAATCATAAACTGTTCATCCAAAAATACAAGAACATAAATCATTTGCATCTGTCTATTACATACAGTAATAGAGCACCCTGTAATGAAACATCATTGTTTTATTTTTTCTATTTTACCCTTTGAGATTTCAATCTGTGCATGATTTTTATGACCCATGCATGCTTTTGTGCATTTAAAATGATGACTTATAGATATTTATAGGACCACTTCCTTTAAACTAGCTAACTGCATATGAGCTGCAGTTACATGTGTTCCTAGCTAGGTGATGATCAGACTTAGTAGCCTATAAAAAGCAATTTCAGTGTATTATCTTTAGAAGCATGCCTACCAATAGGGTCTTATCAAATTAATGAATGCACAATCACTGAAACATTACTATAGCACCTATACACCAACATCCATGCAGTTATTTAATAATACAATTATGAGGCAACAGTGCAATGAATAAAATCAAGTAAATCTGGGACAGCAGCTTTAGGTAATAATCACATCAACCAAAAGAACAGGGACAAATACAGTATAATTGCAGTGATTTTGACTGTTGCCTGGTTGTTGTTTCCAGATGGGCTGGTTTGAGTATTTCTATAACTGTTGTTGACCTCCTGAGAATGGGGCATTGAAGACAGAAAGAATAGACAACTGAAGCTGCAGTGGGCATAGTCTTACTAAACAGTACAAGACAGTTGAAGAATGAAAAAACTTTGTCTAAAGAATTTTGAGACAAATCTGAAACAAATCACAGACAATAGGGTCAGAAATTGGCACTAGCAGCATGATTCCGTTGACCTGCCTGAGGTGTAATGGTGTGTGGAATGTTTTCTTAACAATCTTTGAGTCAAATAATACCAATCATTGCTTAAGTGCCACAGACTATAGGAGTATTGTTGCTGAACGTGTGTATCACGTCATATCCACAATTTAATATTTTCAAATGGCTACTTCCATCATGATAATGTACCATGTCACAAAGCAAAAGTCATCTCAAACTGAATTCTTTGTTCTTTAGTGGTCTTCCCAGTCACCAGTTCAGAATCCAGCAGAATGCTTTGGGTATAGGGTTCCTAATAAAGTGTTATGTCAGTGTATATCATTGTGGTTGAGAGGACACTAACAATGTGTCATCTGAGAATCTGAGTCTATATTGATATAGTTGGAGTTTGACATGACATTGTTGTACAGTAATGACCTCTCCTAGCCCTGGGGGTATCACGTCATCATCAAAAACCCCCAAAATATAGTATTTTTTTTGGAAATCCCAACACCTATAACTATTCGATGAATTTTGATGTTCATTTGTATCACAAATAATAATGTTTGTAGACTAATAATAAACTATATATTCACCATCTAACAGTAATTATATGGTTCTTTTGAGTAAATAAAGATTAAAAGCTTTAACATAGTTATGAAAACAGACATGATAATACATCACACGCACTGGGATAATTCATTTTGTAGTGGAAACTTGATTTACAGAATATTATAAAATGGTACGAAATCAGTTGCGTTTGAATATCTGTGTTATAGATATGGAGTAATATTGAAATATTTTTTTTAATTAATTGGCAGGACAAAAAAATATATATTCATGGGGAGTGGAGTCTATGTATCTGGCCTCCTACAGAGAAAGAAATTTGGAGGTCTGTCGTACATTTAATAAATTTGATGACAAAAGACTTAATAGGGATGATTAATGTATCACTTTCCATACTTTATAGAGTGCAGTTAAGTGCTCTTACACGTGGAGTGGAAATGACGAGCCTAATCATGCTTTTCTGACCTTTACACAGATCAGGCTAATCTAGCTAACCAATGAAAATGCTTAAGATAGTGGATGAGTAACTTCCGTTTACTATCAGATCAAAGAATTTTAGACAATGATTGAGCTTAAAAGATGGCATAGACTTTACTCATTTTTCTCAATTAGCAACACGTGTAGCTAGGAGTTTCTGTTTTATATATATATTCCAGATATGTTTACTGTCATCAGTTTTTTATCTGGGGAGAGAAATATTCTTTCTTATGAAAGAATCTAAAATATGATGAAAGAAGATATAAGAACTCATGTACAAAGATAAAGAACCTTTTTCATTATCTTGCTAAGCAGTTGTACTTAGTTTAGTGAAAATAAATTTAGCTTTCATGGATTTAAAAGTAAATGCTTGACATGGATATTTTAGCTTTGATCAAACCACATGACCTCCAGAATTATTGGATCCTTAAAATGTAATTAAAAACAGATTACTTTATTTTTTATTACTTAGTAAAGATACTGGAATGTAAACACACATTCTGGCATGGTCCCCAAGCAGAACATTAACTTTACATCATACATTACAACTCTCCATGACTATCCTTGTTTATTTTCACTCAGTTTTTTGGAGTGCACTGATGGTGGAGGAGGTCTGGGGTGCAGTCAGAGTTCCAGTTCATCTCAAAGGTGTTGACTAGGGTTGAGATCAGGGCTCTCGAGTTCTTCAAATCCAAGCTCAAGCTCCACATAATTCCTATTAGGAATGATATACAATCAAAAATCTCCAAAATGTTGCTGTTTCTTTTAAAACAGTACAAGGTAAGTAAATAAACAAATAAATACATTATTTTTCAATAAACTTTTCTCTTATAAAACAACATTTTTTTTTAGTTTATTCAATTAAACCTAGTGCAGTAGGTCATTGTGTCAGATTCCTTAGGCTCAAAAATAATTTGTGCACATAGTCTAGGGTACAATTTATTAAAAAAAGATGATGGTGAATATATTTTATATTATAGGTCAACCTGGTAAACCAAAAAAAAAAAATATGGCCACATTTCATGATCCTTTCCATATGTGTGCCATTGCATCTCATGCAACAGGACACGTCAGTGAGTCAAATGAAAGCCATAAATGTTTGACACCAATTAATACATTACATTTTTTGACACAAATAATACATTGAAGTTTGAATCAACACCTGCAAAAGTGAAAATGTTTACTGGTCCACTTTTCTCTTTAGCCTCTGCTACTAAAACTGACACAATTTGTGATACCTATTGCAAAATAATAATAATAATATATATATATATATATATATATATATATATATATATATATATATATATATATATATATGCATGTCAATAAATAAGAATGACAAGGAAAAGTTCATTTTTTTCAGTAATTGAACTCAAATAGTGAAACTCGTGTATTATATAAATTCAGCACACACAGACTGAAGTAGTTTAAGTTTTTGGCTCTTTTAAATTTTGATGATTTTGGCTCACATTCAACAAAAACCCACCAATTCACCATCTCAAAAAATTAAATACAGCACTCTATGAATAGCCAGCTTCTTTGGAAATGAATGTTTGTGGCTTACCCTCCTTGTGAAGGGTGTCAATGATTGTCTTCTGGATCAGCAGTCTTCCAAATGATTGTGTAGCCTAGTGAACCAAATTGAGAGACCATTTTGATGGCTCAGGAAACATTTGCAGGTGTTTTGAGCTGATTAGCTGATTGGCATGTCACCATATTCGAATTTTTTGAGAAGTTTCACTATTTGAGTTGAATTACTGAAATAAGCCTGAGACTGCAGACTGTTTTGTCTCTACCTTGTTGCCAGGTGTGTACAACTGAGTAGTAGGTGTAACAAGAATGCAGTAAAAAATACCAGGAGGATGAATGCAAGACTGTTTTTGTTAGTAATAAACAGCTTAACTAACGTTAAATCTTCAAAGTCTTTGGAAGATCAAACCTACATCATGGCTGTAGGTATATAAAATGAAACACATTGTCACCTTCAGCTCCAGCATCTGGTAAACTCTGTTTGGATGTATTCAAGACCTTTGTTTTTAATAAGGAATTTTTGAAACACACCCACACACAGCCTGTTCGCACTTGTACAGAAACAAACACACCCAAACAGATTCTTTCGCTTTCCTTGTGTATATTCTAAAGAATGATAGTACTGTGTGAGCAGGAACTTTACGGGAATCTTTACTGATAATGTATCTTCAGATTTGTGACTCTTGGCACAGGCCTCAAGGTTATTTTTATTTAATGTTTTGATAAGTTTGATCTCAGGCACAAGCTTGATCTGGCTTGTACAATTCAAGTCATTGTTGATGGTTCTAGTTACATGACACATGTTTTCAGATCTTAGTAAGACCTCAAACCTTTTTACCTCATAATTAATTAAGGAGCAAAGTCTTGTATACTATAGCCGTTAATTGGATATTTATCTATATTTGATGCGTGTTGTTATATATCCACCACTTAAAACAAACATTTAACCCCAGGAATGGGAGTTAAAATGGTAGTAAAAATAATACACCATAAATCGGATAGGTGAATGGCTGGAAAAAGGGGTACCTGTGGAAGTTATCGTTTGATATCACATAGGCCTTACCCTTGATATGATGTAATTTCAGTTGTTTTGCTCCAGGCCAGAGGTCAAGATGACCTCATTAAAGCTCTGCTGCCATGTAAACTCTGTCACTAAACTCAGTTTGCTTCCAGCATGCTGAGCAAATTTACAGAGACTCATCAAACATGATAGAGACAAGAGTACGCCTAATTGACTAAAACACTGCATACACTTGCCTTGTACTTAGAGTTTGTGAGAAAAAAAGCAAATAACACCGTTTGCACACCAGTGTGACACAACGTGTTTGATCAATCCAAAGACTACAATCCAAAGATGTGAATTAATGGTGACAGCTTCATTTCCTAATGCCTGTGATGTCAACTTAAGAAACATCGTACATGAATGAACTTGTGTTGTTTGTCACTTTGCTCTGATGCACCTCACATAATTCCCACACTTCCCAATAACAAGGTGTCAGCTTGATGTTATGACTTGCGATAGGGTAGAACTAGCAACAGTAAAACACAAATGCAGACTTTTGTTATCTCATTTTTAATCCTGGTATTTTATGGGTGTAAAAAAAGAAGTACCAAATATGTAGGTACTTTTTTGTGTTGTTTTATGATGTTTTTTTTTACTTTCGGTTTTGGTCGACTCAAATGATATGATGATGATACTTATAACCTAAATTAGTGGTGTGTCTGGACTTAATGTGCTCCTGTGGGAAGAGAAGGGAACATTTGTAGTTTGTGTCATTAATTGCTATGCACTGCAAACAAAACCATATTAAAAGCTTTTTGTCAGTCTTTAATGTTATACTGAAATAAATCATGTGAAGTTATATGTTAATGAAAAAATACTGCTCTGTTTCATATAAACACCTGTGTTGGAGTTAGAACATAAACACAGTTCAAACCCTAACACCGAATAATCAGCTGGTGTGAAGCACACCCTCTACATTAATTTAGGCTAGGTGGTTCTATTAAAAAAAAAGCCAAAAACCTTTTAGTTAGAAACTGATGAATTCTAATGTCTGTGTGTTCATTCAAACAGCTGCAACACTTACATTTACATTAATTCCATTTAAAAACCAAACAACAGGTTAAATAGTTTATGGAAAACATGACTATTATATTTGCAGTATTTCCTGCTGACTTTCTGTAATCATATACGATTCATTGTTTATGCTTTGAGGGCTGTACACTGGGACGATGGCTATAGAGCTACAGTACAATTGAGTGCTTCACTGTGCTTGTCTTGCACATCCATATGAATTTGAGATTTCTCAGGCGATTGGTAATAAAGAAACACCTGCATGTAAATTTGACTGCTCAGCTTTGTCATTTGTTCACAGCACACCACCTCTAGTGTTTACTTCTGTTCTCAGCCTCACCCTCATAATGCATTGTTTACAGTAAACTGCATGCTGTGTGATATTTTTATTCTGATTTACTAAGTAAAAGTCAACTCTAAGAACACTTTCATTTCAATAAAAACGCACATCAATCTTGTGCCATCACTGAATCATTTGCCACTGTCAGTCCCTTTAGCAATGCCTTTATCTGTCAGCTGCTTAGTTGAATGTTTGCATTGATTGAGTTATATACTTGCAATGTCTCTTTACATAGAGAGGTTAAATGTGATACACGTGGATTTACTGCCTATTCCTTCATATGCAGAATTAGAAAATGTTTTTAAAGACTTTGTATAAAACTGTATACTGTGGATATTTTCATTTTCTATTAATATCTTTAATTTCCCTTTTCTATACAGAGAAATTCCTCAGTAAATTTCCTGGAATATAAATACCAGCCAATGTCACTAAGGAATATTACCTAGTAATGGGATTTTTTTGGTCATACATACCATGATACAGATTTTATACTGTATAAACTGTTTACATTTTATATATAAAATGTTTGAGAAGAGGAATGTGAGCAGAATACAGTAATGTCATTGTTAAATGGCTAACTCATTCTTCTATGTTCGGAGAAATGAGTCAGTGTTTCTCCAGAAGGAACACAATGTTCTATGGGAAATAGCCTCAGTTTGTACCAGCTTGAAATCTCATCTTACGTAACATAATGATTTAATCATTTTGACATGGATACTGATGACATAATGCTTTAACTATCTTTCCAAACAAAATTAAAGCCTGAAGGGTCTCTGCATGTTAATGACACTAACCTGAAGGTCTTTTTTGTTAAAAAAAAACACTTTCTGGTTTTGGCTTTTTAAAGCAGCAGACTCAGTCAAAAACACAAAACACAACAGCTGTATGTCATGTCAGTTTTATATCACATGAGAGGAAAAATGTGTCATTCTTTTTCCTGTTTAAGAATCAAACAGTCATCATTTTTCCATAAGCAAACAGTATACTGTGATAATTTTAGTGCTATGTTTTCTGTAAGTATTTGTTCAGAACTAAAAATAAAAAGCACATGATTTTACTCAAACATGCTTTACACAAAGATTTGTATATCTCTGAAAATATGCAATGGTTGGAAAACGTAAATGTTATTTAAATATAAGAGGATTTACACCACAACACTTCTTCATGTCAGAATCATTCAAACACTTTCAGTTACTACTTATTTGTGTCAGGTTTGCCTCGGACTCAAATCTAATACTGGTGTGTGAGGTGGGCACAACACACACATAGATACACACTAGGCCAACTGGAAAGTTTTTGGAACCTGAGGACACCCACACTGACATCGAGATAACTGTGAGAAACTTCACACATACAACAGCTCAAGCTGAGGATCAAATCTTGGACCCTGGAGATTTCAGGTGACAATGTTATCCAGTGTGTTACAGTGCTGCTGTAACACATTCAAGAGATCTTGTAAGTTAAATCAAAAACACTTCAAAAGAGTTGCTGCTAGTTTCTCAGTGCTAACTAGTACCTGATATTTAAAAAATTAGATATTAACTATGCTTTCCATTTGTTTTCTTTAATTTAATACAAATCTTCAAAACAAAAATCTCTATGATTAAAAAAAAAAACTAGATTTAATCTAGACTTCGAACTAAGCTTCTGAAAGGAAGTGGGTGGTGGGAAGATTGCAGTCTTGAAATCAACAGCAGCAACAACACATACCGGGCCAGTGAGATCATTGTCCAGTCTCTTTCACAACAATAGCTCATGCAGTGCTAGGGGCTTAGAGAGTTACTCACAACCCACAGCTCATGTACACACTCTCATCATAATGTCCTTAGCAAACAAACTGTATTCATCTAAAAGATGTGAAGACACCGCTCATTTAGGTATTGCAACTCTTTAAAACAACATTTATCATCTTTAGTTATGTTGAGTGAATAGAGGCGTCTTTTACAGATGTTTTTATGGAGGGTAGGAGGGAGGGGTAAGGAATATGCCAGACTTCAAAGAGATAAGCAATCAAATTCCTTTGAGTACAATGTACTCTGAATCTAACCACATCATATATTCATACTGCCAATAAGACCATGGGATTATTCTCCTGGCACAGCATCAAACAATAAGTGGTTTTAGACATATAAAAATATCATTTTTCAATCATTCAATTATCTACAGTTAAATGCAGAGCTAGAAGCCATTTACAGTAATCTTTGTCTTACAGCAGGCATTGTAAATAAAATAAAATAACATAAATAGGACCCTCCTATTCATATACTGATTTTATAATCAACTGTGGCAGATAAGAGAACAAATTCCTTAAGCAATAAATAAAGATAAGTAAGTGGCAACTTTAAGCAGCTTCCGTTTTGCCTCATTTTTTGAAAGGCAGAGTAATAATAATAATAAAAATAATAAATAAAAAAACTAAATAGAAAACAACTTCATAAATGAACACACAAACTATACATTGCTTTGTACAGAATAGGAAACTGAATAAATTGATATGTAGTAGTTGATAAATTGATAAAAGTAGTCTTTTAGAGTTTTATCTCCAAATCAAAATGTTTGAACTTTTTTATGGTTTGGTAGGAGCAGAAAACACTTTCAGTATGTATTAGTTGTTTGCTTTCGGTTTGCAAATGAACGTTTTGCAAATTCTGTCTGTGATTATGCCAAGAAATTTTAGAACATGCCTCCAAAGACCTAATGTATTACCGTAAGATGCCCTGGGCTTTCATTGTGTTTATAGAACATGTTTATTTCTGTACAACACCCTAGAAGAAATGACCAATTATGAAATTACCTGGCTTAAACCACAATGGTATTATTATATTAACACTCATTAACTTTCATTATATCCAGTAACTTCTCAAAATTTTCCACGTATAAAAGTCCCAAGTAGTTGGACCTTGTGTGACGCTGAAACAAATGACTTGTTTAGGTTTGTTTAATTTAGCCATGGCATCCTACTTGGTAGCATTTTCTAAATGATACAAATGCCATTCAGGTATTGGTATGATAACATTTAAGGTGAGAATTAAGATGTGAATTATAATTCAGCCTACAACTATACAAGAATAAACCCAGTATAAAGTTTGAGGAGTGTGAGTAACTACATCCGCCTATAAGCCACATATAAGGCTGTACGTTGATCCCGGAAACAGGGTTACTTTAGTTCACTTCCTGTATTTAACACTTTATACACAATATGTGGTTTCACACAGGCATGTGTCTCCTCCTGGTGCTCAAATCCTAGGTGGCTTGTTGGGATCTATTAGAAGAACCTGGTTTGAAGCAGGACCTGCAGCAGTGCTTCCATGCTGAAAAATGGGTTAGAAATGTGTTTTGTGCTGTTTTATGAAAAACAAACAAACAAACACACACACACACACAAACACACACACACACACACACACCAGCAAATGCCAGTACCAATAACAAATGGTTAACAGTATCATCACAGACATGTTTATGTTCTAGGGCATGTGGTAGCCTAGTGGTTAAGGTGTTGGGCTACCTATAGGAAGGCTGTGAGTTTAATCCCAGGTCCACTAAGCTGCCACTGTTGGGCCCCTGTGCAAGGTCCTTAACCCTCAATTGCTCAGTTGTATAAAAATTAGATGATGTAAGTTGCTCTGGATAAGTGTATCTGCCAAATGTTATAAAAATGTACGGGTGATGTTTGCTTATCACCATATCATACAGGAGGTTTTTGAGCTACAGTTGCTGCTTTTTGCCGGTCACCATAAAATACTGATACTACCTAAGATGATGATTTTGTTCTGCTAAACAAATAAAAAAAAAAAAAAAGCCATTCAAGACCTAAATTTATAGAATGCATTCTGATGTCAGTCCACATACATTTAAGCTGATCACTTGATATTTCATCTTTGATCATGCACATCATCAGGATCATTAAAAAAGAACACATTTTTCCATGATGATCTTAGGTGCAGGAATAATTCAAGATATTCTTTGATGATTAGGTGGTAATGCTGAGATAGCAACAAAGTGTGAAGCATAAGTCTGACCGACCATTTTGCTGAGATCCCCCTAAAGACCCTAGTACCCTCAATCTGGTACATGACATTTGTTTGCTCTTTCGTTTAGACGTACTGAAACCCAAACACAAGCCAAACATGTGAGTTGCCAATAGAAACAGCGCGAAACTAGACTGACAGACTGACAAGTTCAGTTATAGCATCAACATAAATAAAACTTGTAGTGTTTATTGCATTTGCTTATATTTCTAGGTATAATAGTAGGGTTAGAAATGTAGAAGTAGATTTTTCTTTTGTGTGTGTTAATTTTGTGGTTTGTCATATATCTATAAACGACAGATTCACAACACCTGTCACTCTACTGGGTCTGATAATATTTTTGAATGAGATTAATTATAGGATAAATATCCTGACTGAATTAATGAGTGTTTGCTGATGTGTTTTTTACCCTAGGGTTGATATTTTTACCATATGTACTTAGTTGTCATGTGAAGCAGATGACTTAAAATAGTGCTTTTGAACTATTGTCTCCCTCAGAAATAAAATAATATAAATAAATAATTTAAAATGTAAAATGCACCATATAAAGACTGCAGAAGGAAAAACCCTACTTGTTTAAGTAAATGACTGAGTTATAATGGTGAAATACAGGTTAAGGGAAGGGACTCAAACAGGGGATCTCCAAAAAAAGGGGATGCCAAAATGGTGTATCAAAACAAAAGGGAAGTTTTTACTAAACTGAAACTGAAACTTTTCAGAGTCTAATTTTTAGTTGTATATATTATATCAGAGATGTTTCTTTATCTTTAGGGTGTATCTTTTTTTCATTTGCCCTTAAATACTTTAGTTTACTTGGTCACGCCTTAATTTTCTCTTATTCTTTCTTTCGTTTCTTGTCGATGTTTCCTCTTTTCATTTCTTACGTTCCTCCATGACGGCTGCTCTCGCTGTGCCCTCTGCTGGCCGAAGGCGGTAAACGCATCCTAATATAATTTAATTGCTTTGCTCACTTTTCTAGATGTTGCAAACATTTAACAGTGTGCTGAGTCTCCATAGAGTTGTTATTGCACTAATTGTTTACCAAGAGCTAACAGAGGCCCATTTCACAAGGAACCTTTCTGCCTCATGCTTGCTCTATAAGCAGGGAGGAGCAGTTAATAATATTACCTCTTCTCCGTTAGCTCACTGTGTCAATGGCAGTAGGGAACATGCCACATTTTTGCTGAAATTAGTGGACATGTACACTATATTAACATTTTGACAAGGGTTCATAACACTGTTACTCTTTGCTACCTTCCTGCTGGACACCTTTTCACACCTGATTTTGATAAATCACACAATGGTAAACAGTAATACAGTAATACAGCAGTGAGTTCTGCATGTCTGTCTGACTGAAAATGGAATAAATGTACTCTAAAATATTTTGTACTCTAAATGATTAATTTGCAGTATCACTAATTTGCTATCTATCTATCTATCTATCTATCTATCTATCTATCTATCTATCTATCTATCTATCTATCTATCTATCTATCTATCTATCTTCAGTCTAAGCTACAGAATTTCGTCACTAGAGGGCGGAATTGCTGGTTTTAAATTATCACCCCAAGTTTGATTGATAGATAAACACATGCTCAGTCTGATTACGCTCTCGCTCTCTCTCTCTCTCTCTCTCTCTCTCTCTCTCTCTCTCTCTCTCTCTCTCTCTCTTTCTTTCTTAAAATAATATAAATTAAAACATATCTACAAATGTGTGCCAGAATGCCTGGATCAACATTACCTAGAAAGCAGGCACAAGGCAGGGAGAGATAAATGGGGTTGGGTGGGGTGTGTACACTGGGGGTGGGAGAAAGGGGAAAATGTATTGCAGCTCTCTGGTTTCCAGTGCTGGATCCTGCTGAGCAGAGACTCTGAGTAGAGGTAGGTAGAAGTCAACTTTTTACACTGACTAGGGCCTATGATTCCTCTAAACTATGTGTTTATTCCTGGAGTATACTGTTTGCTCATTATTTAGATTCAGTGAAATGGATAATACTGCACTTCTGGTCACAATTACTTCTACTTTCTGTTAGTTAATTCTATGTACTTTGTATTTTATACAATATCCTATATTCTTACTTGTATAGGATTTATTATTTATTTGTGATGTATATTTCACGTCCATGGATGTGCCCATGAGGCATTTATCTTGTGTGGGGTAAGTCACATTTTTGCAGCCATCACTTAATGAAGATTGAAGTGATCAGTTTTAGCATGGCCACTGTGCAACATAACATGGATAACATCCCTCAGTCCAGTAAGCTAAGTATTAGCAGGAAAGCTCTGGATTAACATGACTTTTAAGGATTTGTAACAAGTGTCATGGGATTCATGTAGCCCATTAAGACTTATTCATGTTTATTTACTTGTTAGACTGTTACACAGCTTAGTTATATTCAATATCAAAGTGAAATAGTTCAAACTGGGTCTCTTCTTATGAATACTGGATTACTGGATACTTCTTACTGGAGTTAACCGAAGGCTGAAGTTAAGGCTGGCAGTGAGATTTACTCTGTTGGAAGGAGCTGACTTATGAAGCTAAAATTAAGCTTGGGTTGATTTGGAATTTTACACTTGGATGGTGAGTCGTGAAAGAGCTGACACACAAATAGTGTGAATTCTGTTTAATAGCCCTGCTGGAGCTGAACCGTATTGCTCTTGCACACACAAACTCTCTCTCTCTCTCTCTCTCTCTCTCTCTCTCTCTCTCTCTCTCTCTCTCTCTCTCTCTCTATATATATATATATATATATCTATATATATCTTTATATATATCTATATATATATATATATATATATATTCCAGGCAGAATGGACTTTATCCTTGATTTCAACTTGACATGGTTATGTTCAAGTAGTTCACCCTCAAGTCTTTTTGCTTTGTGCCAGCATCTTGACATTCACTCATGTTACAGCAGACAGGCAGTTTTGGGTTTCTGAGACTCAACACTGAAAGAGCATGCCCTTCCTTGTGTTTTGTGATGTTATTTTGGTCAGACACTTGCTTTGATTAAGTTACTTATTTATTTTTAAATTTTCTGTATTTGAATTCAGCTTTATTAAAGTAAATTGTTGACCCTGGAGTTTTACTCAACAGAATGTTATTTGATCTCATGGTGTTACCCTTTAACACAATTGGCACTAAAAAAATGTTTTTTTTTCTGCACTTCAGATCTACAAATTCCTCATGTTAATTTGTGAAACCTACCAGTCATCAAAATGCAGATAACAACACTTTGAATGCAATGAGGTATATTATGGAAGCTTTGCCATAATAGTTGCAGAGATTCCTGCTGGAAAGGTCTCATTTAAACCACTTCATTACCAGCTGGCTGAACAGGTGGCACATACTATTCTGCCGTGCTTTAATATTGTCTGAAGTGGGGTTGATGTGTGTTTGGAGTTCTGTAGACAGGTGGCTTGCTACAAAAATGTGAAGGGCTCGTAAAGATGTCACCTGGCCAGTGGGACTGACCGTGTTTGACCTGCTTAATTCCTATTTATAATTTCGTCTCCTACTGTATTAGTCTTTCTTCTAGCTTATGACAAACCAATGTCACATGTGTTCGAGGGTTTAGGGAAGTCAGTTTTTCAGCAATAGCAAATGGCTTATAAAAGATTATTTATAATGATGTTATCAAAAGCCAAAAGCCTTAGTTTTAATACATAATAGACATGCATCTCATAAAGTACCAAGGTAGCAGGTGAGAAATGTAGGAGGTTGGTTGTTTATTGTAATACATTTTTTTGCAACACAGAGCAGGTCAAAATGTTTAAGACCTCTTATTTCTGTCCCCTCCACAAAGACCCTCTTATCCATTCAAATTCACTTTTAGAGTTGTTTTAATTTGTCATTTTTTTAAGTTGTTTGTGCAGTATTACAAATACTGACTCAACAAAATAAAGCTGTTCTGTACTGGCCCAATCTCTGATAACAAACACATATGCAGTCTTTATCGTCAGTGGTTTCAGAGAGCAAACAATACAACAATATAAAACAATACCCTAAAAATACAGCAAAGCAATTTTTCAGATCGGTTTTGAAACCCTTAGAGTTATATTAAATGCTTGCACTGAAAGAGAACTCATTACCACTGTGTTTTCTATGACCGATTGCTGTGTTGGAGGAGACAGAGCTATTATGTATATTACGTAATGTCAGATTTAGCATCTCTGCGACGATGGATCTAATGATGTGTACATACTGTATGAATAGAATGATATCATTACAGTTTAAACGGCTCTATCACAAGTGTATTTTCTAGTATTACAGGATTAAGCTTAGTTAGCTGCAACCTGTGTGAGAACCTTCACATACACTGCACACAGATTTAGTTTACTTGTTCTAACATATAGCCATTAGAGACTGATCATTCGTCAGAACTACTCACAACACCTGAGTGTCTAGTGAGAGTCAGGGTTCAGGAAGAGTCGCATCCATGTAAAACCTACAAGCTTGTGTGCATCAGTTCTATTTCTAAGCCTCAGGACATGGCTTTTTTATTATTTGGGTGTGGTGATGTGAAACTGTGGCTTTGTATGATGTTTCCTATCAGTACTGTAGTTCTGCTCCGCACTGGGTTGAGGTCTGTGTTGATGTGAATGCAATCTGCTGATAAATGTGGAAGCATGTCTCTCTCTACTCTTCACCACTGTAACTCAAAACTCAGGTCTGCTATACCGGCACTAAGAATAGCAAAGATCTCTCTCTCTCTCTCTCTCTCTCTCTCTCTCTCTCTCTCTCTCTCTCTCTCTCACCCCACTCCCTGCCTCACTCAGTTGAAATGATCAAGTTAATTTTATACAAATAGCAATAAAAAACAAATCTTTTTCTCGTCTCACTCACTCACATATAGTAACTGCCAGTCATGAGGGCATCTTTGTGTGTGTGTGTGTGTGTGTGTGTGTGTGTGTGTGTACACAAGCACACTTACAGTATTAATACCTTCAGGCAATTTATTTAAACCAATCCACCTACTGGCCTATTTTTTTTTAAAGAATCTAATTAAATCCCACACATTTGCAGGAAGGAAATACAGTGAAACCTAAATGCCAGTCACACAGTCATGTAAACAAAACAAAGTACAGTATTCATCTTGGGTTTTGTATTTAAATATGAAAGCAATTCTTGTCTTTGCTCTGTACATGCTAGCTTTTAGTCTAGTCATTGTACATCCTGGAAAAACAGTCCCCCATTGAATCTGTTGCTTAGAGAATGAATGACACTAATTTGTAAAGACACAGACCATTTATCAGTGGAGTATTCTTTCACTTTGATGGGTTTTATCTCAGCCTGCCGTCTGTTGTGGTTCCTTCCATGCTTGTGTCTGTGTAATGAATGTATTTGTACTTTCACTGAATACTGCACAGCCTTTTTTTCTTTTGCCAGAGCTCTCTGTGTCTGGGCTGGTGCTGTGCTGTAGGAGCTACATCAAGCAGCCAAGATGTCAAAGAGCGACCCCCGGGACATTGATGAGGATGCTATCCTCAGGGGGCTCAGTGCAGAGGAGCTGGATATGCTCGAATATGAGCTGCAGGAGATGGACCCTGAGGTAAAGGACATATAGCACATTAATAAACATTCTCCATCTTGAAGCATATCTAAGTGCTCTCCACCCACACAAGTGCTCAATTTCTGCACAACCTACACATGGAGAAAGACGAATTTGTATTGTAATGTAATTTAACATGCAAAGAACTTTACAGATTTAAATGCATTAATTAACAGCATAAAGCTGGTTGGAAAGTCTAAAATGTATACTTCATCTCATATAACGTAAACATTTGATTGTCTTTGCACACCATTAGTTATTTTTTGAAAACAGGAAATGTTTACAATTTAATGACTGATGAACTTCTTTGGTCATGTTTCAGAATGCAATGCTCCCAGCTGGTTTCCGTCAGCGTGATCAGACCAAGAAAAATCCAACAGGTCCTTTTGACCGCAGTGCTCTTCTTGAGCACCTGGAGAAACAGGCTCTGGAACATCAGGACCGAGAAGACCTCGTGCCCTTCACTGGGGAGAAGAAAGGTAGTTTAGCTACTACTTCTATCAAAAAGGAAACATGGAATCTTTCTTTCAAACTAATTCTCAGTTTAATTTTAGGAAAGAAATTTGTTCCCAAACCTGGAGCAGGAAAGATCCCAGAAGAGGAGCAGATCACTCTGGAGCCAGAGTTAGAAGAAGCTCTGAGAAATGCCACAGACGCTGAGATGTGTGACATTGCAGGTAGGTGGAATGGCATATGTTCCAGCAATTCTCAGCAAAATTCTCAGCCTCTCTGTTCTGTTGACAGATGGAGCAAAGCTGTTCCTATATTTAATCTCGACCATCCTTGGCCTTTACTTAACCTTCCTCCAAAATCCTCAGTCTTAGCTACAGTTACTTAAAATATAGTCAGCAGGCGCACAGAACCCCGTGGTATACAGTCAGTGAAATATGTCATCATGAGTAAAAAAGCTTGTTTATTTTAGTCTTAAATGAACCAGGGCATCGAGATGAGACTAAGAACACTGCATTAGACAGTCCGATCACAGTAACTGCTAGCCATACTGCAGATATATAAGACACACAAATGTTTATGCCACATTTTAACAATCCAGGATTATCTGTTCACAAAATTACTTAAAAAGTCAGAGGAATAATAATATGGTCTAAAATAGTAATGGTCCTATCCTATGGCTCACTATGCATTACAGATGTGACTGAGCTTGGGCCATATCCCACAGTATCTGATTCTCATAGCTCAGCAGATCACCAAAATAAGCTGGCCAAGGGCCACTGGGTTAGTATTAACAAATGTAGGAAGGGGGGTTGGTAGGTTTGTAATATTTAGAAGGGCCTGTTGGCTGACTGCACTTATACAAACATATGGGAAAACACCAGTGTGTTACAGGTTGATAATGCTGTTTAAAACCATAGTTTCAATAGTAGTTGTGTAAAGTATGACCCTGTCCTGCTGAAGCAGTCCTGCTTGTTGAGGCTAACAATGAAAGTTTATACCCATCGATAAGCATCATGCAAACTTGGTTTTGAAATCATTGGTCAATTAATCAAGTAAAATAAATCAAATAATCTAAAAAATACTTGGCTATTTGCTTTCTAAAAGAAAACAACATTCTATATTCTGTTCAAATTAATATTTGATTGACTAAACAACTCAATTTACATTGAGTAAAAGTTGCAGAAATCTAATTCTAGATTGTTGTTGAATTGGTCATTAAAAGAAAGCTGAAAGGGTTAATTCTGTGCTGTGGTGGTGGACGAGGTTTTTAGCAGTTCTCTAAACTAAGTGTGGTAAAGCCATTCATCTGGAGCACATCCAACTTGGGATTTAATTTCCTTTACAGCTGTGCCATTCCTCTGTCTGTGTCAGTTTTGAATGACAATTCACATTTACCAAGTTGATGCATAGAAAGCTGGTGGATGCTTGTTGTTTTGCCAGTGCTATTGTCTTTGATATTGATATTAATAGTGCCTTGTTCGCAGGTTTATTATAGTGAGTATAAGTCATAGTGTAAAGGCAGAGTAGTGTGTTCATCAGTAGCTGCCTTTCTCTATGCCATTAGTCCTGAAAAGGTCTTCTTGCTTCAGTGGCATTGCAGCGTTGCTGGACAAATTGTAACCTTGCCAATCCATTTCAGCCATCCATTTTTTCCTATCCCAATGTGAACCAATAAATAGCACGACAGGGTGAGAAATGCAGAGCCTCGCTACAGCAGTTGGAAACATATTTACCACATGGTTTTCTGAGAAAATGCTTCCACCTGTTGGTGAGGACATGCAACAGTCATCTCTGCCATATTTTCCAAAAGAACCCTTAAGCTATTAATGCTGAAGTTATCATGCTTTCTTTGAAAATCTCACATGATTCTAATCAGGAAAAAAATGAGTTATGTAAAAAAAATTGCACCTTGTTTTAACTCATTGTATTTGCATCTTTGCAGCCATCTTGGGAATGTACACCCTGATGAGTAATAAGCAGTACTACGATGCTCTTGGTGCCACTGGTAAAATTGCCAACACAGAAGGCATCAACAGTATGTATCCATCTCATATTCATATATATATATTGTGATATACATTGTGAACTAAATCTATCTAATATTAATCTTGAATTTTGCATTCTATTAATCTTTATATTATTCTTTATATTAACCTTTTGTTCTATGTCTATGTTCTGTAAAGCTGTAAAAGGCGCTATACAAAAAAAAATTTAATTGAAATTGAATATTAATTAATGCAGCACTATATATGATTATTCACCACTTTCCATAATTCTTAACCGTGGTCTGTCCTGCAACCCCTTACAGGTGTGGTAAAACCTGATGTGTATAAGATCTACCCCGATGAGCCTCCCAATGACACAGACATTGAAGACACACTGCATAGGATCCAGAAGAATGACAGCAGCCTGACAGATGTCAACTTTAACAACATCCCGGTAATTTAAACCGTTACAGGACATTACAATCATTACCATATTGCACAAATAAATGAATGCTTTTGTAACAGAACATTTTAAACCTACATTATATTTCTTATAGTTTTAAACTTAAAAAAATATATATTATTAAGCATAATTAACTTCTTTGCTGGGGGGCACGGTGGCTTAGTGGTTAGCACGTTCGCCTCACACCTCCAGGGTTGGGGGTTCGATTCCCTCCTCCGCCTTGTGTGTGTGGAGTTTGCATGTTCTCCCCGTGCCTTGGGGGTTTCCTCCGGGTACTCCGGTTTCCTCCCCTGGTAGGTTGATTGGCATCTCTGGAAAATTGTCCGTAGTGTGTGATTGCGTGAGTGAATGAGAGTGTGTGTGTGCCCTGCGATGGGTTGGCACTCCATCCAGGGTGTATCCTGCCTTTATGCCCAATGACATCTGAGATAGGCACAGGCTCCCCGTGACCCGAGGTAGTTCGGATAAGCGGTAGAAAATGAATGAATGAACTTCTTTGCTGTGCATTTTAATTGATTTGATTTAACATGTTCTAAACTGTCATTTTGTAGGATTAATGTACCTCAGGTACATAAGTGATATATATCATTATAGGTTATTTATAAGTTATTTATAAGTACATTATAAGCATTATAAGTGACATTTAAAACAATGTAGAATTTTAAATCTTTAGTGTTTGAGAACCAAAAATATATATCTTAGAGATTATATTTAACATGACAATTTGCTCATTTTACGCATTTGTGTATTCATTCATTCATTCATCTTCTACCGCTTATCCGAACTACCTCGGGTCACGGGGAGCCTGTGCCTATCTCAGGCGTCATCGGGCATCAAGGCAGGATACACCCTGGACGGAGTGCCAATCCATCACAGGGCGCATTTGTGTATTATTTTAAAAAAATATGACTTTATTATAGTTCAGTTTAAATGTATTATAACTCTACTTATATATATTAGCTTTTGATTTGAATGTTTTTTGTTCCGTGCATTGTTCCTGGAAGTGAACAGTGAATGTAATGGCTGCTTTATTCTTCAATGAACAGTGAATGTAATGGCTGCTTTATTGTTTAGGACATTCCCATCCCGACTCTGAAAGAGATCTTCCAGAGTATGAAGCAAAACACTCATGTACTGAGCTTAAGCATTGCTGCTACACGGAGCAATGATCCTGTGGCTTATGTGAGTACTCCAAGTTACATTTGGCTATTTGGGAAAACCTGCTGGATGAGGTTGTGGATGAAGTCTGACAAACAGCCGAAAACAGCAAAAGCATCATGTAAAGCATTTCTGCTTTTAAGAAATCATAAATATAATTTATAAAAACTAGGATGTGAAATAGTGAGTGTCATACTTTGATCAGATTATTGAACAGTTATGTGCCATAACAAAATGGACAGAAGACTAATCATTTCAGTTGGGGATTAGATGGAAGCTGCCAAAATGCTTAAGATGCTTTTGGGCCACAATGTGGTTAGAAGGACATCCTTACATTTTCTCTCTTTACATTTTTGGGATTACTCAATCTTGACTTATCTTGTATCCGAGATGCATACATTTGACCCTGTGAAGGCTTTTCCAAAGTCAACACACCCAAACTTTATTTATTTAAAAAAAAATATTGAAATGAAATGTATCTAAATATCTTTTATAGTTTTGAAGCATTTAGGACATTTCATCTTGAGCTAATCTGTCTGTCCTTCTCGGCTAGGCCATAGCTGAGATGTTAACAGTGAACACTACACTGGAAAGCCTAAACATCGAGTCTAACTTCATCACTGCTGAAGGAATGATGGCTATCATTAAAGCAATGTCTGAAAACAACACCTTAGCTGAAATCAAGATTGACAACCAGGTGACAAGTCTTGACCAGCTTATGTTGCATGCATATATAAAAATAAATGCTTGGTTGTGCTTTTTTAAGGTTTTGATTGTGGCTCTGTTTCCCTTGATACAGAGGCAGAAACTGGGAGATTCTGTAGAGATGGAGATCGCATCTATGCTGGAGAACAACTCGAGCATCCTAAAGATTGGCTACCACTTCACCCAGCAGGGTCCTCGTGCTAGAGCTGCCATGGCCATCACCAGGAACAATGACTACTGTGAGTGCAGTATCACATTAAATGGCTTATTACATTTACAAGAGATGTGCAGCAGTCCTCATAACAGCATGAAATACAGCTGCAATTGTTACACCTTTAATATATTTCAAATCTAGAATAAAACACTGGGAGATCTGGTTCTAGAGGAGCCTGGATATTATTAAGGGGATATTATAAATTCTAAAATTTTATGTCACATACACAGTCATATACACTATGTCAAAATACATGTACTGTGCACTAAAACAGACAAACTATAGCATATGAATGCAGTATAATGACTGATTATATGGATATGAATATGGTGATTATAAAACAGCATTGCTGTTTATAAATAAAGTTGCAGTTACAGTGCATAATTGTAAAGTGTGCTGTGCAAAAAGTCCAGATTAGGTAGTGTGTGTTGTAAGACGAGTCCAGAATGGATTGATTTAATAATTCTTTCTCATATGACTCAGCTGTTATTAACATAGCATTAACATTTTTTTTTAAATCTCATTGAAAAATAATGAATGTATTACATTATATATGGCTTTACATATATAATCATCCATGGTCACTTCTTGTTTTCTTCATATTTAGTCCGTCAGCAGAGGATGAGTTGAGGGCTTTGGTGCTCTCTGCCGCAGCACTGCTCGGAAGACTCGAGACGGTGACACAGATCAGCCTGCTATGCTTTAACCTTTTAATCATCTACCATTGTGGATATCATTAACACCAGCTCTGCTGTTTGTATACACTGGGTCTCATCAAGCCAAATGTGATCTCACTTAATAAAAATCATGTGCTTTCAAATATTTCAATATATTCTTGTGAAAAAAAGACATTACTTGATCATTTCTTGAGCCATGATTTTTTTTTTCTTTCTTTTTGGAATATGGTGCTTCTAACAAAAAGAAATGTACATATTTTAAATAAAACATTATCTTTTTCATTGTCTAATCAGGCTTCAGTTTTGTTAAATTGAGATTATAAAACTGTCACCAACCGTCTCATTGGACGGTTATAAAGCCAACGCCACCCTTAATTCCTGATTAGATTCATTTTCTAAGCACATTGCAAATTCATAAGCATTTAATCATTAAATGTATAGCGATCAACAACATTGTTTAATGTGATTTATTCATCTAACATGCATAATTTATTCTAAGAAAATAGCACTGGATCAGAGTCCATTTATCCACACTGAAAGGAAAACTACTCAGGTCTAAAATCTTATTAATTAACGTTGATTAGAAACAAAGTCAGATTTCAGTTCAGTCACATGATTACCTGAACACAACAGCTTTCAGAGTCCGTGTTATGTAGCCACTGTTGAGTCAGTACATTGTGGTAAAACTATTGTGTACAGAGTTAGTTTTAGTTGTAACCTCTGCCTTCAGATTAGTCGGATCTTTTCAATTTCCCACCATAACACTTGACTATCCTCTGCCTATTTATACCTGCACAAGTCACAAGCCCAGTGATTTGGTTACACAGCTCCAAATATAGCTTCATACCAGTTCTGGAGAGAAGGGGGTGTATGAAGAAACCCCACCGTCAGAGCAGTTGCTGATCTCTTGGGTCTTTTTTTATTGACCAATGGGTGCAGACACAGCCATTCTCTCTCTCATCTAAAAACACAGGTCAGACTACTGGGTGACTGCTTAAATAAATCATTACTTATGAAATGAATTAATCAATGTTGAGATGTTGATTTTAACACGTATTTGTATTTTGTTTTTATTTCTCATTACCGCAGACAGGCCATCATGATTAATATTAGAAGACAGAAGTGGCACGACACTGTACACTCCCAGCTCTGACATTCTGGAACAGGATCCAGTTTTGTGACTTACTAGCTCTAATTTCACATGTGTATTTCACTAGTAGTATTTAGTATAGTGACAAAGACAAATAAGGAAATGTATATCAAGTCATGCTTTCTTTTAGTCTCGGTTTTCTCTATTTTATTACAAAGTTAAAAATGTGGTTCTTTTTAGCAAGACGCCAAGACACATTCTTGACATGTTGTGGGGAAAAAAAAAGAAAAAAAAACAACTCAGCTTTGTGGGGGAAACTAACTTCCTCACTGATCAGCAGTTCCTAATGCAGTCCATTTTTTTGTTGCTTTTTTGCATTGTCTGAGTTTGTAGCTTTAAGACAAAAAGCAAGTATTTTTGAGGAAGAAGATAGCAGTCCAGAAAGCATGACGTTTGACCCGAACGTCACAACATACTCTATGAAGTCCCATTTGTAGGAAGTGGTGGAAGCGGTTCCTCCTCATCTGAGTCAAACTCTACATTTTCATCTTTTACCCATTTCCCACTGGGGTCCTGTATCCAACCGTTGCTAATGGGAAAAAAATCAAAACAGGCCAGAGACAATTTGAGATAATTAGGGTTTAATAAGTTCAAATTAATCCCTAAATTGCTTCATGTAAAATGGCTGAAAAACTAAACATTGCATAAGTATTAAACGTACATAATATGTTCATTAAAAAGACTGATGACTTAAAATGGCTGAATGACATCATACCTCTTTAATTTAAGGTAATGTTCTAGTTCTCTGCATCTCTGCTCTGTGACAGGCTCAGACGCAGCAGGGTTGGCAGCTTTCCTTTTTTTTTTTTTCATTTGTGTCTCAATCCGGTGATGACTTGCATCTGCTAAATGGCATAAACATGAACAAAAAATCCAACAAATAAATTATGCACTACCACATCAAAATGTCAAATCAAATCAAATCAAATGTGTCCCCTTGAAATGTATTAGAATTATATATCTCACCAGGAACAGGTGTGGTATCCATGTAGATTTGGCTCTTAGCTCTGGGGATAATGTTCTGGTCAACACTGTAGTTTCTACTGCAGTCTGGAGTTACTGGGTTTTCACATCTTTCACTTAAAAATATCGACAAAAACAAATGATAATCCAATGCTTTGACAGAAGAAAGGAAGAAAAAAAAAGAAGACACATTTTTAAGGGAAACAATCAAATATTATCTATTTTTTTAATATATAAAATGCCTGAGACATGAGTACATATATAGTGAACTTTTTACACCACAATAAAACACATTCATAAAATATACCATTATCACCAATATGGTATTTTAAACTACGTACCATTTACACTATCAAAAAATGTTATATAGTTTTTAATTATAAAAAAGAAACTAAACTGTCCAATCATTACCTGGCCTTTTTATGACAGCTGTTATACGGTGTAGTTTTCAGCAAGGCATGGTGCGCTATCTTTCGTGTCTGTGTTAGTAATGGAGCAGAGCTGCCTGTTTCCTACGATCATAATATGACAAGCTCACAATATACATCAACCCTGAATAATACTGTACATAATGCAGTTATAAGTAACACCTGTTAAAAAAAAATCTATTTACATTTACCTGCCGATCATCTTCTTCATTAACATACTCTTGATGTCGCCTCTTATCAATTTCATTTTTTAGCCGAGCTTTTTTGCCATAAAACCATTTAAGACCTGGACACCAGAAGACCAGAGACAATAAAAAACAAGTCAACACTACTCTAATATACAATATAAAAAACAATGTGAAGAGCAATTCTCACCTTCGAGATGCCGCTTCCCTTTTCTGTGCACTGTCAGCATATCGACTGTGTCAAAAACAGGGCGTTGTGAACACACCAAACAGCTATACCTATACAATACAAGGGTTGAACAGATGTTATCAAATTAATGTGTACATACACAAATGAATATACTCTACACAGCCTAAAGTACATAGATACTTCAGGAAGACCTGGTTTAACCCTGACCTAAAATGAACACCTCTGAGATAAACTAGAACACTGACTGTGTGCCAGGTCTCTCCCAAAATCAGCACCTGACCTCACTAATGCTCTTGTGGCTGAACGAATGCAAATCCCTACAGCTACACTCCAAAATTTTGTGGAAAGCCATCCCAGAAATGTGGAGGTTATTATAACAGCATAGAGAGAACTAAAGGTGGCTGTTCCAAAAGCACATACAGGTGTGATGGTAATTGTCAGTGTATATCTCAACATTCACTCTATGGGCAAAGGTTAATGGCATATTCAGAAGTTTTAAAATCAGGACTGTATGCAGCCCACTAAACTGGAACACATGTGGGCCCCTTAGTGTCACTACAGGCCGGGTGTCCACAAACTATCTATAAAGTGTACTGTATTTTGTATCTTCATATTTTATTGCAGTCATATGAGTATTTAAAAAAGCTGTTAAACTAACTGCTAAACTGGCTGTACATGGACTACATGACATAACTAATGATCAAACTCCAACTGTAGTTGGAGACACGTACTTAAATACTGCAGAAAATGATGAATACATCAAGGTCTCTGGTCTAGGTCTATGGATGAGCCATATAAAGATAAGACTTTAAATGCAGGCAATGTAGAAGCTCTGTACATGTAGATCTTAGGTAAACATGGTGCATCAGTTAGGCTACAAAATGGCTTTTTATCAGTATGCGTAATTATGTCTGTACACCATAGATATTCAAGTCAAGGGGCTTTTATTGTCATTTCAACCATATATAGCTGTTGCAGTACACAGTGAAATGAGACAGCATGTCTCCAGGACCATGGTACTACATAAAACAAAGACAGAGCGAAGGACTTAGGAATTAGTCCTAGCCAAATAAAGTGCAACTGTGCAACCTGGTGCAAACAGTGCAGGACAAGACAAACAAGACGGACAAGACAGTGCAGGACAAAAAACAGTGCAAACAAAATATATAAGACAATGCACAAAAGACAATACACAAAAGACAATACACAAAAACAGCACCAACCAGTGTAAATACTGCATGTTTAACAATATTGCGTGTGCAGAAATACTGGAATAAACACGTTATTATTATAGCAGCAGTTACCTGAGACATTGTAAAGGACTGTGCAAAACAGCAGATATTCAGAAACATTACCTTCCATTTTTCATCAACGTAGCTTCGTCCTCTGAAATGTAGTTTGCCAGCAAATCAGCAACACGTCGTTTCTACAACCACAAACATAAACACAGTCTTTATACTATAATCTATAGTCACTCATAACTGTGCTCTCTAAGCATATCTGATACCTAATAAACTAGCAGCCTTAAGTAGAACTGTTAGCTAGATTAAAGTGTCTGCAATATTACATTTATATATTTATTAAAAAAAAAAAACACGTAATTATTTACCTTTAAGACATTTAGTTGACTACTGTCATTGCCTTCTCGTTTAAAAGACATGTTTAAAGCTAATACGGCTAGCGAAGCACTTCCTGTTTGTTCAAAGGAATTATGGGACATGAGGGTGGTTCTTAGAGACAACAGGGCGCCATGGCAACACAGGGAGATTAGCTTCGCCAAATCGCTTACTTTAATTCTCCATTTAGAAACTAGTTACTATCTAGTTAACTGTTCAGAAATAAAATAATGAAACTGATAAAGCAGCCATGGTTAGCGTGTAGGCTTAATGTATACTTAATCTAATGATGTGATGTTTTTTCTAGCTAAACTAATTTGTAGCACTGTTTAACATGAGAGTAATTAGCAGTGCGCGTTTCATTGTTAGCTACTTAGCTTGATCGTTATATAAACTACTTAAAGGACTGTTATGTATTTTTTTAGCTATCCGTCTGATATTATCTTCATGACTGGAACCGAAATGTTTTTGGAGTCCAGCTTCAGAAGTGCCAGCTAGTAAGGGAACTTTAGCACAGTGTTACGATACCACATACAAGTGTTGGGCGTCTTTGAGCTTGCTGCAGAAAGTGACCATGTCCGCGGATCAGACATCTGTGGGGATTGGAGCACATGGACTGCTCCAGGGACAGCGAGCTAAATCTTACGGCAGCTTGGTGACCTCCTCTGTATCACCAGTCCGACAAAAACCCATCCAACACAACGTCCAACCGGGCGAAACTTTACAAGGATTGTCACTAAAATACGGCGTGTCTGTAAGCTGAAGCTCTGAAAACTATTTTCGTTCACCTTAGTTAATAAATGCTAAGCTCTTGACCTAACCTCTGCCTGCTCTTTTCAGATGGAGCAAATCAAAAGGGCCAATAGACTGTACACCAACGATTCAATATTCCTGAAGAAGGTCCTCTCCATTCCCATTCTAACAGAGTCACTGTCATTTACTAATGAGAACGAATTGCTTGAAGATGAATCGATTCTTCAGCATCAGCAGGTCCCTGTTGAGAATGGCCAAAGAGTCTCAGAAATTCAAGAAGTGACTACAGATATTTCTCCCTCAGATTATTTGAAAAGGATGGATAGCTTGATTTATCAGTCAAAACAAGCAGCTATAAAGACATGTCAAGAAGCACAAGAAGTAAAGTAAGTAAAGCCAAAAGTGCGATGACCTGATCTGAAGTAAACTATTTGTCACAAAGAATGGACAAAGATTGGGAATCCGATACAGTTAAATACGAGTTTACCGTTTATTAGAATACATTTCTTATTTTCAAAAATGAAGATAAAAACTTAATAGATTTTTTTTTCTCTGTCAGTACCTTAAATACTCTCTCAGTATCTCTGTCGAAATCCATTTGGCACTAAACATTCATGACACTTAATACGCTAACAGTCTTTATAATGTAATTTTAATATCTTATTCGTTTTGTATTAAGTTTACACAGATAGAATACATGGCCAAACCTGACCATAGCATTCATGTGTACATGTTAAAAAATCCCATTGAGCACACTGCGATATGATTTCTGAAATAACCCTTGTTGTATATTTAACATCTTAACACCCATGGATATTATGGCATTCATAGTTCTTATGTACCACGTGATTTTTATGCTCAATGATAGCTTTTGATGTTTAGTTGCATTTTTTTCCCCCAACAATTTTAAATTCCAAATATTAGATTGCTGGTACTTAAATGAAGTATTTTTAAATCAAGGTTTCTCAAGTCAAGTCCTGGAGGATCATTCTACTGATCTAATCACATTTTACCTGCTCCAAACACACTTGCTCATGTTTATGGAGTCCTTGATATAAAGCATAAAAAATCAGTATGTTAGAAAGAATATGCAGGAAGTAAGTTGTGAGTTTTAAGGACAGATCTGAGATTTGTAGGGCATTGTTCCTTTAGCATTGGAAATGGGAATCCCAGAAATAAGTACATCACACAAATTTAATAAGCTGATATGTTATCAGTGTGTTTGACATTCATCTGTGTGTGTTTATATGACAAATTTTTATCTCTAATGCTTTTTAAAGGTTTTCTTCAACACAACAGAATCTATACAGACGTCAGGAGTCCTGCGGCTCTTCTCTGGGTGAACAGGTCACATTGGGCTCTGTGCCACTCACCATCACCAAACGTACCAAGAAACTGCGGGATAGAGAAGATGAGATTTTTCAGCTCTGAGGCTGGCTTATTAACCGAACTGCATGATTAGTGTGAAGTGTTTACGTCCACAGGAACAAATGAAAAATTAAGGTTGCACAGGTGAGGGACAGATTTCACTGGAAAAAACACTGCTTATTTCATTAGATTGCAAGGATCTGAGATCGCTACATGAATGATGTAAAGTATTGTGGAATTGATGTGCGCTGCCACCTGACTGACTGTGCTAATATGGTCTCAGGGACACGTGCCATGTTGGCATACTAGCCTAATTGTTTACAGAAGAAAAAGGAGCGCTGGTCATGACAGTAATCTGGTTCAAATCAGAACCGAACATTTGTTTAGAAATCAAGGAAAATATAAGCTATATATTTCATCTGCACAACATTTAAGGTGTCTAAGCCAAGTTTGAAATAATCTCTCATGGACACTTTAGTGCTTTACCATATGTTTGTTCTCATGTTTGTTCTCATGTTGTATGTGATGCTGCATAATTTGATTAGGTCACTTAGCTGCTGCACTGTTAGGGGTTATTTAATGAAGCAGGATTGCTCAGTTAGCCAAGTTTAAGTCAAAAAGAAAATCAGTCAGTAGCCCTCCTAGCTCACTGAGTAATCCTCTCTGAAACACTATTAATTGTCATTGGTGATGTAACCAAACCGCCTTGATGCAATATTTTGTCTTCTTTGTCACTGTGAAACAGAACTGATTTCTAGGTTGTATACACTGGCTTCCATGTTCGTCAGGGGAATTGGTATGTTACTTCTGATTAAAAAAATGTACCTTATAACAGTTTAGTATGCCAAATATCCTGTTTCTGTATTTGGATTTAAACCTGAAGTTGTTCTGGCCTAAGTCTGATTGTTTTTTTTTTTTGTTTTTTTTTTATTGAATTGAATAATTAGTGATATAGGAACCCTATTCCAATTCGCCCAGAAACACTTTAAAAATCTCAGATGTTGAAATGTCAATGCTGTCTGTGTTCTGTTTTTAAATTAACTTGCACAATTTACATGTTAGTTGTATTTGTATTCTAATTTAAACAATTTTACCCTGAACTGGCAATTAATAAGGACTCTGCATTTTCTTGTTCATGAATGTGGTCTTTAGTTGAGCTCAAACCCACTTGAAAGTGAAAAAATAAAATAAAGACCAGCATTTCCCCCCCCCTTATACACACCTTTAATTTTGACCTAATACCTGTGAATCTTTCTGGCAAAGCAAAAGAATAGTGTGCCTCTTTTGTATCTGAATTTGTATCCATTAAAAACACATGATCTATTCAAACAATGGAGTTGTGTATTCACCTACAGTATGTCCCTAGTTTGTACTATGTAAGCTGATGTCCCACTGACTGCCAGAGGGAATCATCATTCTGTCTGGTATGGTTAAATTGGGTACTCTTGCATGAATGTAAACAATACATAGATACAGCAGAGACAAATCAATGTCTCATTGTGTGAATTTGTTTTGTTTGTGTGTATAATGTATGATTTTATAAACCCCATGAGAATAGGTTGAATTTCCTTTCGTTCCCAGTTAACAGATATTAATTTGGATCTTAATTTCAAAGGCATACAAACAAACTAAATGCACAAGGTTTATTTACAACCAGGATTTTTTATGTATGAAATATACAGTGTATATCATCAGTGTATCAGTATAAAATGTCTGAGAATCTGTAGGCTTTTAAAATAACCGGATTGATCACCATTGCTGCTTTATCCAAATATTGAAGTTTAAAGTAACATGGGCTTTTATGAATTATCTTATTTTCACTTGGGGCAACAAAAGCACATTATATAGAATCATCAATGCATATATGTGCATTAGTTCGTTTAGGGCAGACAGAGACTTCAATCACAGTTCAATTGACGTTACACCAGGTGGCAGTGAAGAGATTTACTAATGTGGAACTGTGCTTTGATTTGATAATGTTTTTCCCAAGGCATAATTTTACAGATATATTTATTATACCCCTATTCTTACAGCATTGTAGCTTTTCATTCCTAATTTTAACTAGAACTTGAATTCCTTTTCAGTGGCATAAAATTGAGGGCTGGTATTTATTAATACCCCTTATAAAAAACCCCTTTATATATATATATATATATATATATATATATATATATATATATATATATATATATATATATATATATATATATTCTTTCCTTGTTTCTTGCTTTACTGGAAAGCATAAGTCACTAAGCTTTTTAGATAAGTGTAACCTTGATGGTTCATTAAGTACATTTAAATATAGTGCTTATTGATAAAATTAGGTCATCATCAAATTGTTCACCTCAAAACAAGTTTGCTGAAATGCCTGTTAAAAATTCAAAATGATCAATATTTCTCTGTGCCGAGAAACAATTATGTGAAATTTAATTTTCTTATCGTAAACAGAGAACAGTGGTGGACTAAAATTTACAAAAATTTGAACAAAAAGACTGCCATCAGTGAGATAATCACTGTGTGTGCTGAATATATAATTCATGGCTTGCGTTTTTCTAGTCCAGCACTTTGTTGGTCCCTTTAAAGAAATACTGTTTGGTGTCCCAATGGCACGGCGCTCTCATAATTTGCCCTCTTCGATCAGTTTGTTAAGTCCATTGCAAATTTTACTGAGATGAGGCTTCAAAGGGCCATTTGGATTGTACAGCTGGGTGAGAAGATCCGGATCAGAGTAATGGTTAAAGACATGGTTGATGCGTCCATGGGATTTTGCTGTGAGATGAGTCCCTACAAGCTTGAGCATCATGTCTCTGCATGAGTTAAGGATCTCTGATATCACTGCTTTGTCAAAGGTGAACTCAACCTGAAGCAGACAAGAAGGTACATTCAGTTAGAAAACATACGTGTTTGTAATAGATTGATAGTAAACACAGCAAATCAGTTATCTCCTGTAATAGACTAAAATAATCAGGGCTAGATTACTAATCAAAGATATAAATCCTGTATATTAGCTAATGGTTTAATTTAGATAATGTAAAAAGTTATATGAGACAATTTAATTAATTTCAAAATCAAACCATGAACTTCAGTTTTGGCAATTACACAACACAGTTTAAGACAAGTACAGACACCCCCCCCCCCCCCCCCCCCCCCCACCAAAAAAAAAAGGAAAACTGATTCACCAGGATCACTGACCACATTTTAACCAAATACAAAGTATTTGTTCGATTTCCATTTATTAATCTTTTTAGAGATTATGACGTGTTGTTTATTGTAAGTGTTTGTTGCTTTTTTGGACTCCTTTATCATTTGTAATGCTGGCTCCCATTTAAAACAGTTCAGCTCAAGCCCAGCCATTTTTAGGGTCATGATTGAGAACAATGTCCCCTCCAGAGACAAGCTGTTTCGTGTTGAGGTTTTGTTCAAACCGACCATCGAAAACACCCTCGCTAATGAACATGGTTTTTTTTTTTTTTTCCATTGGTTGTTGCGTTAAATCTTACCCAGATACAATAGTGCTATTTTTTGATTGGCTGATAAGTGTCAGGCTCGACTAAGAGCTCCAAGGGCGACGCGTTTGATTCCTGCCCGGTTCCATAGAAACAGCGGTGCGGACGGATACATTTTGGGCGCTGCGGCATATTAAATATATGATAAATAGTAAGTTTTTCTGCGTGACAAATACAATGTGTGGCGGGAGAGCGTGACAAAAGACCGAAATGTCACGCCCAATGACACTTGACACTTGACAGCCCTGCAAGTATTTTAACGCTGTAGTTTCGGCATTCACTAAAATCCGGGGGTTTCGTTACCACGACGTAAAGTGGGCGTGTTTCCGGAGGTCTTGAAAAAACGCCCTCTTTAAAAAAAAGAGCATACTACGAAGGACAAAACAGTCATATAGGTAGATTTATTTTAGAAAACAAATAAACAACCAAAAACTAGGGTTAGGGTTAGATGATCAAATAGGCCACGCCTACCCGATGACGCAATATCTGTTACGCTGTTCTGAAATCCCTGGAAATAAGTGCATCCCCTTTGGTTTTAATCATGTTACTCATGCTATCTGCTGGTATTCATTTTATTAGCTTGGTTAGCTTTGTTACAGACTCAAAGTATATTCAAAGCATACTATTCTTTATCAACTGCTCTTGAGAAACACGTTCATTTGGATGTGGACTAAGTTCTTGTCAAACTTAGTTCATGCAACACTTATAACAAAGATAAATAGCACCTAAACTTTACCTTAATCCTACACACATACACAGCTCTTATTTTTAACATTGTTGTGTTACGTTTTCTTTCATTTGATCTACTATGAAGTTACTTTCTGCATTAATCTAACTATAAGTGTTTAAATGATTGCATGTAGATAGATGTCTGTTAGCATCAGCAAATACATTCTTCCTCTTTGTGGTAAGGCTGACCGGTGTCAAAAAAAAAAAAAAATAGTTTGGTGATACACGCCTCATACAAATGTTTGCACGGAACAAAAGCACTACAATTTAGTAGAATTGTAAATATACGGAGTATCAGAAAAAAAAAATCAACATTTTTATACAAATTAAAATGCTACACAAACCGGCTGCTCGTAAAATAGAACAAAATCCTGTATTAATGTTGAAAAGCAGCATGGACATCTCTACACAGCCCAATATACATGCTTGTAAATAAGTAGTGTTGCTTTAATATGTTTGTCATGAATAACAGTAAATTATAATCCACACAGTTTGGGCAGCAATTACCATAAGATATTAGCTAAGGAAGCTTCAACTGTTTTGTACTGTGCACAGTGGCCTCTATGAATGCCTTGAGTGTTTTGTCATACATAATGAGCATTGGTAAACCCTAAATTGTTCCCATAAAGAACTCATATGCTAATCTCTTAGACACAAGCCTACACAATTACAACGCATAACGGATTTGAAATAAGCAGGGATTTAGTTTAAGTTCGTAAAAGAGAAAACTAATAATGCTAATTTGAAAACCTGAAAAAAGCAAATGCAATTAGTATACAGTAGCAAGACAGTAGTTTCAGTAAGTCAACTAAGTTCTGAGTCCAGTAATGTGTGCAAAAGTATGTACGTTCCTGCTTGCATCTGGCTAAGCTGGCTTCTGTTAGATGCACTATATAAAAGGCACACATAATGCAGTAACCACAGATTGTGAAACATATTAACAGTATTTTTCACACCATATAACAAAATGCAGATTAATGAATCTTGTGGTTAGGCTTTGTGCAATCTGTAACTAACTCAAACGCACGTAACTGTGTTAAATATTTTACAGCATTTTTTTACCTTTAGAAGCTGTGCACACCCTCTATAGCTTAGACTACTCAGTATGTAACTGATAAGTGATAATTATGCGTTTGTACTTATAATGCTCTTTCTTTAAAAAAATATATCAGTCAAATATTTGTCTCTGTATATCTAGGGGTTTACCTCATGGAAACTGATAGCTGTCATGGCTCCCTGGTGTAATTTCTTCTTGAAGGTCTGGGCTAAGTGGAGCTCCTCTTCACTGAAACGGTTGTGCTTAAAAAGCACTGCAATCTTCACAACAATTTTAACCAGGTCCTTAATCACTTTCTGGGCCTCTGCACGGTTCCCTGTGTACTCCTTTGAGACACGATACAGCTCGTCCAGGATTTCACTGCTGGTGTCATCAATGAACATCTGCACTACTGACTTATTGGCCATATTGCTAAGAAGCTTCTTCTGGGCTTTCATAGCCAAGTCTCTGGAGCTAAAGTTCTCCATTTCTTGTAAAGGGGAAGGGAGAAAAAGAGATACAGGTTAGCAAAATGGGTTAAAATTCAGAATGCTCATTTGTAGTTTGAGCTTTCATGCCTTTTTTTAATCATTAAATATAGAGTCTTTGAAATGAATGTCCATGATATGTATGTGATTTAAACATGTACAGGAGTGCATTCTTACAATGTAGGATGTGAACTAAATCTAAATCTCAAGCCAGCAAAAGACTTGTTATTCGTTTATGTTGTATGCTGTCCTCAATACCACATCCTTTGTTTCTTTTTTCTGTTTGTGTATTGTGTTACTGAGATTTTCAGCCTTTAGGGATACACCCTTAGGGCTATGCTGTAGAAAAAGTAACCTTGAGGGAGGGGAAATTGCCTCCTGCAGGACTTCATCAGAACTAACATGTCATGTAAACAAACTAATGACTGTCAGCCTTGATCTCATTTATTTTTCTCAATACCAAAACAGTAGTTTTTTCAAATGATCTAAATTTTACACAGTTAAAGTAAATTAACACAGATTAGACTACAAAATCTATTGAAAGAGACAGACAGACAGGCAGACAGACATGAGAATACACTTCCTGTTCTGGTATTTTTGCTTTTTGCTACTGTCTGAGCATGCAAAGGCAGGTATGAAGGAAAAGGTGATTGCATAGTTCGCAAGTTTCCACATGCATTTCCAGATTGGGCCATAAAAACAGGAAGACCAGAGCCCAAAGCTGCTCAAACAGCTCTCGGTTATAAGAGGAACAAAACATAAAACATATTCTATGCTTATGTTTACATTCTAACTCACTGTCACATCTGAATAACACAACTTTGAAAATAGGCTGTTAAACAAGTTGCATTTTCCAGTTTAATGCTTTAATACTGATGACTTTGGAACCTGACATCATCTTTAATCAGACCTCATCTAACTGTATACTACCTAATGAGAAAATAGTAATGAATTAATGTAATGCAATAGTAATTTAATCAAAGAATGCTGCTATTTATGTCATTCTGTATAAATCGATTTGCATTTTATACATTTACATTAACCAGGTTCCCAATCCAGTGACATTAAACTGTTTTCCCATTTGCAAGCATTCATTCTACAGTTAGGACTAAGTATTTGTTGACATCCTGAGCCGCACAGATTAGTTACGGTATACTGTGATTGGAGAATTATCTACAGGCAAGGTGAATATTTATTATTCTTCAGATGACTGTAGCATGTAGCCTAGGGCTGTATGTGCTGGTGCATCTAAAGAAGCAAGTCCTGGAGCATTTATGAGATGTAAAGTGTATTACTGGCTTGTGTTGGAGGCAGCAGCACTAACCATGTCATTAGAAAACAGCTAAAGAACAGGTCATAACCTGCTGCTGGAGAACTGGGACGGTGATCATGTTGATGTCACTAACGTTAATGTTCTGATTCAAACAGAGCAGGCAGGCTGCCATGTATTTCATAATAACGGCATTGTATTATACATATAAGGAGAGAAGCTTTATTAATCTCTTGTTGTGAGTTGTATATGAGTTTGACTCATAACTTTAACTTTATCTTTTGAGTCAGAGAAAACAAGCTGTCAGGTTTCACAGCGGTTAACCCGACAAAAAAAACCTTAATGCAAATAAATGAGGGCATCACCGAAACATTTATCTCATGTACACTATCAACAACAGATTCTCCCTTATTTTACTGATGTGTTTTATCAGGTAAGACAGCACACATTAACTGAGTGTGGTATGTTTGCTTTGCGCCATGGCAAGTACAGACTCTACATGTCTTAGTGTGTTTCATAATCTTTACGCCCTGTTCAGCACTGCAGTTGTTTTTCAAAAGATGACTGAGGAATGTACACGGTTGTTCATAAAGGAAGTGAAACTCTGTTCTGTTAGGCAGCAGTGAAGAGTTACCAATAATTTGCTTTTGTCGCAATTTCACAAGACAGTGAGTCAGTTCTGATACCAGGGGCCCTCCAGTTTTTCAGGCAACGGCTACTCTACATCAAACGAAGCAGTGAACATCTCCGCTTAATTAGGTCAATGTTAGATAGGGAAACTCCAGTGTTTAAAATATGCCTGTGCAATTAGAGTAAATAACTCTATCTTGTACCATCGGCACTTGACATAGGAATCAAGACATGATGTATCTCTTTCAGTCTGAACACAGAATAAACTCTCTCCTAACTGTTTATAAAGGGAGGCAGGAAGGATAGAGCCAAGACTATTTGTACTAGAGTGTTTTTGAGAAACAGCTTGCCTTCTCTTTTAGATTTAGAGAAACTGATCACAGAGATTTTGTGTTTGTTTCCTATAGCTTTATGCTTAGTTTATTGATTCTGCAATCCCACACCTGTCTCTAGAGCTGCACAGTATGTGTAGAGCTGAGGGCATAGGTCAGAAAGAGATGGTGCTTACCTGCTTTTTCTTTTCTTTCCCTCCCTCCTCTCTGTCAAGTATCTGGCCTCCTTGTCTGTGCAGCTTAGGTGATCAACATCCAGGTTTTTTGAATCAATGCTCTCTTTAAACAAGGATGGAACTACACAAAAGTTACAGAGAAACTCTCTGATCTGCTCAACACTGTGTTTCAAGATAATCTGAGCTGTACTTCCTTGAGGAACTAATTGTCTAAGACACACCCCTAAGTGTACATGTTTCAGTCTGCTTCTCTCTCTCTCTCTCTCTCTCTCTCTCACTCTCTCTCTCTCTCTCTCTCTCTCTCTCTCTCTCTCTCTCTCTCTCTCTTTCTGTGGCATACGCGTGCTCTTGCTTTCTCTACACACGCGCACGCACACACACGCACACACACACACACACACACACACACACACACACACACACACACACACACACACACACACACACAGACCGCCCTCCTCTCTCACGCTGCTAGCTGCTGACAGAGCACCAGCATGTCCTAACAAGTGAAACCCCTGTAAAGTATTTAGCAGTAATCCTAGTATACAGGTCATTGCAATTGGGAGGGGTTGCTTTTTTTTTGGATCACTATTATTGGAATTCACCCAGCCTCAAAAGCACTGCTGCTGCTTACTGACTCATGTACATGTCCCCTGAGAACTGGCTGTTTGGCAGATGAGGATGATGCAGTGCAACTGTAAAAACTTTTTCATTTGAACATTTTAATACTTCTGCAAGGAAAACGTCCATAAATTGACATGACTCCAGTTGAGCAGATCTGCGTTGAGGAAAAAAAGCCCTCATAGATGATATATTATGTCATTTTTGTGTTGGATAAATGGTGGTTTAATTTTCAAAACTCATGGTATTTTTATGGAAGGTCCAGCACTCAGGGTTTGTATCATTTAACCGAAACTACACTTTGTGCATTATGTTAGAAAGTGGTTAATGAACAACAACGAACTGCTCCACTTTGGCAACTCATTCTTGAAACTTGGAAGTACAACTTTGTGGTTAAACAACTTTCTTTGTACTATGAAGTCAATTTATCCTACACCTTTGATATAGCATGCACAATATATACAATATATATATATATTTCTCATATTTAAACACCTGTTTCAAAAGCTCTCCTTGAAAAAAAATCCTACATTTACCTATGTGCACATAATAGTATGGCCCAGACCAGACTAAGTCCAAAGATGAACGCTTATCTGTGTGTTATCTGAATTACAACCATCTGGACTAGAATCAATCTCTATTACAATCCTCCATGTAGCTGTTTAGTTTGGTCATTAGCCTGAAATTGTTTGCAGGCTTTGGGGTCAACATAAATACAGTTCTAATTTCTGATTTTGTGCTACACATTTGCAGAGTGCTCTGAAATCTGACAGTATGGTTCAAATTAGACTACATTTCCGTTAGGGTACGATAAACTGTTGCATTGAATTGTGTCAGTTTGTGTCAGTCATCTCTGTCAGACCACTGAGCACAAAGATGTGAAAACAACACCTTTGCCATTAATGAAACCATTATATTTAGCCTTTAATGTGCCTTTTGAGGATGTATAAGATGACAACCATTATGGATGTGAAACTTATTTCAAAACTAAAATTATTTATATATAGGAATAAATAAAGATGACAAATGAACTGATGTCATAAAAGTCCAATTTAAAGAAGCCCAAAAATGTCATTAAGGCCTCTTTTTTTATTTGAACATAGTAAAAAAAAAAAATCTGGTCTCTGTTAAGATCTCTGTTCTCTTTTTAATGCGTGAGTAACTTGTACATGAAAACAGACTGATTTTAATTTAGTTGTTAATCAGAGTGAGCAGGAAAATGATTCTTGTTTCATGCTCTTCTCTGAGATAAGAATGATTGTGAAACAGAACAGCAGTGCAGGGAGAGTCAGGGCAACTGCGGAATTAAGGTTTGTCTCCAAGGCAACAGACAGGAAGTGTCGCTTACTTGGGTTTCCTGATGACTTCCTCTTTATCGTGGAGTGACATCTGACATGTCTATATGTATGTGTGCTTGGTGGAAGAGAGATCTAACTTGATCTAACCCCAGGTTTTGCTTACCTCTGCATGTTTTCATTATACACCTGAGCTTCAAAGAGAAAAACACACTCACATAATCTAGGTCACCAAGAGCAATCTACACAAGGCATTATTTTCATTATTGTTGTTGTGTTGCAAATATTACATGTTTTTAGCTTTTGTTCATTTTGTATCCTAAAGCTTTAACATGATCTGTGACTATGGAAGAATTCTATATAACTGTGTTTTTTCCCTGTTTTTTCCCATAATCACAAATATGATAGGTGTTTGTGTGTTTGCATGCACTTAACATCGATAACATTTAGATATACTTTGTGAGCCAACTGTATACTGCATGTAATACTTTTATCTACTGTATGTGTAACACTGCTTTAGTTATTAAACAAACAGCAAAAAAGCATAAAATGCTGTATTGATTAAAAAAATTACACAACATTGTTCCATAAATATCCTTACTTAAAAGCAGTTAAACAATCACAACATACTCGCCCAACTGCGACAAAGCAAAGACAAAACAAATACAATACAGATTTGATGCAGATTTACTGTACCAGGTCTATTATATCACCTATTATATTCATAAAAGCATCAATGAATCTGAGAAGAAAAAATTTAACTGTACATACACATATGCTAATGAAATGAATCCACTGAAACCCAATGAGTGTATACATAAATGAGTTGTTTAGGCACTGACATGTGCCCCACCATTTCACCACGAGAGCTAAAGAAATCAAGCCTGCATATCAGACTTGAAAGCGTAATGCTGAGCGTCTGATACACAGGCTAAAAGAAAGCACCTCTCTTCTCCTGACAACAGCAGCATATGGCTCTCTTTAACATTTAATACATGAATGCAGCACAGCTTGTGGTCTGAGTATCCTGTGGATTCAATTATCATTTCATTAAATTTGAATATACTGTATTTTCTTCTCTTACTCTCTACTAGCTCAGTACTTGGTTCCATATCAGTTTCCATTTTTAAAAACTGACAGACATGTAAATGTGCTACTGAAATGTTTGTTTTTTTTTGTTTTTTTTTTTGATTGTCAGTTATGTCCCGAAATCTGTTGTCTGGTTAACATCCTGCTATGGCAGCAGTGTTAAGGATTATAAATTAACAGGTTTTAAATGCAGTTTAAATCTGCCCGAAAGCCACTGCTGTATAGAATCAACTCACATCAAGTGCTGGAATTTACTTCTCTTAATGTACAATAATAATGTAAGAATTTCAGAACTTGAGTTAAGCTGGTTCTAGATATATTTCTGTCAGTGAAGCAGGGCTATTAGGAATTCAGTCTGGTTTAAGCTATAGGATGAACGATTCCTTGCATCTCACAGAAGGGTGCAGGCTGCACTGCGCATTGGCAGGTTGGCTGGTAGCCGTGCGTACTGATTTCTGAAGCTGTGCTTTTTGCTATTGAGCACTGGACCTTCGTTCTTCTGGCTACCAGCAGGGGGTGAACTCTCCTGTGAATTAGCTGAGGCATTTTCTGCCTTTGTTGCTCCTTTGTTGTTCTTTGTCTTTTTAACCTTCTCCTTGTCCTGAGATTCATTAGTGGCCACAGTGGAGTCTGTGGTGCCCTCCAATGGTGGGATTGTGTCAGTAGGCAGATCTGTAGGGGTTGGCTTCCCCTCTGCCTGCTCCTCGTTGGGTATGTTTAGGTTGGAGTTAGAGTGCTTGGTATTGGTACAAGTGGAACTGCCCAAAAGCAGCCATCATGGGTAAGGGAATAGAAAGGAAACAATCATGTGCGTTGTTAGAGGAAAAATAAAAGTATGCAATGAGTAATCTATGTTGATACAGTCTTGCTACAGAGTTTGTTGTCTTTGCCATTATCCCCGTAACGGTTCCAGTTATTGTTGCATTGAATTTATTCCAGTCTAGTTTTTAAATCATCTACTTACCCGTTAGAGCTTCGATCCTCAGAATCTTTCTGCTCACTGCTGTACCGAAGCTCAGCTGGGGTTTTAAAAGACAGGTCCTTTTTGCCTTTCAGCCAATATGTCTTCATGTAGCCCTTCCCCTTAATCATAATTATAATTTTTGCTTTTATATATTCATAACAAGTACATTTTATAAAGTAATGAAATAAATATCTTGTGAAATTGTATATGTCTGGAAGCCACATACTCTGTAGCTATTAGGAATCCTTTCTATGTTCAGTACACTGGGTGAAAGAGTAATATGTACCTTTACAAAAATCTTGCCCCTTTCTTCAATGATATATGGCTCATGCTCCAAATGGTCCTTGGTGGTCTGACTAATGTGGATTTGCATGCCCTAATCACAGAAGAAGACACTAATAAATAAGACATCAGTTTATAATCCCCAATTAAAATGACTGAGATTAACATTCTTAATCATTTGTTTGTACTAGGATTTGCAATGTTTTTTCCTGCTGACTTCTCTCATTATTTATAAATGAAGATATAGTTATGGTACCAGAGAAACCATTAGATCATGTCTTACCACACCATTGGACTCCATTCGAGAGGCAGTGTTCACCGTGTCTCCAAACAGACAGTAGCGTGGCATCTTTAGTCCCACTACCCCTGCCACCACCATACCAGAGTGAATTCCTGTGAAGCACATCACGAATACAAATCGTTTTAATCTCGGAAACGGTATATATAAAATATGCTGCACATTTTGAATATGAGCTTGATAAAAGATCAATGAATTGACTGTGATGTTAAATATGTAGAATGACAGAAAACTAGAGCAGACTATGTAAGAGCAAAACAAAAACAATTTCATGGATGCAAATGTCCATTTTTTGCATAAAATATCAGGTGTCAAAACCACTATTTTTGCCAGATCTCAGTGCACCTACCAACACGAATCTGAATATTATCCCCGGTAGAAGGGTCTTTGAGGTGATCGATGGAACTCAGCATATCAAGAGCCATGTCACAGATATGGTGAGCATGAAATGTGGTCTTATTAGGCACTCCAGCCACCACCATGTATGCATCTCTTATGGTCTCCACCTGGGAACAGTGTACATCACATCGTCCTGGTTATTCTCCTAGACCTAAATCTCATTCATTCATTCATTCATTCATTCATTCAGTCATTTATTTTTAACATAGTTTGGATCATAGTGGCTCTGGAGTGTATCATAGATACACTGACTATGGGATTCTTGCCCACCAAAGAGCGTCACCAATTTATCTATTGCTGTGTCTTCAGTATGCGGGAAGAAACTAGTGAACCCAGAGGGAAGTCATGTTGATATGGTAAGAACATCAGAACCTCCTCACAGAGAGTATCCTGAGCAAAGAATTGCCTTTTGGCCCTTTTAGCTGTGAGGTACTGACACTTCTGGCTGTGCCACAATGCTACCCAAATCAAGACCTGAAAATGATTTCTAAACTAGTTAAAGATCTAGTTATGGTTAAACCAAGCTCTGTTGATTAGCTACTTGGTCTCTGAGGCCTATCAGAAGCTCTAGATTGACCATAAAACACAAACAGGTCAGAAAGCCCTGTCTTTATTGATTTGATTGATTGATGCCTTTTTTAATGATATACATTTTAATGTAACTTTTGTTACCTTATACACATTGTGTTTCTCACTGAGGGTGTCAAAAACAATGTAGATCTCATTGAGCATATCCACCACCTGCATGGGTGTGATGTGGATACAGATTTCATTAAATTTGACCACATCGCTGAACAGGATGGTCACATCTGGGAAAACCTGGATAATAGAGACACAGGACAAAAATCAGCCACAAACTACAAATAGGAGGATTATAATAAATCAACATTTATTGCCTATCGAGAATAAAGTTTATTTAGACAGAGAATCTGACGAGGACAATGCTGGCATGGGGCAATGGCCTGTTATCTAAATGATGCAAAAGGTTACTCAAGTAATTAGCTGGACAGGCACTGTGTGGGGGTTTGTGTGTGTGTGTGTACTTGACAGGTCTCTAGTGCTGTGATGCCTTTGCGCAGTCGGTCAGCCACAGCCTTTGGTATCATAGCATATAGCAGAGAGTCGCCTCTCTTCTTCTCCTCGTCCAGTTTCTTAATGATCTCTTGCAGCTGAGCATATTTCTGTTGCTCCTGTTTAGGCAGCACACATTTTCCTTTATTGTAATTTAGCTTGAAACCCAGAACTCCACAATGTTCTTTGTTTTTCTACATATAAAAACCCAGGTATCTAACAGTGTCATATATAACAAAAATCACATCTTAGTAAGAGACATTTACAGTCAAATGTAAGAAAAAAATAGATTATTAATTATTACCTAGACATTTTACCTACATTTTACATCTTTAACATTCACCTCAGATAACTCTAAGTGTTTGTTTCTATTAAAGTGATTATACAGTATTACAAATATCTAGGCAAATAAATAGGCATAACAGTTTGTTCTCATAATAGAGTCAATACTTGATACATTTGCATTTTCAAGATATTTTCACTTGCTAATATTATGTTTTGCAGTTTGTTGTTAGGAAATGCTAAGTGCTCCCTCATTTGAGAGCATGGTGTGTGTACCTGGTCTAAAGCCAGCTGCAGCTCGGCTGATTGCTGAGTTCCTGCCAGAATGAGCTCTCTGCTTGAATCATGCAGGTTAAGGTCATTGACATAAACGCCCATTTTAATCATGTCCTCCACCGTCTCAATACTAAAAAGGAAATTGGATATCTTTTAATGTGGAGTAAATCATTTGTAGCACTGTTTGATTTAGAGGTGTTTGTTCAGATTTGAGTAGCTAGTATGTTTGATCAAACAAATCCAGACAATTAAATTGGACATCTGAAATGATAATACTAAGCGATGTTAACACTTTAGTACTGGGTTCTAATGTGATCAGACTCGTTATTGACTGCTCAGCTTGCAACAGGCCATGCCATATTACCATTCAGCAGGCAATGCAGATGTAATTAAAGCTTACATGGGTGTGCCAAGGAAGATGAGTGAATCCCATTGAGGCACGTATTTCATCTGGCCTTTCAGATGAAGAGGCTTTTTAGGTGGTTCTCGCATGTCCTCAAATATAGTTTCACTGCACTTACCTAAATAGAAAAGAAAAGAGATCCTCAGTCAGTCAAATCGCTCATAGCCCGTCAATGTAAACATGTTTTCATGCATGTTCACCTGACATAAGTGACTGATATATTGTTGTAATTTGTGAATATGGCATCTAGCATTTCATCTACAAATATCATGGGAAAATTATCCTCTTTTTCTCTGGAAATGGTTAGCATGGTTCTGTGCAGATCAGTGTGGTTGTGAGTGAGTCTGTAGATATCACATCTAACCAGTGACGGTCTGGAAAGCAAGAAGTTCAATGTCTTCTCCTCCAGAGTTTGCTGAGCTGTTGTACTGGGTCAAAGCACTGCTGTACTCCTGATCGGCTCCTTTCATATCATCCATTGCCTTGACGTCTGACAGAGCACATTGGCACATTTATTATCTGACTGATTTAATATCTGACTGTAATTCTGATTAGCTGATGTCCAGTTTAAATGTATGATTCGTAATTGTGATAAATTCATTTTACACTAATATTAATAATATTATTCAATGGTAGGATACAACACAAAGTACGCAAGACCACATTACTTGAATCACATTTGATTGTTAGTCTCACACAGCTTTTAAATATTGTAAAATTTGAGACAGCTTTTCAAATAAAATATGTTCTTTGAAGTTTTTTATTGGACACTTTTTTGTAGCTGACAGTTTTTAAATCCTATCACAGATAACTCAAGACAAGCAAGATGAAATACGGTGTGAAAATGTTGGCATTCTTTCTGAAATATTCAACATGCTCCAGTCAGGTTATAGCAAAGTGGGAGCAAACGCATACCTCGTTCTTCCTTCTTTGGTTTCTCATTCTCCTCCTTCTCCTCAGGCTCTTCTTTGCTGAGTTTAGGGATGTTGACCTTCTGCTTGCTCTCTACAACTGCTTTTGACAGCAGCTCAAACACATTGTTGAGGTGAGTGTAGATCTAAAAAGAAAATACATAGTACAGAAAATACAGATACAGATACAGAATGGTGTCCTGGTTAGTAGCCAAAAAGAACTCTGTGTAGCCTCAGTTTGTCTCCACGGTTCGACAGCTCCTGTAATCTACACATGTCTATACACTTCAGGGAGTTCTCTTGTGATCATATAAACAATGTTGTTATCTGTTAATTGAAATATAACAACCTTCTACCTTCATCCTTTTTGATGTTAGTGATTCTTGGCACAGAAAGATGGGAAATGAGATGTAAATTCAATTCCTCCTCCAATTCCTATGCACCATCTCTGAATCAATAATTGAAACTGTCTTAGTGGTGTCTGAAAAGCTAAGTGCCTTTTCACATATCATATTTTGACCATTTTCAATAGATCACTGACGTTATCTTTCATTGCTGATATTCTCAAATCTGTTTATACTCTAAGTAGCTGAAGCTTCATAAATCACTAAATGTGTCTTTGGCATTATTGAACAGAAAGTGCCTACTCAACGAAAACACACACATAACTGCCTGCCCTACTTACATTGTCCCAGCTAAACTCCAACATGGGTCGCACCAGAGTGAACTCCTCGTTGACCTTTTTGCCCTGCAGATCCGAGAACACTTCCTTCAGACCATCTCCGATGCGGTACATGGTCATGTCTCTACGGAAGATTACACTAAAGGGGAACATGTCAAAAAAGATGCCCCTTTTCATAGGGAGCTTTTCATAACCAGGTGCTGTTTTCTGCTGGGGCATGCGGTGCTTAAATGCAGCATTGTCAAAGTTCATCTTGTACACCTACAAAAGTATTGGGAATGAAAATAGAGACAAATTAATTTCCCAACAACTGAGAATTTCCAGCTATTGCATGACTTTTATCTGTTTATTTCATAAGATCAAGTGTTGATTGTTTTTCTTACCACATATGTCATTTTCTCTGTTTCCTCTTTAGACAAAATCTCCACCTCAATGTCTGTGTTGTAAAATTGACGGCCCACTTGAGACAGTTGCCCTACAGACATGCATGGCAGAAATTCAGTCTAATAGCACAAACAATGTAGTACAAAAAAAAAATCTTATATATTTTGCTAGTCAGTCACTAAACGGAAAAATAAAAATTTATCTATTTCACTGTGCTCAGAAGCATGTTTGGGAATTAAGTGTGACAAGCTCTAACTTGTTCCAGTTGTAAAAAGGAAGTGCTGAGGCTATTTGCATTTTTAAGGTCAATATTTGGTTGATACACTGGCAAAATGGTTATCAATCTCCACTTTACTCATTTTCACCTATTTTTTATTTACATGATTTCACAAACATATTTAATCTACAGAGATAATGCATTGTCAAACCCAGCCTGTGCTTGGGTGTATGATTACAGTACCTTTGACAAACTGAGTAAAACCCTTTCTGGTAGAGCGATAATGTAGTGTCAGGCTCGTCTCACACTCTTCTTCCACACAAAAGCTGGGTGGTTGCACTTTGGGAAACGAGAAGCGGAAGTACTCATGCAAGTTATCCAGCTCATTGATGAAGTCTCGCACATTACGACCCAACACCTGAACCACACAGAAATGTGCAGAGATGACTGGTCTAATATTTAATTAGAGTATTCAAGTATTTTTGCATGAGTGAAAGTGAACAAATATGAAGTAGCACTAGTATTGCTTTCAATTTGTAGGCTTGTCTATTGATTCGTAGTCACCTTGAGAATCCTTTCATAGCCATAGTTTCCTATTCGTTTGACCATATAGACTCCGAAGGCATACATCAGCTCATCATGGGTCTTTCCCAAAACCTCTCCAGCTGCTTTAGCCAGACGAAGGATCAGATTGTCACTAGAACAAGACATCAAGTAATACCCTTAAAAAATGTAGAACTAACCATTGAATGTATGGGTTTGTATTGAGTTGTGGAATATTCTAGAAGTCTCGCACACACTTAAAGCATCCTGTATCATTAACAAACATACATGTACACATATGCATGATGCAACAGCTGATCATTTTCTGGTGAAAATGACTGTGCTCCTTTATTTTACATAGTACATCTACAAAGGGTACAAATCCAACATCTTATGTTGCATGTTTCTATAAGACAAATTTCCAAAACATATCAATAAAAAAGAGACCTGATTTGAAGAAGACAGCCTGCACCACATAATCAGAGTTATAAACAGTCATTAAGTATTACTGTAGGGACCAAATTTTAAAACCGAGATGATCGAAGTAAAAAAATGGAGGCAGTTAAGTTGAATTTGAATAGATGATCTCATGTTTTCCTCCCATACTATTAATGCTTTACCATAAACTAATCAATCATTTTTGTTTATTTTTAAACATTTGTGAAAGCTGAATTGCCATAAATGTAATTTCTTTTCCATTTTGCCTTGTAGCTATGACAACGTTTCACTCACTTATATATAATGGAAACATTTAAGACTGCTTGTTATTACTAATCTTTTGAAACTGACTGAGAAATAGGAGACTTACTTGTACATTTGGTGCCGTACAAACTTGAGGTGAGGAATCTCTGCCCGAGCCTCAATAAGCCTCCAAACATCCTCCCCATAGGACTCATTAATGTAGTCATTTACTGCTTCCAGATACAGGCCATACATCTTCAGAGGGTTTAGAACCTCCTGACCTCTGCCTCCACGGAGAGAGTAGGATCAAATATATCAGAGACGTGTATTTGCCTTTTAATTTTTACACACGCTTCCCAAAACTCAGAACACATTTATGAGTGCTAAGATGGTAGTAAAATGTAAAATATTACTAAATCATACAACCAAATGAGTATAGTGTGTAGGTGTTGCCTACCTGCAGTTCCTCAATTCAGTGCACTGGGAGGTTGCGACTGGCCCAGGCTAAAGCACACTGGCCTCCCTCTCTCTCTGCTCAACACCTGTTCCTGGCACTTGAAGCACTTCACACACTCCTCTGTCAGGACAATAGACATGGTGGGCTAAAACAGGCCAACACAGGAGAGCTGAGGGGTGTTTGTGGCAGGTAGATAAAAGCATTACACCACCAGACCTCATTATATAAAGATATGGAAAGCTGATATTTCACACTTTTTTAAATCAAATTCTTATCTTAATAAACGAAAGAGGAATGATGATTGTACAGATTGGCATAATAACTAGTAGTGAAAGCATTTTTTTTAACCTTTTTTTTTGTAAAAAAAAATTGGGCAATTCTGGGCAACGCTAATACTCAAATAATATAATAATAACACTCAAATAAATGGATGTTCAAAGACATTTTTTTAATATTATAATTTTTTTTTTTACATAAAATGAAAACGATTGCTTGGAATAGATTACTGCATTTTTGTTTTTTTTTCATTAAGTAATTGTTTTAACCCGAGTTATGGTGACTTTCCAAGGGAGATTGGCATTAAGGGTGGAACACACCCTGAATGGAACACCAGTCCATCATAGGGCATGATGCATACACACATTCACACACTCATTCACAGCAATGGGTAATTTATTTTATCCAGTCCACCTACTGAGATGTTTATAGGCAGTGGGAGGGAACAGGAGAACCTAAACACTCACAAGGACAACATGCACATAACATACACACACAATATCTCAGCAATTTTATCTGCTTCACCACCTGCTTTCAGTTAAACATTATTACAGTTGTACCTGATTGGTTGTAGTAGCAAAGAAATAAATGCCAGTTAAGAATTTAATATGTTTGGAAAAGATTTCAGTGAAAAAAAAAAATCTCAATACTGAAAATAAAGCTTAATCCACCTGGGTTCAGATTTTGCTGTTTCTCTATATGTAATTCCATAAATATGGTATAGGGGGCACTATTGCCACACTGAAACTATAACTAAAAAGGAATAAATAAAACACTCAATCCACTTTACAAGATGACACATGCATTTTTTTCTTTTGTAATTAAATAATACGGCACATATCTGTTCTCCAGAAGATTACATGACATTCTCCTCCTGTACTGTCTGTGTAATGTAGTGTATGTATGTAGGTTTATAGGCTTTTATGCTGTGAAACACCAGACCTGTGGTTTTGTCTTACCGAGAACCTAAAGAGCTTGACAATGCAATTAGCAGTCTTCTGAAAAAACAGATGAGAGAGGTGTGAGTCGTGCTTGTTTGTGCTTATTTTCTCTCTGAATGCTGCTCTGTTAATTGCAGTGCGTTTCTTTCCTTTCTTTCCCATGCCTTGGCTCTTCTTCTCCTCTGTCCTCTAATTTCTCTAAGGCACAGTTAGAGGACAAGTGCAGTCACGGCTCCTCAGTCGCAGTCATACATTCAGCTCTGAATGACTAGTGGTTTCCACCCATAACTTTTCTTCTGCCTCTGTTACAGCAGCTCAGTGAATTGATCTTCACAACTACTGTAGCTTTTGCTCTGGAAATGTATGCACATGATTTATGCATGCCTAGGTTCAATTTCAGTCCTCTCTACTAATCCTTCATTACAGTCTCTGCTTTTGTGCTAAAAATCCTCTGTGACTCTATTTGTGAGGCAAATCCTGAACACTTGGGAAACTAGATGCAATGTGTATGAGTGGATATGTGTGTGTACAGACTGCTTGCTTTCTGTGTGTGGGTGGATAAAATGTTTATAAGTCTAAAGTCAGTGCCCTCAAATGTTTTATTGAAGTCATGCATTATTTTTATGATATGATAAATGATACTGATTTGTTATTACTGTATATTTATTTTTTATTATATATTTTGTTATAAATAATAAACTTAATAACTTGAACAAAGATTGCCTTTAAATTATACTTTAGTCCCTTTTTTACTTGGGAAATAAGACAATTATAAAGCATTTTGATGCTATAATGTCTGTCTGCCCCAGGGCTTGCTGCTGAGCTAAATGTTATCATTTTGTCTGTGTAGTTTTCATAAAGATCTTCCTTTAAGCTTGTCACTAGTTGCTGCCAAACTAAAGAAAGCAAGATTTAATACCAGCTTCGATAATGTATTCGGCCCATGGATAAAATCTTCGGTTAGTGTGAGAATGTTAGCATTGATCTAGATGTTTACCATGAAATGCAAATCATTTTCACTCTATATGCTGCATATCTGAGATCCAAAAGATCTTTGGGGAATAAGTAGGAAGTTAAACCTTTTGACATTTGCACTACAATTTTCTAGTGCAATGATGCCAAATAGATTCGTTGCTCAGAGCAAAGCTGTTCATATTGGGATCTCAAGAAGTGATATAGCGTATAAAGTGGCAAGAATGAATGTTAGGTTATCAGAGTCAGAGAAATTATATTTTTGACACCAACTGCTTGTGTTGCTTTTGAAAATGAGTTACATTTATATTGAAATGAAGTAATCCAATCTTTTACTTGTCATGGAAAACTAAATAGAAAGGTGTTAAATGATGTGTTTTTATCTTAGTAAAAGATACAACAGACTTAGCATTTGTTTATTCTCTTTAGTCTTCATCTTGGTCAGACTTGTAGTCAATTTGAAGCAAACATATTACAATAAATAGGCCCATTAACCTTACTTTGGGCAGAAAACATAAGGTTCAATCAATTTTGATGTCAAGTTAAAATAATTTGTATGACAGATCTTTGTTGACACAAGATTGTGTCTTACTGGGTCATTTTATGTTAGAGCGCCAGGTTCCTTGCCTCTGTAGCTCACTTATAGTCACGTAATGGTGATGATCTGACATAGATTTCCCCGTGAGATTAATAGGATAATTAAGCCAAGGTGAGCAAGGCTAATATAGGTGTAATTTATTTTAACCAGGGTGAAACATGTTCAATAGTCTGAATAAAGTGTTTGTATGAAAGTAAAATAGAATTGTCTGGTATTATTACAAAAAGGAAGATGAATTGAAGGAGTTAAACCATAGCAGTCCAGTTTCACCACAGAGAACTTACTGCTTATTGATGAAATACAGTGTCATAATGAATGAAAGAATGAATATACTGTACATATAATATACAGTAGATAAACAAATCATGTTAGCGTTCAAGTACTGTAATGTTCAGACTGAAACTGACATCTTTGTATAGATTGGTCATCATTAAACCAGAAATAAAGTGACCAGTTCATGGCCCCAAATGACACCATGTAAGAATTTTGTGATAATGTAATGTATTACTTGGTATATTAATTCAAATTTCATGCCCATTGCCTCCAATGACAACATTGTTTCCCATCCTTAGTGTTGAATCATTATATAGTCTGATGACAGTAAGCAAGAATGACTTGCGATACCTTTCTCTAGTGAAGCTGTTGTAGTCTACAGGTTTGTTCATCCTCCATCCTACAACGACCACAACCACCACCAAAACCACCAGGAGGTCCAGTTTGCAGCCTAGAATGGAGCCACCTTTCCTGATTAGCTTATTCAACCTTCCTGCATCTCCAGCTCCAATGCTGCTCCCCCAACCGATTACAGAATAGAATACTGTGGTTGCAACCACAGATTGGTTAAAAGTCTCCAGCAATTTAGTACATACATTGAAGGTTTAATATTTCCTCAGGAGGTAGGGCCTGGTTCACAGTCTTCATCCTCCTGTAAAAAACCACCAACGTACTGGTCTTGGACATGTTGAGTAGCATTTTGTTGTTAATGCACAATTCCACAAATCTGTCCACTACGATCCTGTATTCCACCTTCTGACCATCCACTGCAGAGTCATCATAGAACTTCAGCAAGTGGCATGTTGTATCAAAAGTCTGAGGTGTATAGTGTTAACAGGAATGGAGACAGATTTTTGCAGCGCAAAACAAATCCAAACTCCAGATCCATAATTGAGGCCAATAAACACAGGCTTGAGTTTGGACACAGATAATCAGAAAAAATAGATAATTTAGATAAAATACATAAGGTGGGAAACACCGAACAGCAAGGCAGAGTGATATACAAGGATCAGCCAGATTAACATAGACTTTGACTTTGAAGAATTTGACTAGCAAACAGCAAAGCTTTGGACCTAGTAGTCATGTACAAAGTTCATCTATGTTAAAAAATAAATAAGTCTAAAAAAAGGTTTTCATTCTCTCTCTGTGTCACCTGTCTGTATATCCAGTAAAATTGTAAATGCAGATTATGCTATAGGGTACAGTACATATCTCTGCCTTACTAACTAACCTAATAGCTGACTATTAATCCAGGGGGCTTGCACATGCCCTGTCTGTCCTCTGTCTGATTACTAGTCACTTATGAATGTTCATTGTCAGTGACAGCATCCTTTTAAGAGACGTATGAGTTCTGAGAATATTTCTGCCTTTCTAATATAAATTCAATATTTGCCAGATCAGGGTTCCTGTAAGTCCCAATCTCAGGAGAGTTCACAAAGCAAGTTGTTTAATAGGAATGTGACTGCACAATGCCAGCACAGATGATTCAAATGATGTGGAAATGGAAATCTTCTGAACAAGCTATAGCTGGAACTATTGTATGCTGGCAGTGAATACTTAATACCAGTGTGTATCCTCTGCCATTTCTCCATCTCTCTCTCTCTCTCTCTCTCTCTCTCTCTCTCTCTCTCTCTCTCTCTCTCTCGCTTCACAATGTGCAACATTTTTATTGTAGAATCCCATGATACTTCTTTCTTATTGGCTTTACCCTGCACACAGAGTCAGGACATGACCTGAATCCTAACAGCATGCACCCAGGATAGAGATCCTCCCAACTATTCTTTCTTTCTTTCTTTCTTTCTTTCTTTCTTTATTTCTTTATTTCTTTCTTGACTAAAATGACTAAATTATAGATAGATATAGATTGATAAATTGGAACCAATTTCTTCAAGTGAAGCACTAGAGCTTTTTAAAACCCAAGCAAGTCAAGTCAAGAGACTTTTATTATCCTTTCAACCATGATGCAGTACATAGTGAAATAAAAGAACAATCCTCCAGGTCTCTGCTGCTACTTTAAGACACAGGGCTACATAAAACAACACAAAACTAAGGGCTGAAAAGTAAATTTAACCTAGACAGCACAATACAAGAGATGGTGTAATACAAAACACTGCAGGACAGATACATAAAAAAGAGCTTGACACTTCTACATTCAAACATACCATCTGTATCTGTGTCTTCCATACACACTATCAGGATTCATATAACACCTGTCATCAATATATAATCAACTGTTCTATAAACACCAACATTCCAACAAACACCATACACACCATATACAACATTCATATCATCTGAATCAAACATATTATCAACTTTTAATCAGAATGGCAAACATACCATTTAGACTGTCACCAAGTACAATACACAAGTATTTAAACCACTGCCTTATACATTTTATTAAATATTTGATTGGGTAATCTGTAGTTTGGTTTGACAAATGTATAGTGACAGTGTCATCAGTACTTATTGTGAACTATCTGTGCAGTTTTTGGTCCCAGGTCTCATTCAGTTTAGCTTTGCATGTTAATATAATAAAGCACCTCACTTCAGTCAACACAAATTCTAAATTAGACAGCAGAGCAGAGACAAGGAAACAATCATAGTATAAATTTTCTACTGACAATCCATTCATACAATCAGGTAGGTGTTTGAAATTGAATTATTGCATGCACCATTTCCTTTTTGTGAATTCTAATTCTTCCCCTTTTTCTGTCCTTCACTGTATCAAAGTTGACACTTTTCCCATTACAGCCCTGCTGGAGATATAGATAATGTGGTTATGTATACTAGTCTCAAATACTTATATATCTTCACATACCAATGTGATTTCTGCCAGTGACAGCTCCACTGTAATTGTATTTTCGCTGAATTTAACCATATTTTTATGCGGTTTATTCATATAAAATTGTGAGTTAAGAAAACTGGTCTATATTTGGATTTTTACTCAGCAAAAGATGTCCTTTGACTTTATTACTGAATATTCCTACACACAGATGACCAAAAATGCAGAATATTTGAATGAGTAACACACCCAAACATCTCTCCAGTATTTTGGGTTGATTTATAAAGTGAGTTGAAATAAGAATCCAGATACTTTTTATAGTTCCATTGCATATATCCACTTCAAACTGACAGACATAATAGCTTTTGACATTGTAGTTGTAAATATGAAAAACAATGTATTCATAAAAATAAAAAATTTGTTTTAAAAAGTATTCAGTGACAATTTACCAACCTTGGGAATTTGATGCAAAGCAGCTGTTACCATTCTACATAGAAACACAGAGCAACATAAAACACAGAACTAAGGGTTTAAAAGTAAAATTAACCTAGACAGCACATGACAAGTGGCAGTGCAATACAATACACTACAGGAAAGATACATAAAAAAGACTAGAGTGTGACTTGACACTTTTACATTCAAACATAACCTCTGCATCTGCGTCTTCCATACACATTATCAGGATTCGAACACCACCTATCATCAATGTATAATCTACAGTGCTATACACAACAACACCAGCAAACTAGTATACACACCATGTACCACTGGATTGATTTATACATTGAGGTGAAATAAGAATGCAGATACATATTATTTTATTTGTATTTTATTTGTGGCTATAGTTCCAATGCATATATCCACTTCAAATTTACACACATATTCAAATTTACACACACGTATTCATAAGCATTAAAAAATATATTGACATTTTATGAACCTTGGATTTTGTTGCAAAGCCATTTTGTAGCATTGCGGTTCAATTTTAACCCATTCTTTTTAGACGGTGGACTTCAATTCCGCTAGGTTATGAGGAGTCTCTCTGATGGACTTCCAGTTTAAATAGAATTCAAGGCAGAGGATTCAGGATTCAAGATTAGGTCATGCAAGTCCTCTAGGAGTTATTTTGGCTGTACATCTGGAGTCACTGTTTTGATGAAACGGTCATCTTCTCCCAGATTCTGCTACTTGGCTGATGAGATTAAATTCTCCTCCATCCCAGTACATTGCTCCATTTGTGTTTTCTTCATTGAAGTGTAATGGCCCAGGGCTGTTTGCAGAGAACCCTATCACGATTCTCCCACCCACATTTTTCTCTGTAGGTATGGACGTCTTGGGATCATATATATATGTATATATATATATATATATATATATATATATATATATATATATATATATATATATATATATATATATATATGTATATATATATATATATAACCTTTCTTTCTTCAAACATGACAAACATTATTATTCTTATTATTATAAGTGTTTTACAGACTATTTTTGTGTCACCTGAATATTTAGTACCAAAAGATCTGTCTAAATGTTTCTAAGCACAAATCTTTGTGCTTCTTTTTTAGTTCTGGGAATAGAGATGATTGTAGTGCAATTCATTGCTCATTGTTCTCTGGGTTTGCCTGGTGTTCCTGCTGCTTCCAGGTCACACTGCAACACTGCAACACATGTTCTGAAATCTTCTGTGGTGCACATGTCCTGCACATGTCCTGTGTCCCAAAAGTCTCTACATTTGGCAAATGTGAATTTTCTTTATTCTTAGTTCACATATATATCTTAGTTCATATTTATATTTTCTCATACCAGGATCAGGAAAATGTTGTAGGTTGCAAGGTTGCAATGAAAACACAGCAAGAACATCTCACACAACATTATTAGGAAAGTGGGAGAGAGAGTTGTGTTTATAATGCAATTGTAATTCTGATTTTTAGTAAAAACAAACAAACAATAAAGTTATATTTAAGTAAAATGTGTTCATTTTGGTGTGGTATGGTGGCTTAGTGGTTAGCACGTTCGCCTCACACCTCCAGGGTTGGGGGTTTGATTCCCGCCCCCGCCTTGTGTGTGTGGAGTTTGCATGTTCTCCCTGTGCCTCGGGGGTTTCCTCAGGGTACTCCGGTTTCCTCTCTTGGTCCAAAGACATGCATGGTAGGTTGATTGGCATCTCTGGAAAATTACCTGTAGTGTGTGATTGCGTGAGTGAATGAGTGTGTGTGTGCCCTGCGATGGGTTGGCACTCCGTCCAGGATGTATCCTGCCTTGATGCCCGATGACGCCTGAGATAGGCACAGGCTCCCCGTGACCCGAGGCAGTTCAGATAAGCGGTAGAAAATGAGTGAGAGAGTGAGTGTTCATTTTGCCTCTATATGAAGACTGTAGACTTTTTAGAGAAGAGAGTGTAAACTTTTTCCTCTTGCTGTATATTAGGCTATATACAGATACATGGTCCTACACAACAGCACCAGCTGTAATTAATTGAATAACAAAGCAATAAGTGTAAAATTGCAAATGTCTCTTCTACTGCCTGTTCTTGGCATGTGATGTATAGCCTCACAATCCACAAGTCAGAGTGTTAGAGGTGTTACTAATATGATGAGATTATTCAGGAAACTGCATCTCCATGCTCACTTATGTGGAGATGCCAAGGGAAGCCTCAGGCAGCAAAAAAAAGGATGGTAGACCTTTGACGTTAAAGTTATGTGATGTGTGAATTTTAATGTGATGATGTGCTGTGTGAGTTTTCATAGGCATGAAATAAGCTGCTGCTGCTTGTTGGAGTATTCACAGCCTCACAGCACTGCACTATGTGTAATATGCTGTCTCATCATGAAACGAAAGTAGTACATTCATATATGACTATTAACATCGTACATGAAATAGCATGTGCAGGTATGTGCTAATGAAGATCTCATAATCGTAATGCATGAGAGAATAGATTTGCAGGACGGAATAATGAAGTATACAGCAATGAATTTCTCAACTCATTTATGTTGCAATTTTTAGTAAACGGTTAAAAAAAAGAAAAAAAAAAAAAACTGGAACAGCTGTCATTTTGAATTAGATGTTTTCTGCACCACATTTTTGGTTAAATAGAGGCTGCATATTAAATAGGCTTTTGCTATTTCTGCAATGTTGATGATGGCAACTGCCTGGAACGCTGTACCATTATAATCTCAGTCCTGTTGCTGTGTCCTTTTGTTAGCTCTAATAGCCCATTACTAGTTCTGCTTTAAAGAGGTGAATTGAGTTGAGTACAGCAGTAATTAGGTATATGGTAAGGTGTCTCAGCCTTCAGTGTGCCAGAGGAGGCTCTCTCGGAGCACAAGCTCATTATTTCCCTACACTGAGTGTGCATTTGTGTGAGACAGAGAGAAAGGACGGTGTGTGTGTGTGTGTGTGTGTGTGTGTGTGTGTGTGTGTGTGTGTGTGTGTGTGTGTGTGTGTGCGTGTGTGTCTGTGTTTGTTTCAGTGTATAGTAATTTTCATGAAGGTCAGATAGTCCTTGCAGAAATATTTGAGGGAAAGGGAGCCAGCAGATCACAGCACACAAAACCTCCTGATAAATCAAAGGTGTGTGCACATACTGGGATAAGCAGAGTAATTACACCCCATTGCTGAAACCTGGATTCATGTGTGTCAATCCCATTGTGCATCTACACAAACACAGCATTTGCATATACAGATCAAAAGTAATCTTTATGCTGTCAATAACAGGCTCAGTTGTAGCTGTCTTCAGTTCACAAGTTGAGAGGAGATAATCTAGTCTGTAATAAAAAAAGACATTGACTGACATTTAGTTGGTTTGCTGTGGTCCGAATTCAAGTGTGATGGTTCCCGGTGCCCCCCTGCAGCACCGATTTGGTTTTAGACACACCTGATTCTATCAAACCCTGTTGCATCTGCGTTCATCTTACGTCAAAACATATGGAGAACCCAACACAACTCAGTTATGTGCAGTAAGGCACCTCACCTCTTCTGTGTCCCTGCCATATAGTCAGAGGTGGGTAGAGTATCCAAAATCTGTACTCAAGTAAAAGTACATGTACTTATGGAAATATTTACTCAAGTAAGAGTAAAAGTAACAATCTTAATAGTTACTTGAGTAAGAGTAAAAAAGTATCCGATGAAAAAACTACTCAAGTAGTTAGCTACTACTAGTTACTTCTCATCTGATTGATATGAAGCAAAAACCCTGATTTTCAAACTACTTGGAGAGCTTTCACACACCTTTCCTTAAAAGTCTCTATTCTGCTAATATAAAACACAGGTTGAAGTATATATATATATATATAAAATGTGATTAATGGTTTAATGATGTAAATGAATGATGTGCTGGGCTAACCTGCTCTTCCTTTTAAGATTAATTTACTTTATTCTTACATTTCTTACATTTTACATGTATTCTTTTGGTAGGGATAAAACAAAATATAATCCCGTTTTTATTTTCTATATGTTCTACACTTTAGTGAAAAAAAAAAAACTTAGTCAAAAAACTTAAGTGAGATGTCAGGATTTGCGTATAAATGCAAAACCTCATACAGCATGCAATTCAGTTTATTTTGTGGAACATGGATATGAAAATGCAGACGCTTATAATGAACGTTTGTTCATGAACGTGTTGTTTGTAGGGTTCACAGGATTGCACGAGAGCGTATATGAGGGAAAACATTCAGACAGTGTGTGAAATGTAGTATTACGTTAAGGTCAAAGTGCCCATAGTTACCAAATTACCATCAAATAGGCATAATTTTGACACTTACCGCTACATGTTTTTTTAGGTTGGAGCTGGAATTCTTGTAAGCTGCGATGTCTGTTTGTTTTGTTGCACACAGAATGCATCGCATTATAAAGCTATTATTTTTTACATCTTGGAGTGAAAATATAGAGTTAATTTGAGGCCACGGGTGATCTGCCTTTGATAAAGCGCAAACGTCTTCCTCTGCTTCAGCCATCATCTTCCAACTAAAGGCGCGCTAAACTTCAGCGGGAGATGCGCAGCATACTCTCGCGAAGCAGCCTCTCCAACGTCTCGCGAGACTTGTCATATAAACTAATTATTATTTATTAAATCTCATATTTATTAACATTTGTGTAACGGAGGAACGCCGCCGATTGTAGCAAAGTAAAAGTAAAGTTTTTCCACTAAAAATCTACTTGAGTAAGAGTAAAAGTACGCATCTTTAATGATACTCAAAAAGTACAAGTTACCCAAAAAATGTACTCAAGTAAATGTAACGAAGTAATTGTAATTCGTTACTACCCACCTCTGCATATAGTATACGTGAAACTAATGATGATCTTCGGCTGAAAAACATGCACAAGTTACTTTTCTTTCTGAACAAGTGCCAACATAAGAATAAGTTGTGTACACATTCATGGGAATCGCAACAAAATTACAGTCCAGCTGAACTCACACCGCTCCTACAGGTAGTCTCCAGTTCAGTGCTGCAGTGGACTTCCTGCTCTGCATGACAGCTTTCACATTACTAATTTTTCATGAACACCATCCTTTGTTTCGTTTTAAGTGCCAGCGTCAAAGATCTGATTCTCCAGAAAAAGTCTCTTAGAAATCTAGGCTTCCGGCTTTGTTTAATTTTTTTAATGACAGGAGTGGACAAATTTGAAACTCATGTCTAGGAAAATCACGCTACATATTCAGGTAAACAAACATTTTAAATTGCTACACATGTTTATTACACACATTAATGCCATGAATAGTGTGTAAACTATATCTACAAAGTCCTGCCACCTGCTGCACCAGAAACACTACATGAGGCACAATATACTGTATCTGTCAGTAAAAGGACTTGCAGGATTAATTAGCACACAAAGGTGACATTGACAATTTTCAGAAACAGAATCATGTAAGTATGATGAAACACTGATGTAACTGAGCAAAATAAGGGTTCATCTTCAAGCTGTCTCTTTCATGCTTGACCAAAGTCACCTCTCTGTTGAACATGTCAACAGAAACAAAGACAATAGCCACATCGGATGGTATGCTTTAACATGCAAATGAGGAGAGAACATTTCAATGCATATACATATTATATGTGCAATTTTTGGTCATACTGCTGTGTCACTTACTTGCCCAAACCTGATGAAAAGTAGGACTCTTCAGTGTGTGAGACACGACGGCATACTGTAATTGGAACACAATATGGGTTGAACTGTCATCCTTGTCTCTAGCCCTCAGGCAGAGGAAGAGAGTAGCAAAGAAATGGCTTTATTATACTTTACCTTTACCTCTAACCAGACATCAAAGAAACCTCTGTTGCTCTTTGATGTATATAAGGACTCAGGAAACTGTGTATTGACCACTGGTGTGGTGTGAACTTCAGTAAAAAGAGAGCACTTCTAAGTTGTTATTGAAAATGTCTTTGTGTAATGGCAGTGGTTCAGGAACCCATGGCAAACAGGCCAGGACGTGTGGAGGTTTCAGTAGGCAGTAATGCAGAGGCTGTTAGAGAGCTAAAGGGAATACAGACATGCCTTTGGAGATTGAGAGGAAGTTCACAGGAAGCAGGATAAAAAAAGAGCATTGATTATATAACCAAGGACAAAGCCAATAAGATATTTTGAAGCTAAGTGCAAAGTTTAATAGCTTTCTCTGACTCTTAGTCAAGACAGGAATAAAGAAATTAACTAACATTAAGTATAAGGATATATATATAACACATGGTGCTACACAACAGCACTAGAAATAATGAATGCAATAACAGGTCACTGTAAAGTGTCTATCATTTTTCTTTATATTTCTCTCTGTCTCACACACACACACACACACACACACACACACACACACACACACACACACACACACACACACAAGTAAATGAAAGTAAATAACACTTAGTATTTGGATGCTTATCCCTTGCTTGCAGTAACTACATCTAGCTGGAGACCCATTGACATCATCAAACTGTTTCATTCTTCTTATGTGATGCTTTTCCAGGCTTGTACCACAGCTCGTTTCAGTATTTATTTTTTTTTGGGCAATGTTTCATCCCTTCACTCCACTCTTCAAGAGACAAAATGTTGCTCAACTGGGTTAACCAATCTAACATGCTCTTCTGAAGCCGTTCTGCTGCTACTATCCAGAGTTCAAGCATCAATAAATATAAGTGATCCAGTTCCAGAAGCAGCCATGCAAGCCATCAAACTACCTCCACTGTGCTTGACTGATGAGCTTGTATGTCATGGATCATGAACAAATCCTTTCTTTCTCCACACTTTACACTTTCCATCACTTTGTCAGGTATTTTAAGTCACTGCAGTAAAACATACTCTACCACAAACTGTCAGCTTTCACTAGACAACATGCATCTAAAGTATAATCAAAAATCAATAATTCTATGAATAATCAACACATATCAAACCATTGCAACCTTAATATTTATTATTTTTATATCTTTGAGAAAGACTATCATCCTCCTGGAGATTTCTGCCAAAAAATCACATGAAAGAAATTACCTACCATTAGCATTAGCTTTCAATCAATTACAGCTTTAAGTACTGTAGCAGTAGCTGTAATGTAGAATATTACATCAGGAAAGCTGAGAGTTAATACTGAAAATTATTATTCAATTAATTTATCTTTTTGCTGGAAAAAAAGCTGATGAATGATAAGATTAATCAGTAATGTACATTATACATTTTCAGTAAATCTATTTTAAAATATACCTGACTGTAATTTGTGGATTGTGAATCCATACATCAAAATATAAGAGCTGGCAAAAGCAATTATACATTAACAATAATATTTAATCAAATACTGTAATAAAAGAGTTGGAAGAAAATGTGAATAATATAAAAAGACATCTTTGCAAGCTACATAGCAACAAATAACAGAGCAAGTCATATAGGACAAACTAGGAATAAATATACGCAGACAGTGATGGTGTCTGGTGGATGTAACCGAAGCTGAGGTAGTGACACATTGAACTGTTGTGTTAGCTGTCAAAGTTATTCTGAAACCACCATCTGCTGCAGCAACAGAAACAAATTGTTTCACAAATTCAATGATTCATAAGCATGAGTGAATTAAAGACATTTTAAGGATAATTTTAAGATAATATACTTGGTTGTCACAAAGTCTGTGAAAAATAATGAACGTGCTGTCATCTGTTGCTGTAAAAAAATAAAAAATGAACTAATACTATGTAATTACTAACTAATTCTAAAATGTAATTTATGTTATCACATATAATTGCATACAAACAACTAGAAGCCATAGTAGGTTTCTTGAGAACAGTTACTAGCACTGATGCTCCTCTTCCAGACCGCTAGAGGGCACATGTCTGTACATGTCTTGATCATTTCCTGTTTAAATAAAATAAAATGCACATAGACTTTGACTTCTGTGCAAAGCCTTGCTGTTTTGAACTGTGTTTTATGGAAAGATGTTTTGTGTATGACCTTTCATTGTCTGTCTGCTTAGCCTAGGTTTTTATACAACTTCTGATCTTTGGTATTTTTAACCGTGCCTTACCTTGTGACCACGTTTTGGATATTTATTTTAGATTTGATTAATTTTTTTTCTGTGTTTTATGGTAACAGCCCTAAATTGTTTACTCATTGCATTTGAATCCCTACTGTTTCTGCTTGGTCCTGGGACACTCTTCCACAGTAGCTATATAGGACTTAAAACAGTCACATTGTTTTGAAAAGACTACTATCTCATTCATTTATCTATTTGTCCATCCATTTTTCAGTAACTGCTTTGTCCTGTTTAGGATCATGGTGCTTCATATATTGGGATCCAGACCCTATGATGGAAACAGTGGGCATGAAATGTGGACACGTGCTGAATTGGACACTAAATCCCTTTTAGGAGACCATACACACAGAAACACATTCACACAATCCTTTACATCTATTGGTTGTTTTTATAAGGTGGGGGGAAATCTGAGGACCTGGAAGAAACACAGATTAACAGGGAAGAATGTGCACAGAACTCCAGAAAATCCACAGAGACAGTAACCCAAGTGTAGGGTTGAACCAGAGACCCTGGAGCTGTAAAGCGGTAATAGTACCCACATTAAACTGTGCCTTCTTGCCATCCTGAGATCTAATTGTCCAAACTGATCTGGGCATCATTTTGCACTTAACCTTGTTGTGTTTTTGTCAATTTGTATAGAATTGCCCAGTCATGTCCCCCGGTAAGCCAAAATAGACGTGAGACTGACTTGATTGATGACAAGCAAAGGCAGTAGGTACAGCTTAAGAAACTCAAATTTATTATATTCTCACTTTCCCAATAGACATGGCAGCATGTTATAGCAAATGTTAGACAAAAAGTAAACAATTGCACAAGGAAGCAATTGCACACCAGTACCTCTAGCATGATTGTGATGTACAGGTATTGACTTTTGCCAAAAGGCTAGCAGCACCTCAGGGATGGAAGTTTTCCAATCCTAGGTTAGCTGCAAGACCTTAATGTATTTTTCTTATTCACAGCTGTAAAGTTGCATGTTGCCTGCTGTGATGTAGTGTAGAACATTGTTGCTTTAAAGCCGTGTCTGCTGTGAAGTAATCTATCTGTTGTGTTTCCCTTTATTTTACACAGAAAATTTATTCTCCTTTGCTTGAAATTTTTGGCATCCAGGCATCCTCTGATGTAACAACACTTCTACTGCTGAGAGAGAGAGCTCCTGCTCAGAAGAAACACACAGTAAATATAAATAGAAATAAACTGCAAGAAACATATACGAGAACTTTGTAAAAACAGAGCTCTTTTAACCATCAATTTATTTCAGCAGTTACTGTTAAAATCATGGAGGTTTTATAGCTTAATACAAGTTATTCCTACCAAATCTGAACTAAATTCCTACCAAATCTAAACTACAACAGAAATAAAGTTTAATATCTGTCACTGTTATCTACTGTGTTTCTTATGTACACTTCATGTTTATCCAAGAACTTTGACTACTGACTATTAGTGTTCAGCTAGCTTGCATTGTTGAATCTTTATCATCATAATTGTCATGTTTACCACATTAGAATTATTAGAAATAAAGCTGTCATTAGACATTAGGATTTCAATGTTTTCCCATGGTTCTTGGTGAAAGGGGCACTTATTTTTCCAACAGAAACTGAAATCAGTGTGTGATTTGAAGCAGACATCTTTTACTTTTTACTTTTGTTTTCATTTCATTTAATTTTTTTTTCCATTGACCAGAGTGAAGAAATTATTGAGATGAATCTGGGTACTGGGAATATTACCTCTGTTTTTGAGCTGCATTGTGTCAGTGATGTCAGTCTTCTGTTTGGGCTCCCATGTACATTGAGGCTTTCTTCAAAACGTCTGCACTTCTCTCATCCGGTTAAAAGCTGGGATATTACTGCTAATCCTTCATGTGCTGGCACCAAACCTGAACAGCATGGAGCATCATATATTTCTCAGTTCACAGCAAGAGGTTTTTGTTCTCAGTCTGGTTGATTTCCACTTCTGGATGTTCATGCTGACACTCACCAATTGTGTATGTGTAGGCGTTTCTATAATTGTGTGTTTGGAAAATGTTCTGAGAATAGCCTGCTGTCTGCATCACCTGACAAGGTTAAAACCCTGTTTTTTAGTCTTCCCCATATTCCCTCTAACACCTGTCTTCAGCTCAAAGCATCAGCTGAAGCATATGTTAAACATATTGTCACTAATCTAGTTGTTAACACTCTGCAGAATAATCCACATTACCCTCTTCTGGAAAACAAAACAGAAATATAAACGTTGCTCACAAACCTTATACAATACAGGATATACAGTATAGGTTCTGACAGTAAGTAAATTACACCTTTGATAGGCTTCTTCTTTTCAACTTTCCACTTCAGCCTTCTAGAAACTAGTTTCCTCATTGTAGTATTTAAGAGAAACAGCATCATTATTCTATACTTCATAAATGTGAGTGTCCTTGTAATGTTTCTTGAGATAGAAGGAGCTCTATTCTTCTTAATCAATCAGCACAGAGATTTTGTCTTAGTTAAAGGGTTATGTGGTGATTTCTCCAATAATAAGCCCTCACAGGACCAATTTTTCTGGATTTCAGACAACTGAAGTTATACTCATTTCGTCTGTGGAGATACTTTGTACTAGCTTTTCAGTTCACAAATCTATTGAATCCCAACAAACAATGGCCCAGTCTGTAGTCTAACACAGTAACACACAAACACATGCTTTCCCCCACTGCCCACTATAGACAATTCATCCCACATCTACGACATTTTTTTTAAGACTAGGGCCAAAGTAGCTGTTTAATCCTCTGTCTAACAACCATACTACAGAACTATAATGCCTTTTAGGATGAAACAAAATATAAGTTAATACAAAGGAAACGTCTGAAATTATGTAATGCTGACTGATTTGTTATATGTTTGAAAAAAACTTTAGAAGAGATTTAAAGTGTCTGATGCAGAACTACAATAAAATAATAACAAACAATATAGAATGCTAATCATATGTACCAGGATCAAAATAGTGTCACACCAGCTCAAGCCAGTATAACTCCCAGCCACAGATCTTGAGTTTAGTCTGATTATACCTATTACCCTACTATTCATTAGAATTCAATACACCAAATACACAATTTCATGAATGCACCAAACCAAATTCTCAAGGGATTTTGCAGTATGATAACAATCCACAGTGCACTATCCCATAAGGCAACAGAACTGGAGCAGAATAGCTGAGTGCAAACGGTATTAATCGTTGTTCCTTGTGGTTAAACCATGCTTGTTTAACAACACCTGAGTGAATTGTTGAAGGTTAAAACAAGAAAAAAACAATTGCAGTTTTTGAAGAAAAAACATGTGGTTAATCTGATGTAGGTCAAATGGCATTGCCAACATGGTGGTCTAATAAGTCTGGATTGTATTCACACATACACACATTCAGTAGTGTGAAAAAGTGTTGGCCCCCTTCCTGACTTTAAATTTTTTTGCACATTTGTCATACTTTAATGTTTCAGATCATCAAGCAAATTTGAATATTAGTCAACAATAACACAAGTAAACTCAAAATGCAGTTTTTTAATTAAGGTTCAAATATTCTGTGGACTGACAAGTCAAAGGTTTTTGGAAGTTGTGTGTCCCATTACATCTGGTGTAAAAGTAACACTGCATTTCAGAAAAAGAACATCATACCAACAGTAAAATATCGTGGTGGTAGTGTGATGTTCTGGGGCTGTTTTGCTGCTTCAGGACCTGGAAGACTGGCTGTGATAAATGGAACCATGAATTCTGCTGTCTACCAAAAAATCCTGAAGGACAATGTGTGGCCATCTTTTTGTGACCTCAAGCTGAAACGAACTTGGGTTCTACAGCAGGACAATGATCCAAAACACACCAGCAAGTCCACCTCTGAATGGCTGAAAAGGTGGTTCATGCTTGAAAACCCTCCAATGTGGGTGAATTACAACAATTCTGCAAAGATGACCTGACCAATATTCCTCCACAGCGCTGTAACAGACTCATTGCAAGTTATCGCAAACGCTTGATTGCAATTCTTGCTACCAAGGGTGGCCCAACCAGTTATTAGTTGTTGGGGGCAAGCACTTTTTCACACAGGGTCAAGTAGGTTTGGACTTTGTTTTCCCTTAATAATAAAAACCTTCATGTATAAACTGCATGTTGTGTTCACCTGTGTTATCTTTGAGTAATATCTCAATTTGTTTGATGATCTGAAATATTAAAGTGTGACGAACATGCAAAAAAAAAAAATCAGGAAGGGGCAAACATCTTCACACCACTGTATACTGATCAGTACATATTGTACATGCTGTAACAGCTGAGCAGTAGTGTACTGTTATAGGTAGGTATTTTCAGACAGAAGCTCAGTTTCTGATATACAGAGCAGGACTTCAATGGCGGTGAACCTATCCTGATTTTATTTCCTGGTTCTAACTGTATATGTACGTATGTTTGTTTTGCATGTCTTTATATTAGATGCTTCAATTGTCAAAATTCTAATTGATGACTTCCTGTTTCCTCAATATAACCCCCTTCAGCCCCTGACTCAGTAACTGATTGAAATCTGCCAACTTTAAGTGGAAATCCTAAAATGCAGATGGAAGAATCATGGAGAGAGAAGACAGAAGGCATCTACAGTACAGTACAGTGATTATACACACTATGTGGAAATCTTTTTAATTGTGGCATGTGACTGCGGCAAAAAATGTTTCTGTTCTTTTTATGATTACTACCCTTATTTCCTCCTCTTGGAAAGTGATGAAATTGTCACTTCATTAAAGGGAGGAAGTAAGTAACAAGGAAGAGAAGTAAGGAATGGAAACAAGGTGGTGTAATATGAGAATTAATTAAGAAGCAGCCAACATTTAGCCAGACCTAGATCTTGTATTCTGTGTTTGTATATTTTTCTACCTGAGATTATGTTATTAACTGGTATGTTTTATTTATTTGTTTGTTTGTTTATTTATATTATATGTCATTGTCTATGAACTCTGATTGCAAAAAAGTATGTTTCTAACCTGCTGATTTCAATTCCATTTATGAAAATCTGGCTTTTGCAAATAAACTCCAGCAAATGGATCCACACCTAAACCTAAAGTCTGACCCCATTTAACAAATAGCATAAATTTCAGACAATGCCATTAAATCATTTCCAATTTTCTGGTTAATGATGAAAGTTTTGTCATTACTTCAGCACTAAAACAAATCAATTTGTTTACTATTGTGAGGTATACAATTCACATAGATAAAGTTGCCTTTTATTGTCAAGACATACTGCATTAGGTATTCTTTACCGGTGAGGCTTTTATTAAAAATAAGCTGCCCCAGGAGAAAATTATTACATTTTCATTCACAGCTCTCAGAGTCATTAGAGTTGAGTTAGAGCTGACATTACTTACTTGGGAACAGCCCTGGCTCAAAACAAAACCGTTGCCGTGATTTTTTAAATGACAGCAATATTCAGTCTATAACTGAACCACATTTGACACATTAATTATGTTTCAGCTTAATGCTATAAAAGTCACCCATCAATGTAATTATTTGATGATGCACACTTTGCTTATACCACAGAAAAAAATTAACCAAAGGAATATCCTGAGGCAAAAATCGTAGCACTGTTTGACCTCAAATTTTTAACACAGAAACTGTCATATTAAACAGCACTCTCAGGACATGCCTCTTAAAGACAGACAACTCTAATCAATATGCATCCATTATTCAGCACTAAATGAAAAATTCAATTCACAATAGACACTGCTTGTGATGTGAGCTTTCTGTTAATGGAATCTCTCTGTCTTTTCTTTCCTTACTTTCTTTTTTTCTTTCCTGTCAAAGTGACCCACCAGTGTGAGTTGTGAATGAATCGATATGGGAATAAACAGATGTAGCCTTCAACCCTAACTGCAAACCCAGTTTAACTTACATATCAATACTTCATGCTTTCTTCTACAGCTCCCTTTAGATCCAGCATTTTCCTTAAAACATCTGCTGTTATCACTTCAGGGACACCTAAGTGTCTTTTGCTAACAGGCAGCTTTGTAGTGAATTTGACATTTTGACAACAAATGTGCATGAGTAAGAGTTTTTTTCTTGAGCGTATACACATTACGTGTTTTATCCTTGATGATAAAATAGAATATAGAATATTAATAGAATATTAAACAGAAATAATTTACCGTCATTCTGAAAAGATCTTGGATTTAGACTCAAAGTTTATTACACTATACTATCTTTCATCCCTCTATTTTAACAAATCAGTTTTAAATAATGAAGACTTAGAGAAGATAATGTACTATTTATTGATTTATTTTGTTTGTTTGTTTGTTAATTCAATTATTTATTTATGTATTAATTATACTCTATTATCTATGCAAATAAATTCACATAAGTAGAAGCACCAGTATATGTAATTCAGTGTCATGGTATATGAGAGCAGCTATTTAAAAAGTGTTTAAAAAAAATAAAATATTGGAAAACATGAATGTGAATAAAAAATCTAAAAAGGATAAATGGTCTTGTAAGATTCTTATCTGTAATAACCCCTTCTGTGGTGAATTGGGGCTTTTCGGGAGTTGTAAACTCTGATCATACAGAAAACTAAAGATTTTTACAATTATTTTTCACTAAATAATAAAAACTAAAAGTGTATTTGGGGACTATGTCATTTGTTTTATTGATTGCTTAAAAGAGAGAAATCATCATTGCATTTGCTCAGCATTATATATCATTTGACTGTTTGCACTACCCTCCAGAAACACAGATAAGCTGCTGCCTTATCCAACTAAATGCTGCTTTAGAAAAATTACTCTTTCATATTTGACAATGAATGCTGAGATTGTAATTTGTTTGCTTATGTAAGGTTCTAGTGGGGTGGAGAGGGACACATTACAGTAATACTTTATTGGTAGCTTTCATTACACCTTATTTTGCAAGCCAACTGTAAGAAAACTGTGGATTTACATAAAACTCCTACATGAGGGTAAAAAAAACTATCTAGAGCTTCTTGGCGTTCACTTTATCTGAGAGAATTGTAATATTAAAATGCTCCAGGCAGCAATAAAAGGTTGGATGATTTGTTTAGTACTTTTTAATATCATATGCAAAAAAAGACACCATATCCAGAAAATGCAAGACAAAAGACTATATCTATGCAGCATTTCCTGACACTATAACTAATTCTAAGTTATTGATGCTCAGGAGCAGCATGAAGACAATACATAGCCATCAAATGCCAATTTTCAGCAGCAACTATAAATGCTTTAGTTTCCTCTGTGCTATTTTCCTTTAACCTTTCCATTAATCTGCAGTATATCAATGAAGGGACAGATGATCACACACCGTGGAAAGGTAAGAGCTGAGATGACCGAAACCTTCATGATGGTGACCTTTTCCAGACAGTAGAGAGGATGTCATTAAATGTACTAGAAATGTGTGCTGTGTGGCATAAAATCAGTGAAATCTAAAATAATATGGTAGAAAAAATGACATTCAGTAACAGCATTTACGTTGCATCTATAAATGAATTGAGTTTTCTAGTTACCATGTACCTATATCTTTCATTTATTTATCTATTGTGTACAGCTACAGTACTGATATCCTGTGAGCAATGATGATAGATAGATAGATAGATAGATAGATAGATAGATAGATAGATAGATAGATAGATACTTTATTGATCTATAAATTGATATTTTATTTGTCAAGAGAATAAAAATGGATGTATGTGAATGTGTATAGTATATCAGGAATATAAAAGTCTCCAATGCATTTTAAACAATTTTTGTACACAAAATGTTTAGATAGGCTTATGTTTTTATGTCTTCTTGTAATCCAAACCACAAGACAACCATTTTACAATTTTCTATTATCAAGCCTGCTGATGTTATCAAGCAAAAAATGAAATGATACATCACCCGCATGCCACGAGCAGATAACCTGCGGTGTAAAGATCTGAGTGCTGCTAGGAAAGGAGATGAATGCATTTGTGTTTAAGGCTGACGCTACTATCGATCGCAGGTGATCTGATAAGAATGTGGCAGTGACAGGCTGTTAACCTTAAACCTAGGCAGAATTTATCTGTATCAACCTTTTCCTTCTCCTCTGTCTCCTGTGCTGTCAGACTACAAGGACAATGCATTTACCTTTCTCAGCAACATTTTATAAAGCACCAGTTACATCAACGTATAGGATACCTTTCTATTTTTTTTCTAGTTTATGTTCCAAAAAGAAAGAAATTTAAATATTCATTTACAGGTTTGTTTAGTTTTCAAAAGTTTTCAATTTCTTCTAGCAAACAGTCCAGATTCCATCTTCCATAATTTTTAAATGATTAACAACAAAGTTAGAGTGTAGTAACAGTTATAAATCATACAGATAACCTACAACCCAGCTAGATAGTAGGATAGATGCTTGGAACTTATTGTTGTGTTATTTGGCTGACTTGCTTTACTTTATTTAGATCAACTTCATTTTTACCTCGTCTTGCAAAATTGAGGTTTAAGGGCCATGCTCAAGGGCCCAGCAGTGGAAGCTTGGTGGACCAGGGATTCAAACTCACAACCTTCTGATCAGTGGTTTAACATCTTAACCACTAAGCCAACACATTGCGTGAGATGCAGTGCCCCAACAAGCAAATATTTAACCAAATGTTATCCTGCCATTGCACAACCCACTTCAATGTACTCTTTATTCATTTATTTTTAGTAACTGCTTTATACCAGTTAGGAATGTGGTGGATTTGGAGCCTATCCCAGGAACACTGGGTGACGACCCTGGATGGGCCACCAGTCCATGCACATATACATTTAATGTTTAAAATCTGAGCATGTTATTGTCTAAAGCGTTTAAAAAACTGACCATGATTTTGAAGCAAAACAAACCATTTACTTCCAATGCTTACTTAACTAAACTAGCATTAAACACTAAAATTTAATGCTGACATTACAATATCAACTTAAATGATCTATGATTGCTTCCTTATTTGTTGCATACTGTAAGCATCTTGATGAACACACAGTAGCAACAAATGGTGCAGGTGAACCTATGCCACAGTTACAGGCAATTTTCAGATTAATACATCAGCCATAACTTTCTACTGTATATATCGCTAAGTGAAGTGCACAATCCCTACCATAAATCACTGCTTTCCTTTAAGAAAAATCTTTGTCCGTTGTAAATTTCTTTATGCATAATTTTTGCACTTTTATTACTGTGTGAGACTGAGAGAAATATATAAATTATAAAGAATACTTACCACAGTGAAAAAAATGTCCAACTCCTCTTCTAATGGCTCATATGGCCTCCATATCTTCATACAGATGGCAGTCATGGAGCTTAATAAGCAGTTTTATTGCTCAGGCCCAATTAATATACTGCATATATTTCTCACAAACACTGAAAAAAAAACATCAAACGTATAGTTCTTATTTTATTCTGTTTCTGTGAGATTCACAGCATGGGGCTATAACTAAGCCTCCAGAGAAAGTTGTTTTTCTACTAGCTGACAAAATCCAGCCAAAGCAGAGTAACCAGGTTCAAACACTTCAGGGGTTTAACTCATCCCTCTTCAACACACATTAAAATATTGTGAAAGCCAAAGGTTTCTATCTAGTGTATTGTGCTTTCTATTTTTTACTCAATCTTAGCTATGAATGTAGTTTCTGAGGGGCAGGGGGAAGGGAGGTAACCCCCATAATAATCAGAACTAGCCATTACAACCTCCCAATATTTATAGATCAACTGAGAAATGTATAGATATAATTCGTTTTGCAACATTATCAGTGCTCTGAATCAACTGGAAGCTTTTCATCATAAATCAGATACTAAAAGCAAGCCTCCATTGCACAAGTTAGTAAATGCCTGACTTTTGCCTAGGAGCAAAGCGCTAGATTACTGTGGACTGACTGAAGATGTAGAAAAGTGCTATTATCTAGCAGACTATTTCACATTGCTGGTTGTAGGGGGACAATAAAAATTTACAGTAACTGTGGGACAGTAAACATACACAGAAGGAGGTAAAATAATCTCATGAAATCTAGCTATTGACACTCAACATGCATACTAGCTAGTTTATTGCAAGTCAAGATAAGCAATAGGAAAGTATGCAATGAAACTGCAGATATAACTAAGCGTTTTTTTTTTCCTCCAGATTTGTTTATTTATTTTTAAAAATTTAATTAAAAAATATCAGGAAGCATACCCATTTACACTTCACTTCAAAACTTCAGTGTTCATACCGAATATATGCCCATGGCTACGTCCATCTAATCACAAGGAATAAAAATTAACAGTTGATACTAATCTTAGTGTTAAGTATGTGAGTGTTTAGGCAGAAAAATGGAGAAGCTCTTCTCATGTGTATAGCAAGTGAGACAGCTGTGCAATCAGCTTTTTTTTTTTAATTAAAGTTTTCATTGTTTTGCAAACCAGAACAAACAAAATCAAATCAAATAAATGAACGTCAAAATTACATAGTAACCCAAGGATGTGATTTAAGAAATTAGTTTAATTAGGTTTAATATCATACCTGAGTAAACATGTGGCAACAATTAAAAATGTAATAGCTGAGAAGTCTCTTGAAATGCACCATGCTTAATTAATTTTTTTTATGTCCTCAGCATATTTGCTGTTAGAGAAGATCGGTTTGTCCTCTGAGCCCCTTGTTAAGATGTTATTAAACTGACACTGTGCCCAAAGCAAGATGAATAAAATTAGCCTTCATGGCCTGCCAAAAATATACTTAGGTGTATATAAATCACCCTCAAAAGAAGAAATCTTTTAACCTGTCTTCAGCTTGAGTATCTTAGACATATTCTTAAATTGGGAAAGATCCTCCTAACTCCATGCTGATGTAAAAAGGTACTAAAATGCTTATGGATATTACTACACATTTGTACGACACAGTGAATTCACTTCTGATTATTTTAGAGAAATGAAATATTTACTGTTTTGTTTTACTTTCTGCAGATTTTGGACCTATTTTCATTAAAAACCCCACAAAAGAAGCTGCTTTTATATTGTACAGTATACCACAAAGAATGAACATACATAAATTCTGTTTCGATTCCTCAGCATTTATTATTCCATTGATTTTCTCCAGATCCTCTGCATCATGGCTGAAATCTATTCCAACCCTGAAGACATGCAGTCTTACCTCTTGCCAGATCTTCATCTGACATTCTGGTGTATTTGTGCACCAGAAATCTGGACTAATCCATATTTGGACTATGACTCGATAAGACCTTCTGCCACTGCATGTCATGCAATGCTGTAGGGTTATTAGCCTACTGAAATCTCTCCTGACTTGCCATCCTGTTGAAACTGGTGTCTTAGAGTCAACACTTGCCTCCTAAATCATTTTTGGCTGACTGCTGCTCACAGTTTAAGTATGTACTTTGGCTTAAGAGTGTACGTCGACTCTGCCAGATGCTAAACAAGCAGATTGGCTTTAGATTCTCTGCCTTAAACAGTCAGATTTAGACTTAACCAGATTTAAAAAAATGCTTTGTTATTTCAACCCACTGTTTCAGTTTTTTCTGTTTTTCCCCTGTCTATTATATATAAATATCTTTGACTATTTATGTGCTATTTTTGCTGTCTGATCATTATTTTTAATAATGTATATAAAACATTAAATAGAAAACAACTTTATGCTTGTACCTACTATTATTATACTACTATTATACTACTAAATAAATTGACATAGCTAGGGTGTCCCAAAGAGTGTTTTAGGAAACACAGCTGCTGTTTTATCAGAGACAGCAGTGAATTGGTCGGGGACTAGTGCTCATATAAAGAATGATGGAAAAAGGAGATTCTGTAATCTAGTCTGCTGAATATTGCCTGTTTATACAGAGAAGCACTGTGATATTATTATTATCACAAAATTTTATTCTCTCATCTTTTTTAGGGCAAATTTGGAGATGGTTCTGCATCCGTTATTTCAGCCTGCCTTATAGTGCATGAAACAAAGGGGATTTTTACACTGTGTTTAAAAGGTCCTGGTTATTATCATCCTAATCCCTGCTTTTAACCCTAGGTAGAGGAACATTTAACACTTGTAACACCTCGCTTTCTACTCTGGGTTATGACATGCTTTTTTCAGAGTTTTAGTGTTTTGCTAGCCTTGCTTTACAGTGCTAAACGTGTAACAATGCCGTGTTAGAACGTTACGTTTGAACATTACGGCTACATGTTTGGCAACAGACATCTTGTTAGTAACTTAACAGTGCATGCTACATATTACGTCAAAACCAGGACATATCAGAAATGATAAAGTAGGAGCAGTGTGACAAGTGAAACAGGAAGACCCAGGACTCCTTTTACCTGGGATTTACATTAACCCAAATAACTGTTTCAAGTGTGAAAAGGCCTAAAGATCTAATCGCCCTTTCTTACATTTTTTGTTTCATTTATTTCCCATTTTATGATTAATAATAGCAAAGTCAGAGAACCAAGAATAAATTACATTTTGATTACAATACAATGACTCTTCCTTATCAATGTATGCAAAGATCAAATTCAATGATGCTTATTGTTTGTTTCTCAAATTATTCATAACTCAAAAGTACATTTAAAAACAGCACTTGAACAACCTAAATGTTTGATCTGTGATTAAATAGTCAAACTTGTAGTTGTTAATAATTTTAATAAATGTAATATGCATAGTGGTGAACATTGAAAATTGCAATCGCGCTCACGGAAATTTACACGATTTAACAACATGGTGAATGTGAATTCACAAAGATGTGGATGTTTTTCAGCCTTTCTTTCCGACTTGTATTTCAGGATTTGTTTGTGCAGTTTATATTTATCTAAAAAATATACTTGTAAAAAAGCTTTATTTGAATCTAACTTTGGTTAAGTATGATCTATTTGAATTCAAAAAGGAAAAAAATACAGTAAAATATAATAGAGTTTATATATAACTACCTGCAGGTGAAGGTGGACATTGGTTCAGTTTTCTGGCTGGCTTTCATAACACCTTCATCACTGTTTTATGTACAGTGTGTGAGGATTCATCAACTGTGCTCAAAATCGCTTTCTCCTTTTGATATAATATGGGAGTTTCCTATATCAGACACAGACTCGTTCATACATCATTTTCAAAACATACTTTAACTCCATAGGTAAAGGTTGTTGATGTTGGCTTCCCAAAACCAGTCTTAAGGTTTAAAATAGTTATCAATTTGAAATCTGAAGGTAATTTGCAGTTTTAAACAAGAAAAAAAAGAATGTGGAAAGATTTAAGAAAGAAAGAAAGAAAGAAAGAAAGAAAGAAAGAAAGAAAGAAAGAAAGAAAGAAAGAAAGAGCAACACCAAACACAATCGGCAGGCACCGGTAAGCCACACTTACTATTAAACACAGCTATTTTTATTATTTACACACAGCAGTTCATACTTGAAGATAAACACAACACAACATATAAATAAAATAATTAGAAACATGTTTGTTGAACAGATCAATATATTTACACTGTCCTGTTAAGCACATTCTAAGTAGAAACAGAGACGTGTGCATTACTGACAGTAGCCTAAAACTCATAGCGAAGAAGACGGCAGATAACCCAAGAAGGTGCAATATCCAGATTGTCATTTGACTCTGAATTTCAATGTACAATGGCTTAAATGGCATTAATCATTTATATTGGAAGGGGTGTTTCTGACAAATTAGGAGAAATGACAGGGCCCAGGGTTTTAATTCTTCAAGCAATACAGGAAATCAAATTTTGCCAGACTACTCAAGCATTATTCACATGTTCTATTATTTCATGTTAAAAGCCTAGTGGTGCTTTGGTGAGAATAATGATATGCTGATTCATGTCTCTCTTTGCTTCAATTTGCAGCCTGTGTTTCTTATCAAACACTAATTCCAGGAACAGCTGACCAGAAACAGGACAGTGTGTTGCAGTAATGATTGGATTCAAATAGGCTGTAATTTACAGCTATGCTCCTCAGTAGTCTAATGAAAGCACCTCTCTGTATTTTGTAAATCATAATTGTCTGAAATGGACAATCTATCCTACTGTGGATGTCAAACCATTTAGTGGACAGAGTCAGGCATGGAAGGAGATACTGCTGTTTGTCTTCCTGCAGATAATCAGAGAATGATGAACAAAGCACAGCATGTTTATGGAATTTGGCTCATCTATTATCTGTTCATGTTTAAGCGTAGCCTTGCATGTTTCCATTTTAGAGCTTTTCATTTTGCTATGCCAGTTTCCCAGAATTCCAGTTTCACAGAATTTACCACAAATACCCAGAATACATAACTCACTCACCTATAAATTATAGATTATAGCAGTCTATGTCAATAGCTGTAGCAGAGGATAAGTGTCATATATAAGTGACAGCATGTTGTAGAGCAAAACAAGTAGAGTGAGATTAAAGATGGATGGAAAAGGAAAAAAGATCCGAATGCAGGGAATGAAACGAGAATTCTCTGAAATTGGGAAATGCAGAACCAACATAAAAAGAGCTCCATTTGTCTCTGAGTGCATGATCAAGTCCGACCTCTCCATCTCCACCTGAGCTCCAACTTTCTCTTCCACAGTAAGAAGCCTTGTCTTTTTTCTGCTGCTATCGTCTAGGACAGGCCTCCTCCTTCTCCTCTTCCTCTCCAGTCCAAATGGAGGGAATCTGATTTGAGAAACCTATTTTTTCCCTCATTAAAAGTAAAGCCAGCTTTTTCCTGCTGTTCTCCTATAATGTCTGTTAAACTCTTCTTCACAGGATGAGACAGGAATAGACATGCTCTTTGCTGACACTGGAGCTCAGTACCAAAGGAATCTAGTATCAAAGAGAGCCATGTGAAGAATGTCCACGCTGACCGCATAAAGAAATGTAACCAGGCATCTCTAGATAATGCTACTGTGGCATACAGAGATACCTTTGGCTCAAAAAAATATCCTTTAAACTACATTTCTTTAGTCACAGACAGCACACTTGTTTTTACGCTGATGTCTCTTCAGGGTACAAACACTATTCACTCACCATGTCTCTGTCTCTTACCATATCTAGTAGCCCTTATTCTTAGCCGAGGTGCTTTTGTAATTATTTGTTCCGCTGAGACGAGGTGACATTAAATGACTCTGGTCTAATTTTGTCCCTATTTGTATAATGGCTACACCATTCTTTCAATTAATTAACCAATTTAGACTCAAGCTATCATAAACAGTTTGCAAGTATGGTTGATAATATCTATAATCAAATTAAATATTAATGGCAATTAAATTAATGGGGTCAGGCGTTGTGATCTGAATAAGAAGGATGATGAGCTTCAGGAAATAAACGAACATCCAGTGTATTATGAGAAATATTTTACCTTTGTTTTATTTCATTTATTCTATGTAAACACACACACACACACACACAAATATATATACAAAATCAACATCAGCAACAAATATATCAGGAAGCATTATATATTATTATACTATATACTGTATTTAGTAAGGTATAAAATATATCTACTTTTTATTGCTAATTAAGTAGTTTAAAATAAATAGAGCTGTAATGATCAGGCCTGGAAAAGGACGCATGTGTAAGTACATCCTACTCACAGTGAGGTAAAAATTCCTTCTCCAAGGTTCATGGTTGCATTTTGGGGTCACTGTCTCCAAATCTACAATTAGGCATCTGCACCATGCCAACAAACTCTTTAAACTGTTTGCCTAAAGAAAAACGTCTTTTATCTCAACATAAATATACACATCTAAAGTTCACTAAACACCATGAGAGGTTTGACTTGTTGGTCAAATGAGACAAAGATAGAGCGCTTTTTTTGCCAAACTAATCTCAAGATGGATTTGGCATAAAAAGAAGAAGTGCTCAAGCCAAGATCCAAATGTTAAGAACGCTAGAGGAACAAAGGCCCTGAAACAATTTTAGGAATATACAGAGACATGGACTCCATGATGTATTCATTTTAAATTTTGTAATTTATTTGAAAGCAAGCATTTCAAATAAAGTTTAAAACTAAATTAAAATAAGAAGGAAATAATAGGAAGGAATAATAAGTAAATAAATGTGTTTTATTAGCATGTCTGCAGGCTTTGTTTGGTTGTGTACAAAATGCATAGACAAAAAAAAGAGAATATATGCATGTGAATACAAAGACTGATATGATGATATGAGTAAAATGAATATGAATATATTATTGTTTAAAGTGTAAATTGTAGACAAAATGAACTGATTTAAAATGAATGATCTCTCACAAGACATTACAACTAAGTTGAGGTTGAGGGTTCCACCAGGACATGATCCAAAACATACATCCAAATCTGAACAAAAATGGCTTAATGATAACAGCATCATGATTTTAACATGAAGATCCCAGTCTTCTTACCATAAGTCTAGAAGAGAGTATCCTTATATGTCGTGATTCTTTCTGTTAAAGCACTGCATGAGTAGATTCAGTGCTGGCACTTTGCCAATGTTATATTACACAAAGTACTAAATGTAAAAAAAAAGGTTTGCCAATTAGCCAATTAATATAACATATAAAGATGTTTGTTTTGCTATTTAATATATTTGCTGTGCATGTATCCGCCTGGCATTTAAAAACATAATGGATTTAACTTTCTAATTATGAACAAAAATAACATATAGTGAAAGTGCAGAAGCTTCCTAGATTACAACATTCTCTACGAACATTAATAACATTAATAAGTAACACTTGTTGAATTGAAAAGTCATAGGTAAGACCTTAAATGTCCCACCCCTTTGAGTATAAATGAAAGTTCATGGAGCCGCATATAATAGTTCTTCGGACATGTGCACCATGCATGTTCTCTCAAACTAATGATAAGGAAGGTGAAATTGAACAAGCAGTCACTCACAAATAAGAGTTGCAGGATGAAATAAAAGCTGCAAGACCTGTAAGTACATACTGAGAACAATGAACTTCATCACAAGCAGCAATTAAAAAACACTGAATACAAAACTCCTCTACTGAAAAAGAAGCTCAGGAAAGTGCACCGAAAAGCAGTTAAAAGCAGAAATCATTTGAAACAATATATTCTGGTTAGATAAAACTAAAATAGAACCCTCTGGGAATTATTCACCTTGGTCGTGTTTAGAGAAAGAAGGGTTTGGGTAAATGACCCAAAGAACACTACAGCTATGGAGGTGGGATCGTCATGGTGTGGGGCTGCATCTCATCAGCCAGAAACTAAATCTGCAGAGAAGAGGATGTTTCATCAAGAAATCTAATATCTTCTAAGATGTATGTAAATTTGAAATGGATATAATATGTATATTAAATACCAACAAAAATTTGTCTAATCTAAACCAAATTCTTTCATATTTTTCAATGTGACATTATGCTAATGAACCATAACTACATTTTTATATAACTTTGAAAATCATTCTGTATCAAGAATGGCAATAATTCTTGAGCTTACTGTATATACTATGAACTAAACAGAGAAGGGACTGTGGGACTTATTTATTGCCCACTTTTTATTGCCAAATGGACGGTTAAGGTTTAAAAGGGACAGAGATTTTTTCTGCTGAATACAAATTAACATGTCTATACACTTATGCATACAAATATAGACATTGTGTGTGTGTGTGTGTGTGTGTATGTGTGTTAAAGAGAGCGAGAGAGAGAGAGAGAGAGAGAGAGAGAGAGAGAGAGAGAGAGAGAGAGAGAGAGAAAGAGAGAGAGAGAGAGAGAGAGAGAGAGAGAGAGAGAGGGAGATGTTATAAAATGTGCTACAGGGTAGAAAAGCAGTGTCACGCTGCCAATCATATCATCCACACAATGAACAGACAACCTCCTGTTTGAGATTTACAGCTGTCAATTTCATTAATCACTGAGAGCAGTGATAAACATAAACACACTTTAAAACTGTAGCTAATACTCTCACTCACTCTCTCACTCATTTTCCACCGCTTATCCGAACTACCTCGGGTCACGGGGAGCCTGTGCCTATCTCAGGCGTCATCGGGCATCAAGGCAGGATACACCCTGGACACACACACACACTCTCATTCACTCACACAATCACACACTATGGACAATTTTCCAGAGATGCCAATCAACCTACCATGCATGTCTTTGGACCGGGGGAGGAAACCGGAGTAGCTAATACTCATGAAAGAAAATTCAGTGAGGGTTGAGTACTAAGGTGGAATTGTTTTGTTTTTTTCCCCTTGACTTTATTCTTGGTAAACAGCAGGTTCCAGTGTTCCTTTTGCTATTACTAATAAATAACTGCTCTCTCACATAAGGCCAATTCACAGCATGCATGTCATGTCATGTGTTGCATCAAGACCTTCAGTGGAGACCTTCAGCACCATTTTAAACACCCTTTTAGTTCAGCTGCATCAGCAGAATGTAACGTGTAGTCGGAGTCTAGCTCGTGAACACTGAACTTGGTTTATACTGTAAATGTAATTTTTTTTCTTATGTATGAGTGATACCTAAGCTGCAATCACACAATCATGCAAATCCATACTTTATACACTGTGAATTTTAAAAATATAATCTATAAAGATATGATGATTGTGCAACCCATAGCACCAACATGAGGAAAAAAACAAATCGCACAAATATTCATTATTTGCTGTGCAACTGTTTCAGGTGACTGGCTTTACATCCAGTCCTGACTATTAAAGCCCGCTTCACAATAATTATGTATATATCATTATATTTAGAGATGAGCCGGATACTCGGCTGAAACGAGTATCCGATATGGATAAAGCACTTCTGCCGAGTACGAGTATTATACGAGTAATACGAGTCAATATCTGTGCTCGGATTGAATCAGTATATGATGGCTTCAAATGAAATCTGAAGGAAAACTGTAGGACCAAACAAGTAATTTGTATTTTACTTACAAATATGTGGAAAGAATACTTTTAACACAAGTCTCCTAGCTGGTCTCTTACAGTAGTACAGTATATCTGCTAGCTGCATTATCTAGGTAAACAAAATCAGCTTACACATTTATAAGAAGCTACAGTTCATCTTCCCCTATTCTAGCACGAATTCACTACATACAGTACACATGCTGTCATTCAAGTTACAGCACACACAGTCTACAGAAATTGGGAAGACATGAGTTCATCTAATTTTCTGATGAAATCAGAAACCAATCTATTATTTCTGATTTCCTTGGTTTGCTCCACTAAAAGGAGTGTTCACATTAAATTTCAAACCTGGCCCAATCAGACTTTGGTCAAATGGGTTAAATTATTTTATTTTAAAAATCTGTCGCTTGCATAGAAGATTTCACACTATCAGGTTCACACAGGAAAGTGCATGTTTCCATGGCTGTGCTGTATTTTCCTCATTTTAATACTTTCTTCACCACAAAGAATGTGTAAATTTTATATATCCATACCTGAATTACGCATTCATTATTTCGATGCTTCAGAATATGTTAACTCGTTTCGAGAAAAAAATGATGCTTTTGAAAACAAGACGCAAATAATCCCTGGCACATGCTCTATTCTAACATTAGTTTGCTTCCTGATGAAAATGTTGCAGGCAATACTCTTTATTATAAACCTGGATTACTGAATAATATAAAATCCTTCCTAGATAATAGCAACAAGGTGATTATGAGTTAAATATCCCTGCAATTCAGTTAGCCAATTCTTTGTTTGTTGAACGGTTGTTAGCTACAGGGTGGTGTAGCTTACAGACGAACACGTCCACAAGTGAGATAGAGCATTGTTTTCAGTACTGTGGAACTGTGTTCTGTACACTTTCGAAGTATTTTCTGAAATTAAATTTTGGACAACCAAACGACTAAAAAAAAAAACAACCAAAACCTCTGATTGCTTTATTTCTGTAATTGTTTACAGCATACTCAAATGTGCCTGTGTAATTTCTGTAGAATATGCCAGCAGTAAACAATATATACAGTAAATGGGGATGTGGTAGCCTAGTGCTTAAGGTGTTGTTCTACCAAATTAAAGGTACTGCTGGGCCCCTGAGAAAGGCACTTAACCCTCCATTGTATAGAAATGACATAAAATGTAAGTCCCTCTGGATAAGGGCATCTGCCAAAATGCAGTAAATGTAGAAATACTACATAAGAACTGCAAATTAAAGCTTACAGATAGGTAGGTTCACTTGATTTCCTGATTTTTAATTGTCTGTTTTTGACAAGTATATAAGTATCTATATGCACAGATGCTGCACATTTGTTTAATCATTCCAACAAAGTCAAATAGTTTTTTTTCTGAAACTGGAGCAACATGTCCCTTGGCAGTGTCTTGTGTTTTGCTTTTCTTTCTTTTTCTACAACTTTATAAAACATAGTCTAGACTATGTTAAAGTAAAACAGGAAAAAAACAGTGGTATTTTTGCTTTTGAAGTCTGCCATTATTGACTGAAACAGAATCAGTTTTCTGGCTGTATAATTGGTTTCAGCTGCAGGTGTAACACAATGCATCACACTGCAGCATATTAATCAGAAGCTCCACCTAGTACCCCTTACTTCAGGAAAAAAGGTCCATAGGATGGATACAGAGCCCATCTAGTTCCTTCTACCTTGGAAGAGCCAAGTCCAAGGGGTGTTTCAGGCTAGATTAGTGTGTTAAATGTGGTGTTTCTGTTGCACAGTACAGTGAGTTAGGGATTTACAAATTTACAAAATCAATAAATGCAACAACACAACAATTAAATAAAATTAAAATAGTCATTTTTTGACTGAACATCCTTAGTACAGAACGTTTTATCTCTTCAATTTGTCACATACACAAGATATAAAACCCAGAGAGAGAGAGAGAGAGAGAGAGAGAGAGAGAGAGAGAGAGAGAGAGAGAGAGAGAGAGAGAGACTAAACAAAATTAGTTATCATTAACTATGTATCATTCAAGAAATATTTCGATTCACCTGCTGTGCATTTTTCACTGGTAATTTTACAGCTTCCTAGAGACTCAGTGAATTCATCTGAAACATGTCACCTGGTTAAATTAGCAAGTAAACAAGAGAAATGATTATCATATACAGTTAGCATTCAATTCACAGCAGATGTCACAATCAATGGAAAACATCTGCACCTTGTTATGCATGTGACAAATAGAATGCTGCAATATTTATGCAACAGGCTTCTGAGATATATTTTATAACTCATTCTAACATTGGGCTGATATTTAGTACAGCTTTTAAATTTTGATCTTAAAGCAATTTTGAAACACATTTGATTAAAAAAAAGAAAGAAAGAAACAGGGAAAGTGTACTTTTTCTAGTGTGTAAATTAGATTGAGATTTCTCACGGATTTAGAAGGCCTGGTGTAGATGATAACACATAGAAAGACCACATAAATACACAATTAGGTTTTAAATATTCTCAGGGCTATATTTTACTTTGTGCTGATTTAATTAGAGAGACATATAGTTTTATAGGCACACATTATCACTATACAATAGACATAGATGTAGAAATAAATTCAGTAATTTATTACTCTGTAAATACTACATAGGCATAAATGAACTCCTGTGGATTAAAGCAAGCAACCTTTCAATCCTGCAGAAGATTTATTACTTGGTAATGAAAATATTTCTCTTTGCATGTTTGTGTGCATTATGTACAAATATAGGAGAATCTGTACTGTATTTGTTAAGAGAATTGAAATGTACAACTCAAATACTCAAATTTTGGCTTCTATCCAAGCAGCACTTGTCTGACTCAGCCTCGTAATCATCAATTATATACGTTTTTTGTTATATTTAGTCTGTTTTGTGCCTTAGCCCATCTAAATCCTTGTTAATTATTATGTTCTTGCCTGTCTTAACCCTGTCTGTCTTTGTTTTGACGAAGACCATTGAGGGGCCACTAATAAGGCTGTCTAATTTGCATTTTACTGTATTACCTGCACCTACTACATGCCAAACTGCTTCTACAACCTTTCACTAATAGCTTCCTTGACATTCAGATTGGAGTCTCTTGTCTTTGTAACAAAAGAAGCCATTTTCCTGACATCTCAAATCTCTACTGCTAAAAACAAACTTATAACACATATAAAGGTGACTTTTCTTTTCAATGTAATGATGCATACAGGAAAGAAACTATAAAATAGGTAAGAAAAGAACCAATTGATTGAGCAAGCTGCCTGTTTTCCCACTTCTGCTGTCACTGCGATGTCCGTGTTTGCCTTTTTCATCCAGGAGAAATGATTGCTCCACCCCTGGTGGGCATGCTCTGTGCATTTAACTTCATTACTGTGGATGACAAGCAGAAAGCCAACAAACAGAGCACAGCCTGATCCCATCACCTGCAGTCCCACCGCTTCAGCATGTGCCCACTGTCTCTTGTGGGTTATTCAGGATCCATGTCCCCTGCTGTCTAATGTTCAATTGCATTGATAAGAATCTGGCAGGCCACAGCACAAGCCTGGCAATAAAATCACTCTGCCATTCAGTTTGTTCTCCCCTTTCAGCAAGGTCACCCATCCCCTACTGACCACCCAACTGCCAGCTACAAACTGCATTCGAATGAAAGCATTTCTCAGAAAAAGCCCTTTTGCCAGCTGGGTTCTGGAGGAAGGCTCTGGAAGTAGGCCACTGTGGAGACATTGCAGGCAAGTGTCCAGCACATTCATTATTAACAAAGCAAAGTTTTTTCCCTAGCATCAGCTACTATATTGATTCAATTTTTTATACAGAGCACATGTCAAATCACTTCTACATGTACTAATAGAAATGTCAAGGGTCTGATTTTTAACAATTTATACCATATATATTACAGTCTCAATTATTTAGAAACTTTCACTCCACATTCAGAACTATTTCATATGGAAGTAAAAAAGTTAGATGCTGATAAAGAATCATTTTCACTAACTGTATATGAACCATATGGTTAGGTCTGTTTTGATGGTCCAGTTTGCCTACCAGCACAAAATAGTCAGTACACAATCTGGTGAGTATTAAAGAGCTCTCTGTGTATTGCTACATGGATGTAATCCACTGGAGCTGTCAAACAGAAACACTAAACTTTAAAAAACACCTTGCATATTAATCCAAAGTTGTAATACTTGTTATAGAAGTTTTAAAAAGTTCACTTCTACCATCCGACTCTCTGTAATAAAATGATAAAACTGCAGCAGCAATTGGAAAATTACCAGCAGAATCTAAATGTTTCACTCTTTTTAATAAAGACCCCAAAAAAGAATGGAATTTTCTTGTTTTGTTGTGTCCATGTTCAGCATTGAATTGAACATTGGTGGTTAGTGGCTCGTATTTCTGTCCGTAGCCTAGAACGATAACTTCATAGAAAGGTTTCAATAAAACAATTTCACTTTTTGTTCACATAAATGTCTATATCTTCATAGTAAATAAGAGCATTTCTTGCTCTCTTAGATGCCCTAAGTGCTTATTCAAAAACATCTAAAATGTAAAGGTGTTATCTTAAAAAAAAAAAAAAAAGAAAAAAAAAAACGTTTCATATTAAAAGTCAACATTGTCCTGATTAATTTTATATCAGGCTTAAAAATAAAAAAAAAATTGTTTATACTGCTTGAAAATGTCTGTCAATTTCATTTCCACCAGTTTTCTGTTTAAGAGTATATTTTTTTCTTCAACCATTTATTGTTGTCATGTAAATATCAGATCATTAACATCTCTGAATCTCTGTGTTGAGTTTTTCATGGATGGGATATTGTGCTGGATTGATGTCATGGGAGATGATATTTCTTATTACATAGGCAACAAAGAATTAGGCATTAGGCAAAGACATAAGGCTCTACTCATATTAGGTTCTACTTTAGATTCCTGCTCAGTGCCAATTCTCCATTCTTGTGCAGCATAAAAAATGCCACAAAGTTTTTAATCAAGTGTTAACATCTGCTAAGATGAGGGCAGAATAGTCAGAATAAGGAATAGAAAAGATTTTTGAAAAACAAGACTGGAGGTCCTCAACCATGATTATAACATAAAAGGATCTGCTGCAATGTTCAAAACATTGTAAACCATTTTATGATGACTTTATTATTGCTATAATAAAGTGCTATATTAGTTAATTATTATTGCTATAATAATAAATGTGAATAATGCATTAGTGTCGGTCAGTATCAACAAATGTATCACTTGAATACATGACACCCAATGTTTTCTTTTTTCTAGAAGTATTTTAATTTAAAGCTGCACTTATTGGTCACATTAACTACGAAAGTGATAAAAAGAAATAAGTAACTGGTGAGTGAATGACCTGGTTCTGTTTATACTGTAGCTGATATATTGTAGGTGAAAGTTGTAGCGTTTGGCAGTCTGCTGTGGTATAACGGGTATAAATCCACCCAGTTACTGCTATTATCCTGTAACGGCACACCCCAGCATGCTTTATTCCTTACTTTGGAAAACATTATTTATGTATTAATAGATCTTGTTGACGTTGTAGGAAGTATTAATATAATTAATGACAGTAACAGAATCATAAAAAGATATTCAGCACAAATTATTACATTGTCTAAGGAATTGCAGACTACATCATTTTTGACATTATGCTTCAGTTGATATATTATACAATGTTTAAAAATGTTTGTGGAGTTTTAACCTAATAAAAATGTGCAATGAAATTTATCTCATGCCTAGTAACAGAATTGGTATAAAATGATAAAAAGTAAAATGTTTACACTAGTAATTATGAATTAAAATATAATATAATATAATATTATATTATATTATATTATATTATATTATATTATATTATATTATATTATATTATATTATATTATATTATATTATATTATATTAATATAATAATAACAATAATAATAATAATAATAATAATAATAATAATATAATTTTGTTTTTGGAATTAATTAACAAGCTCACGGCTCAGTCACCAAGTCATTTATTTATGTTTGCGTTGTGATTATACATGATAATGTGCAGCATTATGAATCTATAACAAGGTCTCAATCACAATGACACACCAACCTTCGATGGATTGACGTGGACATATCTCTTTGGATTTTTCAAGTAATAAAGTAAATCTACCCCTAGTGTCATTCCCTGAGGCTGGTATATTAATACTGGGCTGTCAGTGATTCTGTGTGATGTACGTCGGTTTTATAAGGGCTGCTGCTCTCTGTATCATTGTTGGCCCTGAAGCTTTCTAATCTTTGTTAATGCCCTTGGTGCAACATCCTGAAAAGTTTGCAAATATCTTAACCGAAACATAAGTAAGGTAGTTCAACAGCATTTTGAGCAAATGCTGGACGGAGATGTATGATGAAAAGTTGAGAAACAGGGAAATATTGTTGATTTAAAAAAATAAAAATAAGCAGGAGCTTTTAAATAAATAAATATAAATAAATAAATAAATAAATATTATTAGAAGTAATATAGTAATATAAGTATTAGAAGTAAAAGTATTACAGTAGGTGTTTTCTTTTTTTCATATTTTTTACATTTATTTTCTTTTTTTTTGTAAAATGGATATAATCATCCATGTTGATGAAACTGAAATGAGGTTTTAGAATAACATTACTTTTTATTGTTGACCTTAAATGTATAAAATTATAGTTAGAATAAATGATTAGATAGTCCATTGAAAAAAATACCCTGCAGTGATCATCACAGAAAGATCAAAGTGAATAATTGTTATAAACTAATATTAAACACTTAATCAGAACTTAATTAGAACTAAACACAAGTGATACTAACAGAAAACTGACATATAAAGAAAAACGGTTATTTAAATTAGATAATAAAATAGCAGAGGTAGTCGTGTGTACATCAGTAAAGAATTATTAAGATTAATTATTAAGATCAGCCAGCTATCGTGTATTAAACAACACACCAAGAAAAAAAAACTATAATAGGGAAATCGTCACTTAAGGATACATCTTTACAAACCAGATCTCTGACATATTACATACATTGCAATAGTCTTTTCTTCTATACAATTCCAAGGTCACATTGAATGGAAACTGGTGCACAGTGATCATCTCAATAGACAAACACTACACTGTGATTTAAGAGGGTGCACCAGCACCTGAGAAGATGAGATATTTCTTTAAATATTATTTTTTCAATAACATTAGAGTGTAAATATTCAAGGAAAGGAACGTTGAAGCTTTTGCTGGAACAGTGACAATGGAGAAATGTTTCAATTGCACTTTTTTGCAATTACATGCTATATAGATGCCGAGGTTGCTAACACTTAGAAACCACGAAGACGGTTTTGGATTGCATTTGATACAAACAATTCAATTCAATTACTGTGGTAGTTGTAAGACTGCAATTGTCTGCAACAGTTTTGTTTTAGTCTCTGTCACTGAACTGTTGATAAGTTCAACAAAATGACTTTATGTTAAAACTGAAATGATATAATGGTGCTTTTTGAGCATATAGTAGGGCATATAGTAGTATAGATGGATTCTCATATGAGTCTTATTCATCTCAAGGTTTTTTCTTTATATGGTCTCAGAAAGATTTTTCTCACACCGTTACCTCTGGTTTGCTCATTTGGGATACATTTATAAATGTAAAATTTATATCCAGAATATATTTCTGTAAAGCTGCTTTGCGACATTGAAGTTGTTGAGTTGTTCATTTTGGAACTGACACAGGTGTAACAACTCTCTCCAAATATTGATCATTTCTTTTGGCCTGAACATGGTGGTTATCCTCAATCTGCTTGTTTGATTACCTGTTCAAGCAGCAGGGATGAGGCTAGGTGGGGGTTCATACACTGCCTGGAAGGATGTCTGTGTTTGCAAATTATCCTGGCAGGGACATAGCTGCATATACTATAGATTTCTTTTCAGGAAAGCTTAGATCAGTGGACCATTTGGCAAGTCTATTTTTTATAGAGAAACTCCATAGTAATTATTTTATAAAATGAATGAAATCCCATAAACAGAATTTAAGACATTCAACTATAGACTGGATCACAAGGTTCTTTTTCCAATATCTCAATATCTATCTCCATATTTACATCCCTTCATGATCTGTACAGAGTTAAAAATGGGTTTGTGGACTTTCCTCTGTACATTTCTTAACAGTGGTGATTTCTGTAGCTCTGGCTTAGCAGAGGTAAACTGAGCCATGTAGGTCACCATGCAGAAGTTAATCACCTCAGAAGCGTAGAGGTGTCAGGTTTGAGGATTCCATCAGTGTAGTGCTTACCTCCACTGCAACACCTTTGAAAGGGGAATGTGCATTCTGAACACATCCAAGTAACTGAAAAACACCCTCATCCACTCACAGCTACAGTGGAGTAAGTGGAAGAGGGAAAGAGGAAATGAGAACAAGAGTGAAAAATGCATGCAATCTCCAAGTAATATTGAAACTGCAGAAAGGAAGACTGATTTTGTTTGCTCCCAGGCTTCTGTACTAATTTACAGATATTCAGCACAACAAAAGTGAAGGCCCTGAAAAGACACATCAACACTTCACTAGGTATTTATGTGCTCTTTCAACTCAGCTTATTTATACATGCATTTTTATTACTTATGTTTGTTTACCAGTATTTATTATTGTCTATTTGAGGTCCCCAAACCTCCCGAGATTAAAAAAATCTTGTGCGTGATGTGACAACCCTTATATATAACTGAATGATACTGGCATATAATTGATACTGACACTGGATAATATTAGTCCAGCATCCAAAGCTTTTGCAGTGTAAGAGTATATCCTCATATTATCCAGTCTGCATGCATTCACAATATTTCTCCAAGCAGGGACATCTGTAGCTCAGAATTAATGATGCAAAGCCATATGGTGGATATACAATAATGGACACGTAAGCACTGGATGTCGACCCACAGGACAACATAATCCCGTGATGTTGTCAGTCACTGAAAGTAGGAGGCTTTGCGATGCATCACATGATTCAGGTCATTCTCAGCTTTACAGATCAATGAATAATAAAAAAGATGAAATCTCAATGAAATTTTTTTGTTTTTTGCCATTATTATTTTGTGATACCATTTTTTTTATATGTGCTTTAGTTTTCTCTTACCTCTTAGCTCAGCACATCCTGCACACCATGACAGCATGTATTCACCAATTCATTTCATCACCAGGGCTGAGCTGAGGAACAGCACAGAACCATGGTCAGCACTGGGTACGCGATCCTGCAATCCTGACCAGAACAAAGTGGTAACTGATGATAAATGAATAAATATATAAAAGAATGGATTTCTTATATATTTACTAAACAAAAATAAACTTGCATTATAGCTTCCCTTCAGAAAAAGGCTGGAAACTTAAAGCAAGCTACTGTATATTCAGGACTAGATTATCTACATTTAAGATCAAACGAGCATTATAATATGTGTCAACTTGTAATAATTAAATGATGTAGCCAATAAGCAATTTTTTCTCATACTTTAAAAATACAGAACAATTAACAAGCATTTTGGCTCTAAGGACTGGCTGTGGGTTTACCACAGTTCGAATTGCCTCTACAGCTTTTATTTTAGACCACATAGTTTCCACTTTAAATAATGAATTTCCTTACATGTACATTCCACAAAAACCTAATTAAATACTATAAACTGTTATAGAAGCACAGCTACACCCACATTAAAGTGCAGCTCCATTACATTACTGAAAAAAACATGATCTCAAGCTATCTTAAACTATGAAACAATGATCTTTATTTATTATGCAGTTCAAGGTTTACATTTCACTCTGCCCATGCCTCTCATAACCAGCAGTCTTTCATTCATTGGAGCGTGGAGCTTCATTTCAGTGCTTTTTAATTATGGGTGACAAAATATATCACGCAAATTGTTAACATACTCTCAGCTTATTTTAAACATGAATTACCTCAATGTACGCAATCACATTAAGTTCAGTTGCTTGACAAAGTAAGCGCTGTGTTTACGAAGCTACATTAATGATGAATGTGGCAACAGGACAAAACAGCCACTGATGTTGCTTTTAAAGAAATCAAGATTAGATTATTCCTGTGTAAAATAGGAAAAATCCCAAACCCTACACATGCCTGTTGTATCTTTAAGTTAGGGTTACATGGCCTGTATTTGCATATTGTATTATCACGGAACCTTATGTAATTTAGAGCCTCCTTAGAAAGATAATATAGATAATAATGTGGTATAAGTGCTTATATAAACAAAAATCTATTTCACCTTTGTGATTAACAAAAATTGTTTCTAGGAATCATAGGTTCTACCTGCTGTAGATGTTCCATATCTGTCCCTGTAAATTCATTATTGTTACAATCCAATACAGATCTTCTTTTCTGTTTTGACAGGCCGCCTGTGGTAAAATCTAACAGATGAACAGCCAATCTGGTATAAAAGAAGCAGTCTGGTATGCTAATGTAGGCTAATGTAGGATTAGGACATGACCAATAGGACAATATTGTGACCAATAAAATCAGTTTTAAAGAGATCAAATTCTCATAATCAGTGATGAAAATCATAAAGCTTTCAACTAAAAGTAAAAAAAATGGAGAAATAAAGATTTCATTTCAGTTCTATTAAAAAAACCAAAAACAACAACTAGCGTTTAGTTGTCAGTCTGTTTGCTTATTTGCCTGTAATCTAATGTGTAATAAAACATTATTGAGACTGACATATCCTGCAGATAAAGCTTACACATTCTGTGTGTAATAATAATATCCTTAATGATAAGATTTTGAAAGGGCAAATAAACATTATAGATGATTAGAATTCATTGGATTTCTGCTGTTCACTCTATATTATCTTATTTGGAATGAACTTTACACAAAGAAATTTTATCACAGGGAAAAACAAGGCTAAATCAAGCTATCATGGTTATACCAAGATCAGCACTTGACTATATTACCCATCGGCCAGTGTACATTACATGCTTTTCAGACAAAATACTGTTTATTATTTTACACAATGGTGAAATACTGGGGTGTCTAATGTTTCAGGAAATGGTGAAAATGTTAAAAAATATATATTTTTGTGTCAGCAGCTGCAAATTAGTACAGTTTTGTTTCCTATATTTTAGAGATATTTTTAGGCAAATGCAAACCATCTGTGAGATGTAACTTTATACGCTAGTAAAAACATTGGTTTAGAAAAGGACTGAAGTTCATCTAGAGAGTTAATTCAGTAGTGGATGTGGTTAAATCATAGCAAGCTAGCTGAGCAACTAAACACAGCTGATATTCACTGTACAAGGGAAGGATGCTTAGCTAGCTAGCTAGCAAGCTTTTTCTATACTGACTGTTTTTGAATGTTTAGCAATGCTGAATTTTGTTCAAACCTTATTTTATGTGTGAAAGTTTGATCCTACATAGTGTAGCTGAGTTGTTTGATTTCTATGTGAGTGTGTGTTTGTGTGTGGGTGTATATTGAAGTGGAGTGACAATTGATTTGTGTGCAGAGTGGAAAGTAAACATATTAGATAGGGATGAATAGTGACTCACATCTAATTGAATGTTCACATGACACGAAGTGCATTCCAATAAATGTCATCTAATATCCAGAAAGTCACATCATCTACTCAGAGGTCAAACTCCTCTTCTACCTGCAGTGATGCTCCTCCACAGCCTCCTCTCCTGGCTATACATGTGTAGATTTTTGAAGACATGAACGAGAAGATGATTGCACATTAATGAAAGATGGTAAAATGAGCTGTTTAAGGTACAAAGTCTGTGGGGAAATCTAATCTATGGGGAAATGATGTGTTTTACATGTGTTTGAAGTCTGGTCATATTATATTTTGTTACACTATCACTGGAGACAGTGTGTGTTGTTAACATTAAATTGTCTTTATTATGGATCACTACATTGCAGCCCCAACCCACTACACTATGTTACTTTCAGAAATGTTAGTCATGAATTTGTAAATGCACTTTGACTGTAATTTGTGTAAGGAGAACATAGCACAAGGCTGGTGCACACCATACAGTATCACACCCAGCTGTGATTGACGGGTTCAATTTTGCAAAAAGCTGGCTGTTATGAGAGCTGCCTTGGGCACAAGTTATGAATATAAGTGTATAGAGTGGAAGAAAGGGCCTGATGACAGCTAGTTGAAAATATATTGTGGTAGTCCACAGTATGATTGTTACTGAAAGAATTGATAATTTGCCTGTGTCTGGGTGTTATCGAGCTTGGGTGACATTGACATGCCTCCATGATAGAAAACTTTTCTGCCTCTGCAGCTCATTAGCGATGTGTTATTTGTCATGAACAATGATTGAGAGTAGTAATTATCGAACACTGACACATACGGAAGCACAGGGCATGTTGTTGTATCTGCATTATTTAAACCTCTTAATGGAGCTGTGCCACTTCCTGCCTGTGCTTCATGAGCACATCACAGCTTTGTCATGGTACAAACAAAATAAGATGGAGTGCCTTCTGAAAGTCAGGGAAAAGGACAATGTGGTAGCAGTGCAAACTGTGATAGATGGCCATGGAGTTACTGAGAGGTGGACGGTTCAATTAATACGTGCAAAATGCCATTCAAGTATGGAGGGGAAAGACTGCTGAGTGCTTGTGAACCTGCAAATGGAATTACAGCAAACTTTATATCAGATTCCTGACTATTTACAACAGCTGTCCACACGTGTGCCAAATATATCGTTTTCCATCAAGGTTAATGTTTTGGAACAATGTGTTTACCAGCCATTTTTCATCCAAATAAAGGAAGGGAAATAAAAGATGAAAGATACATGGCAGTAGTGGCTGAAATGCTCTTGTCAGGCCTGATATCAAATGAACAACACATTATTCTCCTGTCATAGATTAATTCAGCCTGAAACAAGAACTCGGGGCAGCTTTTGGCTGTCCAGCAGGCACCATTCCTGAGGGTATAATCAATTACGCCTACATCTACCAGAAACCTCTCTTCCATGCATATTGATTCTGTTGTTAAGGGCTGAACCAAGCTATGATGTAAGTGTCTGTCTGAAAGTTCTATGCCATCTGGGTGCTAAGTAGGTTGGAATTACACACTTCAGACATAATTCATTATTTTCATCTGATCACTTTAAAGGGCACATGTTTAAATTTATGGCTCTCTCTAGAAGATTACAGCCCAAAGCACTTTTTTACCTCTGACATGTATGCCTTTTAGAATAGCAGTCACTGAAGAGCACGAGTTGCCTTCGAGTTGAATCTGTTACAGAAGTGACATTTTAGAGCAAACCCTGAGCATACTGTCATTGGGACAGATGAAACATCACAATGTAAACTGGCAACCTAGAGCTCAACAAACTTCTCAACAAGCATGCAAGAGTTACTCACACTCGTCTAGTAATTGAGTCATTCATTTACAGCTCAAAAGCAAATTTGGCAATTCATTACAGCACCCAGTACAAACTATTTATATATATTTATATGGGAAGGGATTATAGGGCAAAAGGAAGTCAGTGGCAGAAAACATCGTAAGTTTTAATCACTATGGGGTAGTATAATCATGTATGTAATTAACCTGGATTCAAAATATTAGCAGGGATTAGCTATGTATTATAATGCTACACCAGCCTTCGTGTGACTCTATTCACCTGTTACTTAGTTACAGAAGAAATAACAGGCAAATAGACAGACATTAACTCCTCATTTAATTTTGGGAGCTGTGGTTTTTTTGTAAGCTGACCTGTTTTAACTTAATGGCTAAGTATTTAAGACTTAGCTCCTGTTGGAAAAGTACAATAATTGAACTCTTTGACCTTATCCCATTTCTCAATTTTTTTTCTGAATGTTTGTTGGTCAGGTAGTTAAACAATAACAATATTAATGTGCAAATGAGCTCGGGCCAGCAGTTGTTGCGCTCCTGTTTGAGATTGGAAGTGTGAGGAAGGTGAAGGGCTTTGTACACTGGACTGCAACAAAGTGTTGTACGCATGGCAGACATAAAATATCCACAATGGACTCACAATGATGCACACAAAGGCACACACTAGCCTAAAGCACATTAAATATATCTATATTGAAATACTTCTGATCTGCTTAATGATTCTTGGGCTAATTTAGTGGCTGATTCTATACTTTTGTTTTCCTCATCAGAAGTTATAGTGGCTGTTTGCTGCAGTGACAGCACAGGTGGACATTGATAGCACAGTTACCATGATGTTTAATGGAGAGGAAATATTTCTGTGATCTCAAGTGTAAAGGATAACAGTCAGGTGTCGCTATTAAAAAAAAGCTCATTTAAAAAAAAACAAACAAAAAAAAAAAACAGCAAGGGCTTCTTTTCTCAGTCTCCCTTTTCCAGTGACTTTCAGTGTTATTTACATTAATGAAAAATCCAATGTAGATTAAGTAGAACAACATTTGTCTCAAAGTACCAGAATTTAATGCTGTAATGTAACTATATGATGCATTCTGCTGGAATTCAAGGCAGTATTAGCATGAAGCATTGGAAGCTAATCTGTTTGAACATGGTGAACAGATGAGGTTGGTAAGAGACCTGGACAGAGGAAAGGAAAAAAAACACCATGCTTCTAGGTAGAGATGAAGTAAGGGCTAAATGCCACTGGCACCGCTATCAGCATTTTGGGTAATGAAGGTAACCATTACCCATTCAGTGAAACCATTAACCATTAAGTGAAATAAACAAACATGTTAAAAAAGGACATTTAAAATAAAAAAATCAAATCAGTATTACATTAGAACATACACCTTGACCAATTTGTTTTCTTGTAAAATTTTAGTTCAGAGTAGATTTTCCAAGACATGGACTATTGGATATCAACCAATCTAAAGCTTTTTGGACCTTAATCCTTTAAGTTCATTGTCAACAAAACATTAACTTCCCCTTTCCAACCTTCAAAAGCTGCTGTACCAAATCCTTAGTGCTACGGTGGTTAAACTCATATATTGTGTAAAAAAAGAGAAAGGGTTTAAAGTGATAAGGAGGACATATCCTTCATAGCTGCCCTCAGCTTGTCCTCTGCTTTGTAATTTCTGCCAAGTCCTGAGTGCTGAACCTCGAGGAAGATGAAACACCTGTACTGTGTGTGTGTGTGTGTGTGTGTGTGTGTGTGTGTGTGTGTGTGTGTGTGGTTATTATAGCAGTACTATATTGAAAGTCAGTTATTTACCTGAGTTTGCTGACTCAGCCCAACCAAACTCGATGGCTGTCCTCCCATAAATGAATAAAGAGATCTGAAGGGACACTGAGCTGCTCCAGTTTTCATACATTATACAAAGTTATACAGCCCTAATGGAAAATGTGAAGAAAGAAGAGATTAAGCGGGGAAAAAACTGATGGACTTGTTTAATCGTTAAACAAAAATATGACCTTGAATGCTGACTTCACAAAAGAATTTCACGGACAAAGCAAAATCAACAAACTGTTTTTTTTTCCCTTCTTGCCTATATGTGATTCTTCCAGTGCACAGTACTTACACTGTCAGCAATGAGCTACTGTACAGGCAACACTGAGTTGAACATACAGTTCCTAGTTTGTTCCAGGAACAGTGACTGGTTAATTGGTGATTTCAGTTTTAAAATGACACTGAACATACTGTTCACTGGAAGAAATATAGATGTCAGTCATATCTAAACTGAGTATTGGACTTTGGTGGCCACCAATAACATGTTAGAGGAGGATGTCATTACCTGTCACATATTTAACCATCGTCCACTTTATTGAGATGGTGTTTATTTGAGTTACCACAATATATCCTTCCAGGCAGCTCAAACCAATCTGGCTCTGACAGTTCTTATCAACAAGATGTTTCCACCCACAAAACTCTCGATCACTCAATGTTTATTGTTTTTTGCAACATTCTGTGTGAACTCTAGAGTCTGTTGTGTGTGAAATTCACAGGAGTTCAGCAGTTTATGAAATACTTACACCAGTCCATCTGGTAACAACATACATGTTACGATCGATCAAAACCACAGAAATCACATCTCTTTTTTTGGCTGATTAGGTTCCAATGTTATGTGCAGGTGTACAGGTGTTCCTAATAGAGTGTATATTGACTCTACATTACAGGACAATTATTTCTTCACATATCTGTGCTAGTGGCTGTGCTGTGGATTGAATATCTAGCTAAGAGTATATTAAATATCTGATTGATGTTTTCTAGTTTCTAGTTTCTAATACTCGTAAGTGCTTCATTGTTCATTTTCTTTGTTATATGTTCAGTAGACAGTGAGGTTTTGGTATATTTGCTCTGTCTCCCTAGAAACAGCATCACCATCCAAATGAAACACAGGTGCTATTTGAAAGAGATGTCTCTGCACTTCTTAATAAATCAGCATAGGCTCCAACAATCTGCTTACTGCACCCATCAGCAATTTAGATAAACTGAAAGTACATGCTAAAGACTCTCTGTCACTTTCTCTGAGTCTTAGCTAGAATTTTAGCTTATGGATGAGTGTATGTTTAAAAAAGATTTCTGGTAACACTTATAATATATGAACAGACATTAATCACACACATCATTACAATGTTTATTTTCCAGCAGCCTAATTTTGAAGCTAAAACCTAACACAGGATATATTATTAATATAATAATAGTAGAAATACTGATGAAATTTTCACATGTGGCATGAAACGAACAGCTCATAATCCATTATTTTTTAAATCACATCTATATACCTTGACATAACTAAACAACTACTATCATACTTATGACATTAACATTATAACCACTGACAGGTGAAGTGAAATACTTGATATTGACATTAGCACCTGTCATGGGGTGAGATATATTAGGCAGCAAGTGAATAGTCAGTTCTTCAAGCTGATGTGTTTGAAGCTGGAAAAATGAGAAAGGATCTAAGAGACTTTGACAAGGGCAAATTGTGATGCCTAGACCACTGGGTCAGAGCATCTCTAACATGGCAGGTCTTGTAGGATGATCCCAGAATGCAGTGGTTAGTACCTAACAAAAGTGGTCGAAGGAAGGACAAGCGATGAGCTGGCAAAAGGTCATCAGCGCACAAGGTTTACTGAAGTGTGTTGGGAGACAGTGGTAGTCCAACTGGTCTGATCCCACAAAAGAGCTCATGTAGTGCAAATTGCTGAGAAATGTTAATGCTGGCTATGATACAAAGGTGTCAGAACACATAGTGCTTCACAGCTTTCTGCCTTTCTGGCTACATAGCCACAGCCTGGTGCCCATGCTGACCCCTGTTCATCGCCAAAACCACATTAAATGGGCATGTAAACATTTGGACCAGAGAGTAATGGAAAAGGATGACCTGGTATGATGAATCATGGCATGCGGACAGCAAGATCCATTGTATTGCTTACTTGGGGATGAGATGGCACCAAGATGCACTATGAGATGAGGAATGTTCTGCTGAGAAAGCTTGGAGATGGCATTCATGTGGATGTTACTCTGACACTTACCACCTACCGAAACACTGTTGCAGTCCCATTACACCCCTTTTTGGCAAAATTATTCATAAAAGCTTCGCTCTCATTCAGCAGGATAATGCGACACACTCCCAAAATTGTTCAGCAATGGTTTGACCTGGCCTCCAAATCCCCCAGATCTTAATCCGTTCGATTATCTGTTGGATGTGCAGGACAAAAAAGTCTGACCCATGGAAGCCCCTCACAATTTTCAGGATGTTCAACAAAAATATCATAGAAATGTATGATAAAAAAAAATATGGTAATATCTTGTGTGAAATAAATATCCTTTCTCATCCTTGGCAGTTGTTTAGATAGTGGTGTTTGATAACTTCTGGTCAGCATTGAACTTTTCATGTAGAGTGCAATGGAATGCAGAGAAAAAAAACAACTAATGAGAGCAATGTGGAAATCCACAGCCATCTGGGCTGCTTTTATCTTATTCTACATGGAGATAGAAAGAGTCACCTCCTGGAACAGCTTTGCTGCCTAGATCGAGACATCTGGTCGGACATCTTTTAGTGAAGGCCTATCCTTTAAATGTGGGTGGTGTGTCTTCAGTGTTAACACGTGCCATGTGGATTCTAATTGTTTGGTCTAATATTTGTACTGTCTGTGAATAAATTATCCTTCTCAGTCCACTATGCCTGATTCTTTTATTCATTTGTTTATATTTATTTATATATATATATATTTTAAAAAATTAAAAAACACCCCAGATAAATCCCTGCTCAGTCTGACATACCCCTTCCTTACATATGGCAAGGACTTACTCAATGATCCTCAAAATAATTTATGATGAACGCAACAGACCCTAGCCTAAGGACATCATATAATGGAAGGAAAAGAACAATTACATTCATGCAGAGAATGTGAAGAGTGAATTTGAAGAGTGAATTGAGAAAAGAAGTCTAATGCTGCAGCTCTGAGTAGCATTGAGTGATAAAAGTTATTAACCAATTGTAATGGATGATTTGAGCAAAATGAATATCTGAATGTCTGAAGGCATATTCCTTGGAAATGGAGCTCTTTGTATAACACTAATGATTGTCAGTAATGAAGTCAAGCAAATTTTAACATGAAAATAATTATTTTCAAAAAGTCATATTTTGAATGCATTGAAGGATAAAATAATAATGACGTATTCTTTGTAGTAATCTTTAATGACTATGTTATTACTAGTATTCAATCAGTACTGATGACAAGAGTGCAGTGCCAGCCATCGTTCACATTACTTTAACATGTTCCTCAGATTTTGCAGGTTTTCTAGCCTTATGAAAGAGTGGTATGTATAACATAGAATGCCAGTGTGTGGGTGTGCTGGGTGAGACTTTTTGTTCTTACGTGTACGTGTGTGTGAGAGAGACAGCGAGACAGAGAGATAGAGAGAGAGAGAGAGAGAGAGAGAGAGAGAGAGAGAGAGAGAGAGAGAGAGAGACTGTGATGTCTTTGGTAAGAAGTGTTATAAGATTAGAGTGGTAGATATGCACACTCGCTCTCATTGTCACTGTCATTGCCAACAGATGGAGCTCAGTTCTCTGTGCCAGCAGAGAGACATGCGCTGAAACATGATCATGCTGTTCACATTACTCACTGTTTCTCTCTCTCACTAGCACGAGCCAAATCCCAGCATGTCACTAAGCGGAGAAGATTACGGCCCAAACTGCTGATTCTATTTTCCTCTTCTTTATCATGTTTCTCTCTCTCTCTCTCTCTCTCTCTCTCTCTCTCTCTCTCTCCCTCCTTCTACAAGGAAGTGCTACGTTGTCTGTTTTTCACCTGTATATTACCAGTGAGAGTTGCTGATGCTGCCTGTGACTTTTGACCTAAGAAAGAGAGTGATTTTGGAACAGGAAGGAATTTATTTTATAGATACAGTGGTGTATACAGTACATGAGGAATGCTGAAGCCTTAAATATAGGAAAACACCAAGCCATAATGTTCAAACATCTGGCATGGTTTTCCACCCACAGGCATTCTCTGTTTCTCTTTGTCCAATCCCCGTGGAACATTTGAGAAATGGAGCAATGATGCTCATGAACCTCTGTTGGTACTTGATCACACAGCACAGTCAGTTTTCTCATTATCCAAGCAGCACTGTAATTTCATTTATGAGATTGAGCACCAGTCATTCTCCACTGCAGGAGACAAATGAGATAAATATCCACCTGCTGACATGCATATATTCAAAAAATAAAAATATTTATGACAGGACATTTGCATTATCCATCAGTGTGTGTTTTTTCTGTGTTGTATGTTCTAAAGAGAGCTTTAGTATACTATGCGAACATTTGGATGCCTAAGAATTAAAATTCATATGCACTTACAATGAATTCTGTAACAGATGGGTCCTTTGCATACTAGATATGAATCTTACAGAGGATTTGGTCAACAGTGTCTCATTGAATCAGTGCACAAGAGTGCAAGCAATAGGTCTAAAGCTGGTTACAGATGTGTTATTTGCATATGTTGCTTTGTTCAGCATTAGAACTTTCAGTGTATCAAAGCTAATAAAGACCAGTTTAATAAATTCAAATAAAAAAGACCAGTTTATGTTTTCCTGAATAAAAATGGTTCTGCGAGATAAATGAGACAAAGGTGAACCTGAGCTGAGCAGAGAAATGAAAACAATTCATGTGATCTATAACCTCTAAAGCTCATCTGTGAAGCATGGCACAATATGCTTGTACGGTATGTCTGCTAGTGGAATTGTCTCATATGTCTTTATTAATGATTAGAGTGCAGACAACAGATGCGGGGTAAATTTTAGAGTTTACAGAAGAATCGATTTCACCTTGCATCTGAAAGCCTCTACTTCAACAAACATGGAGTTTATCAGGAGCAAAAAGGGCAATTTCTTTGACTTGTGAAGTAAATCTCCTTAACTGAGGAAATCAGTTTTTCTGTGCTGTGCGTTTTATGATACAATATCAGCACTCATACCTTTTGGCTTTCTGTCTGTTTGCTTTGCATCCTTGCGTTTACTATACACCCTATCTGTTATTCCTTTTATCTTCATATTTCAGCATGTGTGGAGAAAACAGTCAGTCTGGCATTCAATGCACATGCAAAGAAACCTCAGCTCACTGCCACGACACTTATCTTTTAATTAACACTCACACATTCACAATTCATTACACTCAATTCTTTACATAATTTTAAGGCAAATAAGTGAGAAATGATTAGGAGCTTAATTACATTTTGCAGTATAAGGAGACCTAATAAAGCTTCTATTGATTTAATGGTTGAGTTTAGGAACAGGGAAGACAGATACATTTGTTATTGTCTGGCACATAACAGTATCTGATGCATGTAAAAGGGACTTCAGGAGCTTAAAAAATATATATTTTCTCAATTTTTTGAAGCATGACTTTGATAAGCCATGTGTTTGATTTTGATCGTTCAATTTCTTCCTGTAAATAAATTGCCATTCATGAAAAAATTGTTTCCAGAGTGCTCATGCATGTGACTAGTATCTGAAAAACACTGTTAGTGTTCATGGACAGAAAACAGTGAAATGCATTCACCTGTCAACCACATAGTTCTTGATCTCCATTCTAGTTCCATATATTATCTGGACAAACAAATCTATGGTCTTGTCCTTGAGGATAAACAACCGAATCTGACTGATCATTATTCACCACCCTATCTTCCAACCAATCATTACTGAGGTAGTGGGAGTGTGGGATTTATAGCTTATGTGTGCCTGCAGTGAGATTTACCCAGTGTATACTCATGAGAGGTTGCTGTATTTGTGTATGACACGAATGCGCTGTATTTATGTGTAAAAACTCAAATCTTCTGTTGATTAGGGATTAGTGGACTGGTGGATTCAGAAAGAGCAATGATTCTTAGCAAAGAATTCCCTCTTTTCCCTCTTTGTGGTGCTTTGTGGTTGTGAGTAATTACTTCTCAATCCTATCAATTTTACCTCTCTTACCTTTAACCCTATATAGTTCCTATTAGTATAGGAAAGTATGTACTAAATATTGTATTTTTTCATTTAAGTTACTGAATGATGTATTTCATTATAAATATTTGACACCATAAAGGGTTAAAGTGTAAGTTCTAGCCAATGCAGAACAGCAACACAAACTTCAAATGTTATTTTTACACATACAGTACTGTCATATCCACAGATTTTTTTGTATACATTTTTTTTATCCCAGAGATCATCCTTCTGATTGTTTATAAGTAGCTGTTTATGAGTAGCTATGATTCACTATGCAAAGTAATCAGTTCTGCCCATGTTGTTTCTGAACCTTCCTGTTTAATCTAGAATTTCCTGTTTGTTTTTTCTTTTACTTTTCTGCCTTTCTGACCATGATTTTGCATAGCCCATATTAAACCAAGCTAATCAACCGACCTGTTCATCTGACCTGCCTGTTCTAACCCTGTTTTTGCTAGATATCATTTTTCAGCTATTCCTAATAAACTGACCTGCGTTTGTATCAGTATAGTCTGTTATCCTGACACATACAGAGCATGAGTTTATAATTTTCATACTTATTACACATTACTCACATGAACATGATATCTGTTTACTTGAATTTATGTGCAATATAATAAAATTCTCCTTCAGGTGTTTTTCATGTTTTTAACATGATGTAGGTAATAAGTGATCACATGAAAAGAACAAGAAGATGACATTTGAAATGTATGTGATTTTCTTTGTCAACACCATTTGAAAAGAAATGTGCATCATTTACATTAAACAAATTTCTATCATATATTCATTCCCTTTAAGTACCAAATTCATCCTGGCCAAAATTGGACATGCGGCAGTACTAGATTCTCTCCCTATCTCTCTCTCTCTCTCTCTCTCTCTCTCTCTCTCTCTCTCTCTCTCTCTCTCTCTCTCTCTCACTCTCTCTCTCTCTCACTCTCTCTCACTCTCTCTCTCTCTCTCTCTCTCTCTCTCTCTCTCTCTCTCTCTCTCTCTCTCTCTCTCTCTCTCTCTCTCTCTCTCTCACACACACACACACACACACACACACAATAACCCACATGGACACAAGGAGAACATTTAAAATTCTTCACAGACAGTAACCCAAGCTCAGGATCAAACCGAGGACCCCAGAGCTATGAAGAGGCCATGTAGCCTGCTGGGCCACCTTACTGCCCTTAAGCAGTTTCTGTTACATTTAATACCTGAGCATACAGTATGTGGATATGAACTTTATTAATAATAATATATTTTTAAGGTTTTCTTCATATATTCAAAAGCTGAATATTACAAAACTGGTACTTCTAATACTCATAGAGATATCATGCCTGCACATTCCTAGTGAAGCTACTGTACAGTGTAATAGATATATTCTATACACACGAACAAAATGAATGTTGAATCATTGGCTCTTAATTTAAAAGGCATATAGAGATGAGTATTAAATACCCCATCTATTGTATCAGTGATTTTACACTGATAGGGCCTGAGACCAAAAGGTTTTTTGTTATGTTATGTTATATTTACTATATTTTTACTACTGATAAGCATACTTGTACATCTATCTATCTATCTATCTATCTATCTATCTATCTATCTATCTATCTATCTATCTATCTATCTATCTACAGTATCTATCTATCTATCTATCTATCTATCTATCTATCTATCTATCTATCTATCTATCTATCTATCTATCTATCTATCTATCTATCTATCATTTTCATCCCTGTATAATATACATTCCAGATCTAGTTTCTGACTAGCCTCTGACTGCAATACTGTGTAAAAAAAAAGAATGATGTTTGCTTTAATGAGACTATCAATCCAAATATATGGATTTAGAAAATAGCAATAATAAGAAGAAAAGTTAATGGCCCATTCTAAATGCAAAAATATTTAGAAGGAAGGAAGTACACTGTACAATGAGGATTTTTTAAAGACACCGATAAATGATTTATGAAACAATCCCACAAAGTTATTTTTGTGCTTTTTTTAAATCCTTCACCACTCAGTTAGACACTGAATCGACACTATTATATGGCTAGGTATATATATATATATATATATATATATATATATATATATATATATATATATATATATATATATATATATATATATATATATATATATATATATATATATATGTATATATATATATATATATATGTATATATATATATATATATATGTATATAGGACATATTGTTACATACATTATACCAATTGCTTGCCACATCTACCTATAAGTCTGAACATAGACATAAATAAACATAATTAACCCACCTAATGTAGATTATGCATAAACAGACAACGTTCTGGTGCAGAGGGAAAAAGCTTTAACAGGAAAGAGCTGCGTCCATGCTAATGTTGTGTATCAGCAACCAGCAGGAGTGGAAGGTAATGAACTACTGGTCTGATCTAATGTAGTCAACAGTATTTGGTTCACTATATGCCTGCTTTTTGAGGCTAAATAAATCATAGTACTTTCACTTAAGCTTTAAAAAAAATCATATTCTCTAAATATATTTTTGATTACTATTACAAGTAGTATTGTTAATAAAAATAATAATAATAATAATAATAATAATAATAAGAAGAAGAAGAAGAAGAAGAAGAAGAAGAAGAAGGAGAAGAAGAAGATGAAGAAGAAAAAAGAAGACATTTAAGCCATGAAGAGTATAAGCCGGTAACCAAAACAATAAATGAAAATTTAACGTAAATCAATTTTTAGACCAAATTAAAGGTATACAGTATCCTTCAAATTCAAGATGCTTGTTAAGCAACAACGATGTTTGAGATATTCAGTTTGAAATGTTTAAAAGGAAACAGTTTTATAAGGATCTCCAAACTATGTGAGCCACATTCAAGGAGATTAGCACAGGTAAATCATTAGCTAGCTTACTGAATTTATCTGAGATGTTGCAGCCTATATATAGGTAACAGTTAGGACAGTGGCTACAAGCATCTTAAATAGATAGCTAAATACTAAAGCTAACTGAAATCTGGTAGCCAGCTAATGTTACCTTTCTTTATATTCTGTTCGTAATTATTCTAGCGTTCACTTCGGTATAGCTTACCTAGTTAGTTAACATCAAAACAAACTAGAAAAAAAGAACAATTTCATCTTAGGTGTGTCAGTTGTAGATGTTACTTTTACTTGAGGAATTTCCTTGATCACTACTTTTACATTTTAACAAGTGAATTATAACTACAATGGCAGTGCTGTTAATCAGAATGTTTTATAATATTTCCATCTCTGGCAACCAGACAGTTTAAACCAGAGGTGTCCAATATTATCTGCAAAGTGCTGTAGTGGATGCAAGTTTTCATACCAATCAAGCAGGAGCTACACCTGTTTCCACCTGTTTAATCAGCTGATCTTGGCTTTCAGTAGACTTAGGTGTGGCTTGTGCTTGGTTAAAATGAAAACCTTCACCTACACCGGCCCTCTCCAAATAAGATTGGACAACCCTGATTTAAACTGATCTTATTTTCAATTAAGTCTAAAACACTTGACACGTTCCACCATGACAACCTCTTCAGCCTCTTTGTTTAATTATCCTTGATTTAATGCATGAAAGATATTATTAGATTATTTCAGATATGAGAGGGTGGTAGAAGGGCTGCTGCAATTATTTATGGCAGTAGAATATATCAAAACATGCTTGGGGAACCAGACAGGGATCGATAGTGGAAGATGCCACAGGTGCTGAGGAAGTTGTGGATATAACAGATGGAGAATAGAGTGATGTAGAAAAAGTGGAGATCATTAATTCGAGAATTATAGTCAGTGAAAACCTTAGTGAAGTGACCTGAAATGGGGAATGGAGTAGACATGGCACAGCATCCCCTTGTCCAGACTTACAGAACAGAAGAACAGATGGCATCCCGCTGTGGACAGACATCTGAAACATTTTTATTACAGTGAGTATAACTGGTCTGTAGCTGTTTATATTCCATAAATGTGTGATTCTTAAGGTTTTGGTGGATGCAATGCACTATATTGCACTACACCAGACAGTAAAGAGGAAGTAACATATGAGCTGATGAGGAGGAACACAAGAAACTTGTTCTTTATTAAGAGGAAACTAATAATTGACATCATAGCTCCAAGAACGTCTAAGAGCACTTTTTCTCTTTGACAGACGCATAATCAAAGAAAAACTCTATGATAATTTAGGCAACAAGAGAACAAGGACCTTTTTCTGTACCCTGTTCTAAATACACCAGTGATATCAGATTTCAATTTACAACATTTAGCTAAAGAACCTAATTTTGTTCTGCTATGTTGTTGGTCATCTAACTACCAATACAGTATATGGTGTGCAAATATATGGAGAATAACTAGTAAAAGCATATCTTCTTCTTCTTCTTTCGGCTTTTCCCTTCAGGGGTCGCCACAGCGAATCATCTCTCTCCACCTAACCCTATCTTCTGCATCCTCAACACTTGCACCCACTAGCTTCAAATCCTCATTAATTACATCCATATACCTCCTCTTTGGCCTTCCTCTTTGCCTCCTGCCTGGCAGCTCCATGTCCAACATTCTCCTACCAATATACTCACTCTCCCTCCTCTGAACATGTCCAAACCATCTTAATCTCGCCTCCCTAACTTTGTCCCCCAAACGTCCAACATGGGCTGTCCCTCTGATGTACTCGTTCCTAATCCTGTCCAATCTTGTCACACCCAAAGAGAACCTCAACATCTTCAGTTCGGCTACCTCAAGCTCTGACTCCTGTCTCTTCTTCAGTGACACTGTCTCTAAACCATACAGCACGGCCGGTCTCACCACTGTCCTGTACACCTTCCCCTTGATTCTTGCTGATATTTTCCTATCACACAGAACTCCTGACACCTTTCTCCACCCACTCCAACCTGCCTGCACTCGCTTCTTTACTTCTTTCCCACTCTCTCCATTACTCTGGACTGTTGACCCCAAGTACTTAAACTCCTGTACCTTCTTCACCTCTTCACCCTGTAACCTTACTGTTCCACTTCCCTCCCTTTCATTCACACACATGTACTCAGTCTTACTACGACTGACTTTCATTCCTCTTCTCTCCAGCGCAAACCTCCACCTCTCCAGGTTTTCCTCCACCTGCTCCCTGCTCTCACTACAGATCACAATGTCATCTGCAAACATCATCGTCCAAGGAGACTCCTGTCTGACCTCCTCTGACAACTGGTCCATCACTATAGCAAACAGGAAGGGGCTCAGAGCCGATCCCTGATGCAGTCCCACCTCCACTGTGAACTCCTCTGTCTGACCTACAGCACATCTCACCACTGTCCTGCTCCTCTCATACATGTCCTGCACCACTCTGACATACTTCTCTGCTACTCCTGACTTCCTCATACAGTACCACAGCTCTTCTCTTGGCACCCTGTCATACGCTTTCTCTAAGTCTACAAACACACAGTGCAACTCCCTCTGACCATCCCTATACTTCTCCATCAACATTCTCAGAGCAAAAATTGCATCTGTTGTGCTCTTTCTGGGCATGAAGCCATACTGCTGCTCACAAATTTCCACAACCTTCCTTAACCTAGCTTCCACTACTCTTTCCCACAACTTCATTGTATGGCTCATCAACTTTATCCCCCTATAGTTGCTGCAACTCTGCACGTCACCCTTATTCTTAAAGATCGGCACTAACACACTCCTTCTCCATTCCTCAGGCATCCTCTCACTTTCTAATACCCTGTTGAACAAACTAGTTAAAAATTCCACTGCTGCCTCTCCTAGACACTTCCAGACCTCTACCGGGATGTCGTCAGGACCAACTGCCTTTCCACTTTTCATCCTCTTCAAAGACTTCCTGACTCCATCCTTTCTAATCTTATCTACTTCCTGTTCCACAAAGTTCACCCCTTCTACTCTTTTTTCCCTCTGATTTTCCTCATTCATCAGCTCCTCAAAGTATTCCTTCCATCTCCTCTGTACACTCTCCTCACTTGTGAGCACCCTTCCATCTCTATCCTTAATAATTCTAACTTGCTGCACATCCTTCCCATCTCGATCCCTCTGTCTAGCTAACCTGTACAAGTCCTTCTCTCCTTCTCTAGTGTCTAACCTAGTGTACAACTCTTCATATGCCTTCTGCTTGGCCTTAGACACCTCCCTCTTCACTCTGCGCTGTAACTCCTTGTATTCCTGTCTATTCTCTTCAGTCCTGTCCATATCCCACTTCTTCTTGGCTAATCTCTTCCTCTGGATACTATCCTGAACTTCCTCATTCCACCACCAAGTCTCCTTATCTTCTTTCCTCCTTCCAGATGACACACCCAGCACCTTTCTCCCTGTCTCCCTGATCACTTCTGCTGTAGTTTCCCAGTCATCCGGCAGCACTACCTGACCACCCAGAGCCTGTCTCAACTTCTGTCTAAATTCCTCACAACATTCCTCCTTTTTCAGCTTCCACCACTTAGTTTTCTTCTCTATCTTTGACCTCTTCCTCTTACAGACCATCAGAGTCATCCTACACACCACCATCCTATGCTGTCTGGCTACACTCTCTCCCACTACCACTTTACAGTCACTAATCTCTTTCAGATTGCCTCTTCTACAAAGGATGTAGTCTACCTGTGTTCTCCTACCTCCACTCTTGTAAGTCACTCTATGTTCCTCCCTCTTCTGAAAATACGTGTTAACCACAGCCATGTCCATCCTCTTAGCAGTCTACTACCATCTGTCCTTCAAGGTTCCTTTCCTTAACTCCAAACTTGCCCATCACCTCCTCATCACCTGTGTTCCCCTCACCAACATGTCCATTAAAATCCGCTCCTATCACCACTCTCTCACCCGTGGGAATACTCTCAATCACCTCATCGAATTCACACCAGAATCTCTCTTTCTCCTCTAACTCACAACCTACCTGCGGGGCATACCCACTAACAACATTCAACATCACCCCTTCAATCTCTAACTTCAGACTCATCACCCTGTCTGACACTCTCTTCACCTCCAGAACATTCCTCACAAACTCCTCCTTCAGGACCACACCTACCCCATTTCTCTTACTATCCACACCATAATAAAACAGCTTGAATCCTGCTCCTATACTACGAGCCTTGCTACCCTTCCACTTGGTCTCCTGTACACACAGTATATCCACCTTCCTTCTCTCCATCATATCAGCCAGCTCTCTACCTTTCCCTGTCATAGTACCAACATTCAGAGTCCCTATTCTCAGTCCTACACTCTTACCTTTCCTCTTCTCTCTCTGTCTGTGCACTCTCCTCCCTCCTCTACTCCTTCGACCAACAGTAGCCCAATTTCCACCGGCGCCCTGTAGGTCAACGGCGCCGATGACGGTCGTTGTTAACCCGGGCCTCGACCGATCCGGTATGAAATTCTTACTGACAACTCGCATGGTTAGATTTGGCAATGTTTTATGCCGGATGCCCTTCCTGACGCAACCCTCTCTATTTATCCGGGCTTGGGACCGGCACAGAAGTCACTGGACTGTGACCCCCATGGCTAGATTAGTAAAAGCATATGAATTTATGAAAAAAAAGTACAATTTCCCTAAATATTCAGATGTTTAAACAAGTACACATCAGCATTATGATCTGTTCTATGGGGCCATTATTTGACTTTGCTTATCAAAAGTAATCCCAATCTATAGGGATTCAGATCCACTCTTTATAAATGTTGAATGGAGATCATCTGTTTTAAACATCTAGAGCCTGACAACAAAATTTCAAAGGCTAGAATGAAACATATTAACTGTACATAGAACTATGGATGAATCATTATAGTAACATCTATTAATATAACTTGTTAGTAAAAGCAGCAGGCTTGCTTTTTCATCATTCAGTTTTAGTGTGTATGCCAAACAAATTACATTCATGTTAATTTAAAGCCAGGAGATAAATGATCAAAGTGGTGTCATTAGCTTAGTATAGTAATTTTTCACGCCCCCTTTACTTTAAATAAGAATAGCGTGCTTTCCAATTATTGACATAGAAAAGTAAAGCCACAAAATTCATCAGGAAAAAAAATTGACACACATCTTCTTACATTTCAAACAACTTAGAGCCAATCAGAATAGCAATTTTTCCAAATATGCTGAATTGAGCTTTGCCTTCTCATTTGCATGATTTGTTATTGTTTGAGATAATGAATAAACCAAAAGTGCAGATGAAAAATAGCTGGCTCTTGATAAAACCAAATGTGCTGCTAGCGGAGCATGAAGCTAATCGGAGGCCCTTCTACATTCCCCATTAAGTAGGACGTGGCGGGGACGTAATGCATTTAAATGACAATGTGTGATAAAAGCTTTCTGAATCTCACAGTCGTGCTCCTCCTTCGGAGAAGAAAGGTGATTACTTTTACTGAGTGTATTATTCACCGAAATTAATCAAGATAATTTTGCTCTTCTTTTACCGCTCATTATTAAACAGACATTTTACTCACTGATCATTACCAAAATAAATTAAATGCCGTCAACAGATCCAACACATAAATAATCTCTAGTTGAATGTAGAAGAATATTGACTGAATGCTATGGTTTATGTTTAAATCTAGGAGCCTGTGAAGGGATGATTGCAGTTCTGGTGCTAGCAGACTTTGATACTAATGGCACATCAATGCCGAATAGCACATCTCATTTGTCAGGCCTGCAGGCATATTGATGAAAATGAAGCTACCAGAAATTATTTTTTTTTACATGCTGAAGTCCTGTGGTTGAAGACAAAGGGGATGGATGAATATAACCAAACTAAATGTTGTAATTAAGATTAGGGAAAGAAAATTGATGGACAAGACTAAAGAGAAGCCTCAAATGTAATTTTGTACAGAATGCCTGTCGATATTCATGTTATTTTATGGTGACCAATTGGGACTTGAGAAAAATCTCACTTAACCATATTTTATTACACTCCACCCTGACACCTTAAAATTTGTCACTGTTTTTATTTAATTCAGTTAAATTTTATTTTCAATTTTCCCTTTCTATGTTGATGCTTTAATAGTGTAAGCTTACAGTCATGCCAATAAAGTACTTTGAAATTGAAAGAAAGAAAGAAAAATAGAGTGTGTGTGTGTGTGTGTGGGGGGTGGGGGGGTGGGGGGGGGGGGCTGGGGGATGAAATAAGTTTGTTCACTCAGTTTGAGCTTCTGGGCTCAAAGTTAATCAGAGCTTCCCATAATCAGTACGAGAGATTGCCCAATCAGATGTTTCTAAAAATCTGTTGATTTTTTACCAATGCTTCAGCTCTGATTTATGTTAATCTTCAACCAAGACACAGTCATGTTTAATCAAATCTGACATTCATTAGCTGCCAGATCACTCCTTAGACTCTTGACTTTGTTCAGGTCATTTACAGCTCAGATTATACCAATGTCTTAAACTGCTATGAGATCCGAAATTTTACTGAATGGCATTTGTTAGGATAAGAAGGTTTTCAGGTCATTAATACTCTGGTCCTAGAAACGTTGCTCTGGTCCGAGAAACGTCTCAAACAAACCTATATGACAAACAGTGTTGATTAAAATCCTATGTTTGCTAAAGCATCACAATATGGTTGTTTGGAAAACTAGGAGTTCATTCATTTATCAGACTGAGGCTGTACATTGAAGCAGCAGCTAACATTTCTACCTCATTGCTCCTGGCTCCAGGTTTGATTCTGAGTTCAGGTTACTGTCTGTTTGGAGTTTCTGTGCATGTTCTCCACATATTAATGTGACTTTCCATTAGACTGAGTCATTTCCTTTCACCTCCAAAAAAACGTCATAAGGTTAAATTGGCCCAGGGTTTAGCCTGACTAGGATAAAGTATTTAACATTAAATTAATGAAATACTCTAGAGAAGATGTAGTATCCATCAACTAATGTTTGTCTTTAGACTCTACCATTTTGCCATCACATTGAATTCTTTAGCTTTATCAGAACATCAACTGGATGTCATTATAAAGTCTGTTTATTCTGTATACAGTACCTCACAGAAGTGAGTACACCCCTCACATTTTTTGTAAATATTTTATTATATCTTTTCATGTGACAACCAATGTTGGGTCAGTAATGTGTTACTAGTACCCGTTACTGTAACGCAGTTACTTTTGACAGTAACTAATACTCTAACGCATTACTTTTTAAATAAAGTAACTCCATTACCGTTACCATATGGTACGTTTGTAAGTTACTTTTTTAAATTAATTAATTTTGGCTGAAGTGTAGCCTACAGCCTAACCTGTTTACAGCAGCGACGCATTGTAGGATTGGTGGATGCCAACCACTGTAAACACGAAGACGCCGCACTGTGGGCTTGTTTCCGTTTATTTAAGTATGTGCGAGTCAAGGCGAGAGCAAGACGAGTTTCTCAAAGTGGAAATATGCTCATTATTTCACTTTAGTTGAGAATAAAGACAAAAACCTTTTAGTCAAATGTAAACTGTGTCTTTCTGGTTCGAAGGTCCTATCTACTGCGATAAACAGCAATTCCAATCTGTCGAAGCACCTCCTAAAAGCCACTGACTCCACAGTAGAGACAGGCTGCATGTTGTCAACAACATACCGTGCAATAAAGAAACAGTCCGGTTAAAATCTTTTCGCTGTTGTTTGGCTGGAGGGGCTTGACTCACTTCGAGTGTGTCCACCGACACCGGGTTAGCTTCTAGCTTTGTCGAGGCATGTAGTTTCTGCTTTCAGGCAGCTCGTTAGCTCGTTAGAAATCCTTGTGATATATTCGGTTTGTGCTGGTCTGACTTAAATAAAATAGTGTTTAAAAATTATTTGTGTTTATATAGACCATAACGCATAAAAGGGCATTAATGGGAACATTAAAGAACGTTCATTAAAAAAGTAACTAAAAAGTTACTTTTAACAGTAACGCGTTACTTTTTGGAGTAAGTAATCAACAAAGTAATTGAGTTACTTTTTGAATGAAGTAACTAGTAAACTGTAACTAGTTACTATTTCTTAGTAACTAGCACAACACTGGTGACAACACTAAAGAAATGACACTTTTCTACAATGTAAAGTAGTGAGTGTACAGCTTGTATAACAGTGTAAATTTGCTGTACCATCAAAATAACTCAAAAAAGTAGTCATTAATGTCTAAACCGTTGGCCACAAAAGTGAATACACCCCTAAGTGAAAATGTCCAAATATGTCCCAATTAGCCATTTTCTCTCCCCGGTGTCATGTGATTCGTTAGTGTTAGGTCTCAGGTGTGAATGTGGAGCAGACGTGTTAAATTTGGTGTTATCTCTCTCACTCTCTCATACTGGTCACTGGAAGTTCAACATGGCACCTTATGACAAAGAACTCTCTGAGGATCTGAAAAGAATTGTTGCTATACATAAAGATGGTGTAGGCTATAAGAAGATTGCCAAGACCATGAAACTGAGCTGCAGCACGGTAGCCAAGACAATACAGCTGTTTAACAGGATATGTTCCACTCAGAACAGGCCTCGCTATGGTCGACCAAAGAAGTTGAATGCACGCGTCAAACACAGGTTGCGTTTGGGTGTTCTCACTCTTGTGGCCAGCGGTTTAGACATTAATGGCTGTGTGTTGAGTTATTTTGAGGGGACAGCAAATTTACACTGTTATACAAGCTGTACACTTTCTACTTTACATTATAGCAAAGTGTCATTTCTTCAGTGTTGTCACATGAAAAGATATAATAAAATATTTGCAAAAATGAGAGGGGTGTACTCAATTTCGTGAGACACTGTCAGTCTTAGTAAATAGATTTTTTTTAAAAATCAATTACCATTTTAATCACCAGGCTCTACAGGCTCTTTAAGACAAAAAATGATTATGTTTTTGAGCTTATGGTTTTGCGGAAGCTGTACAAATTATAAGATTTGTTGAATTGTTTAATAGTTAAACTTAATATTTAATGTAGGAAAAAGTCAAATATCTCTTCACTGAAGTAAACCTAATGATATTGGTTTTAAGGTATGGAAGCTGAGCGAGCCTGTTTTTTAAATCATTTAATCAGTTTTAATGTGGTTTATGTGCACTACACACAGTACCAATACTAAACACACAATTTTTGTGACTTTCTTGCATTCATTATATTTTCTACCGCTTATCCAAACTACCTCGGGTGAGGGGGAGCCTGTGCCTATCTCAGGCGTCATCGGCATCAAGGCAGGATACACCCTGGACAGAGTGCCAACCCATCGCAAGGCACACACATACTGTACACACACACACACACACACACACACACACACACACACACACTCTCATTCACTCACGCAATCACACACTACGGACAATTTTCCAGAGATGCCAATCAACCTACTGTACCATGCATGTCTTTGGACCGGGAGAGGAAACCAGAGTACCCGGAGGAAAAACCCCGAGGCACGGGAGAACATGCAAACTCCACACACACAAGGTGGAGGCGGGAATCGAACCCCCAGCCCTGGAGGTGTGAGGCGAACATGCTAACCACTAAGCCACCATAACCCCCCCCCCCCCAAAACACACACACTTTCTTATATTCCATTTTTAATGTACACACCTCTTATATTCCATTTTTAAATTACACACCTCACAATGGATGTTGTGATCAACTTCATCCAAGGTTCATTAGGTAGTGCTGACTGGGGGAAAACCTGAATACTATCTGAACCCACAAATAAACATGTCAGTGGAGCTCAAGAAAAATTCACATATTTTGCCTCACACTCCATCACTGTCTCTCTGCATTCTCTCCATCACTTCTTCTTTATTCTCTGTGTGTCTCTGTCTCGGCTGTGATCTATGGTTTTAGTCGTGCACTGTCCATCATGTCTCTGGGTCCCTTTGAGAGAAATCTCAGCCCCCTCTGTCTGCCTGTCAACCATATGACCACCCTGGAGAGAAGAAGAGAGAAAAGGAGAGAAAAAGACAGATAGAATGAACACATATGACTGAAAATGAGGCAGCCAGGGACACATAAACACACGGAAAGATGAGAAACGGGCAAAGAAGAGAATGAGAAGGGAATGAGGAGGAAAAAAAAGACTAGAACGAGACAGACATATCATCAGGAGACACCCGTATCATCAGGAGACACACAATGGCTGTCTGAGTTTGAGTTTGAGACACACTGCTTCTATTAGGGACATTGTGCTGCACCATGGGAAACCAGCAAGAGCTGAGATGGAAGGTATACTGTAACAAAGATGACTGCTTGTCTTGAACTCTCAGGATGAGGAACAGTTCTGAAGTATCACCTGATTGAAACCTTCTGAATCTCATTAAAATTGGTTATTTTAACTCTAAATAAAGAATTACTCCTCAGTGCAATTCCTGACAGTTATTACTATGAAATGATGAAAGGAAAAATGTACTCATTCATTGACCGGTTTAATCAACATTACTAAACAGTAGTGAGCATTATTTAAAAAAAGTAAATAATTGATAATAATGATAACTAACACATTCTTATACTCTATACATAGTCTATATTGCCAATTTAAGCATTACTTAAATATCAATAGAGGTACATCAATAAATATGATTTAACTCTGAGAATACTGAAAAACATTCAAATAAGTCATGCTGAACATATGAGAATATTATTTTCCATACAAAGGGATTAAGGTTTTTAAAGGGTTAAGTGATGGTCATTAATCATTCTTATTCATTATATTTAAGAAGATAGCAACTTTAAATTTATACAATAACACTTATCATTATATACAATATCTATTTAACACTTTATTGTCAGTCTTCATCAAAAAGAAGTGATGAGTATATAATTAATTATAGTTAAAGACTAGAAAAATAATATCTGTTCATTTTGGGTGAGGTTGTGCCCATGAGAGCCTCAGATTCTTGTTCTTGACTGGTAGTAATGGAAGCTGATGTGGTCTTCTGCTGTTGTAGATCATCCACTACATGGTTCAAAGTGTTGTTCAATTTGAGATGTTTACTGTTTTAAATAAAAGATAGATTAGAGCACCTAATCGAGTTACTATAGACTTCTTCTTAAAACGTATCTTTTTACTGTTGCGTATGATCATAGGTAAGCTCACTGGTATAACCTTAGTCTATTATCTGTTGTTGTGTCCTGTTGACTTTTGCATTTTCTATCTTGTTTTGTATTTTATTATATGCTTAAATTCTGTACAGCACTTTGGCCAACAGCTGTTGTTTTTAAATGTGCTCTATAAATAAAGTTGACTTGACTTGACTTCTTTTCATCTTGAAAAATACCAGCTTCAGGTTATTTGACCAATATGTAGCATTAAGCACTTAGTATCTAGCCCAAAATAAAGAATGCGTGCCTTTTTCCAGCTGTTTCAATTATTCATGTACGTATGTGGGGTAACACAAGGTAAGAAATGCAATTGTATGCTTCAGCTCCTTAAAATGTGTAGCTCTATTTCACAATATACTAAAATAATGCTAAACAAAACTCGATCAAAGTTTATTTCTGGACTTGTTTTGGTCTCAAGAGCAACACATAATGTTCAATCAAACAATAAAACCTCAATGTGTAATTTGCTAGAGATGGTGCAATGTGCTCACATCATTTCACTTTCAGCCTCCATCTCCTTGTACCTTCTGTGCCTTGGTTCTTATTTTTTCACTCTACCTAATGACATGTAACAAGAATATTAGTTTCTGACTTCTCACACTTCCTTTACAAAGGTGGAACTCTTCCAGGTTCAAACTGCTGTGACAACCACCAAGCTGTAATTTCCCTCTCTGCCATCATTAGATTAGCACTTAGAGTGTCAGTAGAATGAATATGGCACCTTTCCTAACGGGTGTCAGCAACAGTGAGGGTCCAATGATCAACTCCCCAGTTTTGTGCATGGTAAAAAGCAGAAAAGAGGGTAGGAGTGGGTGGGTAATATAACCCGACTTCTGTGTTTGGATAACTTTTATAATACGCTGACTTTGAAAGTTCGCACTGAAAAATAGCTGCAGTTTTTTTTTAAATAAATAAATTAATGATAGACTGCAACATTGATATTTCAGTCAAACATAGAATTGGTCAATAAAGACTCAGACATTACAGATTACCCTGTATAGTGCAAAATGTTTAGAAATGTACTAGAAAAGAATTCTAGTGGTATTTTTATGAGTATTTTTTAATGAATATGTCTATCACTGTGTTGATAGGATTAGGATCCTGTGAATAGGTAACTATACATAATTATTACTCTCTCAGTCTCATTTACTTTCAGTAACCACTTTATACATATCAGGTTTGTAGTGAAACTTGATTAGGTTTACCACCATCACAGTTTTCCCAGTATAGTCCCTGAAAGGTATATTTTAAACATTTCTAGAATATTTCATAACTTTAACACATGCAGTCCATTCCTAGTAGCCAATGACAATAAAGGCAACACTGGTCCACTGCAGTGTTCTAGCAGACCATGAGCTTGGGACTTACTTTCATAATCATTATTCTTTTTAGTTGCTTTTCTAATAACGTCTCTACAATGTTCATTCATTATATGCTTTGGCTAGTTGCGAACAATTTCTTTATTAAACTTTAATTAAATTTTAATAATACACATGTGCTTACTTAATTTAAAATGTAGTTAAAATGAGTCAGAGGAAGAGGATGGTGGGAGTAAGAGGTCTGACAAAAAGAAGTGCAAACATTTTATTTTGTTTAATAATGACTGTTTCATGTGATGTCGCGGAGTTAGAAACGGATGCAGGTGCAGTTAAGAACTGTTAAAAAAATTCCAAAACATGAAGCGAATTTGTAAACAGGAACAGGCGGTCAGGTGATCAGCAAGCAACAATTCTAGAGCAAAATCTAAAATACAAAAACCAGGAATCAAGGCATGAAACAGACACGCATACAAAGGGCTTGCTAATGGCACACTGAGCGTTACTTTGCAAGGAGTCAATGTGAATGTCATTGTAAATATAAGCTGAGGGAGTGGAACAGGTGTGACAGTAAGCATTCAGGGGAGTGAGAACATGCCAGTGCTTGAGGACGGTTGTCCATTATAATCATGTTTGTAGACCACAATGGGTTCTTGGAAGTGGAGTTCCTGGTGGATTCCAGAGTGGGAATGAGAGACTGTCAAAAAAATTAAAAACAAATCTGCCTGTCTTAAGCCAACCAATGGAGACATGCATTGAGCCACAGGCAGCATATATCTAGCAAAGATGGTAGTGAGGGAAAACTTAAGGGAAGAGCTGTGCTGGATGCACATGCTAACACTGAAAAGCACCAAAGATTACTTTAATCTAAAGGCAAAATGAAGGCAATTTGCATATTTATAGTCAAGGAAGGTTCTACTGAGAAGGACAAATCTGCTGTAGCTGACCTCTGTATTCAACAGTGTGCTAAGGTCAGCAGATTTTTGTTTAAAAAAAAAAAACACAGAAAGAGACTATAGGCCTATGTAATCTTGTACTTTTACTCTCTATAAATTTATAATTTATATAACTCCAGTTTCCTCCTAGTTGAAAGACATGTGCTTTATGCTAATTGGCATCGCTGAATTGTCTGTAGAGTGTGAATGAGTTTGTGAGTGTGTGTATGATTGTGCTGTGATGAGTTGGCACCCAGTCCATGGTGTATGCCGGTTTTGAGTCTCCTGGGATAAACTACCCCGGCAACGCTGTGTACTATAATCAGTATGGATTATAATAATTTAAGTTTTATTGTATTCTCCCATAAATGTTACCATTTTATCATTTTTCAATTTCACATCTGTTAACTTTCAGTAAAGACTATTTTCAGCATTTCTTTGAGCCTTTGGATATTATTCTAATTCTCCACAAGTCTTCTTCATAGCACTCAGCTTCTTTGTACTTTTGAAGGCCCATTAAAAATCCACACAGCATTAAGGGCGAGTCACACTTAAATGCCTCTCCTTCATTCTGGCTGGTCTAGAATAGCCTCCGGTAGCTACCTGATTGACTTTCTCCATGAAGAGTAATTGATTGGTGGGGATTATGTGTAAAGTCTGGCCCTTGATAAAGACAGGCGGGCTGTGGCAGAGCAGCCAAGCGAACCAGTCGGCCCACAGAAGTCCCTGTCTCAGCCCATTACAGGGTGACTTACCGCCGCACGACACGGAAAGGCTATTTGTTACATGCTACTGCTCTCACTATTTTCGGCCTTGATTAAATACTACCTCCTTCATTTCCGACTTCAATCTTCAGCTTCTCTCTGTATATCATGGGGAACATAGCTTAAAGAGGGCTGCTATAGAGGAAAGCGACAAAGATTTATTTAATACCGCCTTATGCACAAGCTAAAACTCTGTACTGATTTAAGCTTTTCAACTCTTATAAAGAGAAAAATAGCTTTTCTCTCTTCTAGAGTGCTGAAAATATGAAAATTATTGTCAGATACATGTTTTCTCAGCATTTATTATTTAACTCAATGACTGTTCAGTGCTTCTCAGGTCTTTCAGGGCACTTTTAATTGTGGTAACACAATGTGAATAAGAGGTTCTCTCCTCTGAAAACATTGTCCCATGTTTAAAAAATTCTCAAAAGCGTTTGTTATAAATTCATTCATCATAATGAATGAATATTGATATCTGCAACATCTGTCATTAAGTTTCAGCTACTTTTATTCTGTCTGCAGGACAGGACATCTGCTTCCTCAAGACAGACTGGTGTTTATTTCTGATGTTACTTTGAAAGATTTTTTCTTCTCTCTGCTGTAGTTAATTAGCAATTAGTGAATACAAGTGCATTTATTTCAGAGGATTAAGCTCTAGCTTGTTGAATAGTTTGTTTATCTTACCTGTAGTATACTTAGCAAACTAGTACTAGAATCTTAAAAATAATCATGCATGTCTTGATGATTTAGTCTTGTTAGTGAATAAAGTAACAATCATATTGAGGATGTAGAATAAAATAATTTCAGCTAGTGCACTTGCCTTTAACTGAATTTCCCAAATTTGCTTTCTGTCATGGTAAATAGACAATGTTTTGAAACATTAAAGTACAAATTAAATCTAACATTGAATGTTCCACTTAATTAGTCTTAAGTCTGTATGCAATTAACATTAGTTAACCTCTCCCATCCTAGGCCTATTTTTCTGCCTGTTTTTTTTTTTTTTTTGCATATACAGACTTAAACTACATGCTCTATTTTAAATAAGTATATCTCTAAAACAAGGTATATTTGAAACTATTAAAGTATAAAATATTGGAGAACCAAAATGAAGGTAAACATGTGAGATTGATATTACCAGGTCAGAGTAAGAGAAGCTGGAACACAGCAAAAAAATTAAAAAACTGACAAAATGTTCCAATTCCAGAGAGAATATCCCTATAAAATCATGAGGATGTGTTCTCTCGTGTGTATCTATATAATGACGTATGTGGAGTCATTGTGAACACAACTGGGCTATTTCAGCAATTTCACAATCAGAACGTTTACCTTGTAGCACTATCTGAACAGTTTCGATCTGGGCTGGATGCCATGTTGGAGAGTACATTCTCACATTTATCCGGATAATAAATGATATAATTCATTTGTCCCTTGTTGTAGAAAAATATAAATAATGGAACAGCTGAACAAATACATTCATCAGCTCTATACATGACAGTGTCAAGGTTTGTTATTCATACTGTGTTATCTTTTGCCTCTTCTATTGTTGTCAGTTAAATAAACAGAAACTCTTCTTCCAAATCAATGTGCTTTAGACATATTCAGTTACATCCAAAAATATACATATAATTCATGTATACAGTATATATAATACACTACATGAACAAAAGTATGTGGACATATGACCATCACCCACATGTAGGGCTTCCTTGAACAGTTGCCACAAAATATTTGTTGTTAATAAATGTCCAGAAGCAGATTTTGTGGCACCAAGTTGCATTAGCACCATAAATAGTCTTAAATGGTCTTAAGAAAAATAGACAGAATGCTGGACAAAAAATATGTGGACTCCTGATCATCACTCCCATATTTATGTTTTTTTTCCCAACCGGTTACCACAAAGTTGGAAGTACACAATTGTATTGCAGGACTTTGTATGCTGTAGCATTCACAAATCTGTTTGAGCCTCTTTTATCAGGCTGGAGGTTCTACAGCATCAGGACTCGCACTAGATTCTGCAACAGCTTTTTTCCCAACCTGTCAGAGCACCAAACACCCTGGTGCCACTCATTAGCTTGTTCCCACCTGCTTAAATTGTTCACTATGGACATTAATGGTTACGCAATGGACCAACACACATCCACACTTAGCTACTACTATAGACAGCAAAGGGAGACTAAGATATGTATGGTCAGTTGTCCACAAACTTTTGGCCATGTTGTGTATTTTCTGAAACTGAATAAACAGTGATTTTGACAATTTTTTTTTAAATAATACAACAGATGCAAATCCTGCAGGAGAAACTAAAGAACACAGAGCCATTTTTAAAGCCAAAACATCCCAAATTTGGCAGAGTTTGGACAGAGAGGAGAACATTAGCAGTGTTGTGCCAATATGTGCACATCCACAACACAACGCATCTTCAGAACTATTTTTCCCCTGAGTTCTGTTACAAACACAAACACGAAACCAAAATAGGGTGATTGCACAGCTCTATGTGTGCAGGGCTTGGGGAGCAGAATCTCATTTCAAGTGCACTGTTGCCTGGCAGCCATTTTAAAAATGACTAATAGAGGTGCTGATTGGTGGGTAAACAGCTTATGTGCTATAAAAAGACACTGATGTGTTCCCAGTCCACTTTTATCTTATTAATCCACAATACTGATAGGATTAGCAGAAGCATTGACATTTTCCATGCAACATAATTTTAATATTTAGAGATGATCTTATGAAAAGTAAGACTTTTCATTTCACGTTTTTTTTTTTTACGTTTATTTTATCTGTTGCTTCACTTTATAGCAAAAATGTGATAAATGCTAATGTGATAATATGAAATAGTTTATAAATTACATATTTGTTATTTTTTAAATGATGCCTTTAAAAAAGGCACTTTTAATGTTCTTGACTGTATTATTAATATGGTGGGTAGCATTGTTGTTTTTCTAAATAAAAAGGGGCCATTTAAGTGAACTTATATGATTTAATGCAACAGCTCTCTCACTCACTCACTTATTTTCTACCGCTTATCCGAACTACCTCGGGTCACGGGGAGCCTGTGCCTACAGTATCTCAGGCATCATCGGGCATCAAGGCAGGATAAACCCTGGACGGAGTGCCAACCCATCGCAGAGCACACACACACTCTCATTCACTCATGCAATCACACACTACAGACAATTTTCCAGAGATGCCAGTCAACCTACCATGCATGTCTTTGGACCGGGGGAGGAAACCGGAGTAACCGGAGGAAACCCCCGAGGATATGCAAACTCCACACACACAAGGCGGAGGCGGGAATCGAACCCCCAACTCTGGAGGTGTGAGGCGAACGTGCTAACCACTAAGCCACCGTGCCCCCTAATGCAACAGCTGAGATTATATTATTTAAAATATTCATCCCCAGTAGCTGCTTTCTCTGGGACAGAGTAGTAGTAGATCTACAGCCTACCGTGGGAACCCTTAGCATGAGGTAAAATATGGAGGAATATAAGAATAATGAAAGTGAGTGCAAACCTTACATTACTGAATCTATATCCAGTTATACGCTTTATACTATATGTGATACTTACATCTTTAATAAAAATGCATTAGTGCCAACTGACACTGACAGTTCTGACTCACTGACACCGCGGCAGTTGATACGAACACATTTTTATTAAAAATGTTCTGAGGACACACAAAATGTAAAGCTTGTGTTCTTCACAAATACATTCTCTGTTCTTTTCATTGCCTAACGACATTTTTTTATTGACCCGCTTTCATCCCTGGTAACCTGATCACAAAATGATGATTTTCAGTTTATCTGTCATTTTAGTACACAGATGAAGCACTGTTTTACTTTCAAAGTCATTCAGAGTTTTCATTAGCGAAGTCCATTAAGCGGAATTATTTACTGCATTAAGCAGTTGCATAGGTGTATTTAAACAATTTTCTCATCATCTTGTTGCAGTCATTGCTGTTCGTTTGTCTTTAATTTGATTTAAGTTTAATTGCTTTATAAAGCACAGCTAACCTTAAAGGTTTGTTCTCTGAAAGCAGCGTGCCCTCACAGCAAGTTGAGTTTCAATTGTAGCTCTGTTAGAAAAGTCATGCTGCGTTCACTGGAGTGTGTGTGTGTGTGTGTGTGTGTGTGTGTGTGTGTGTGTGTGTGTGTGTGTGTGTGTGTGTGTGTGTGTGAACAAAGGATCCTCAGCAAACTATTAGTCACTGGTTAAAAGGCGAAGCATCCTCATCATCAGACTAATACAGCTGTGCTTTACTGAGGACCATCATACCAATGCCAAGTCATTCTTCCCCATAGGAATTAGACTTTATAATGAGCCGCCTGACTGTTGAAGCTGTCCAGACCTCCAGTGTTTAACCAAACCAGAGCTACAAATTACTTGCACCGTGTATTTGATTTTATCATTTTATCATTTTATCGTATTATGATTTTATTGATTTTATTAATTTTATTTGTAGCAGTAATAGTGGTAGTAATGATAGTAACAGGGTTAAGCCTTTCAAAGATTAAAAAAGACATCAATATAAAAACTTGTTTTTGCCAAATATACATCCAAATATTATCAAATTATTTACTACTAATAAAAGTTTTAGTGGATTATTTGGGACTTATATTATTTGAAACCAAGCTGCAACAGCACCACGAGTGGTCATAAGAAAAACACAAAGACTGAAGGCCAAACATATGTGACCTCCTGATCCTCACACCCATATATGTGTGTTTTTTTCTTTCCCATACTGTTGCAACAAAGTTGGAAGCACACAATTGTATAAGATGACATTGCATGCTGTAGAATTAACATTTCCTTGAGTGGAACTAAGAAGTCTAGCCCAAACATGTTTTTGCATGACAATGCCTCTGTAAACAAAGTGAGGTCCACGAGGACATGGTATGTGGATGAACTTAAGTGACCTACACAGAGCCCTGACATCATCTCACTGAACACTGTTGGGTTTTATTGGAATGCAGACTGCGCCCCAGGTCTTCTCACCTGACATCAGTGCCTGACCTCAGTAATGCTCTTGTGGCTGAATGATCTCAAATCCTCACAGCCATGCTCCACAATCTAGTGGAAAGCCTTCCCAGAAGAGTGGGAGTTATTATTAGAGCAAACAAAGTCTTTAACAGAATGTTCAAGAAGCACAAATGTGAGTGACGGCAAGATGTCCTTTGCTAGTAGTTTATAAAGAAGTGAGGCTTGTGGCTGATTTCTTTCAAACCTACTGTATAAAGAAGAATTAAGTCAAGTAACAGTGACAATTGTGTCAAGTAATTATACAGATTAAAATGACCTCTGGAATTTTTTTTTCCTGCATTAAGATACATACAAAATGTTCTTTTGGTGGTGAAACTAAAATTAGATTTAACACACATTCAATTAAAATATAAATTACTCTAAAGACAGATGACAGAACCCTAAGTTTTTTAAGTTACACCTATTAAGTTTAGTTTATCTTTGGAATTTGAAAGAGATATCAAAAGAAACCAGGACCATTACAGGCATGGGAATGCAGCTCTATTTGTGTGTGTGTGTGTGTGTGTGTGTGTGTGTGTGTGTGTGTGTGTGTGTGTGATCAGTGAAATCTGCTCTGACACTAATAACTGTGTATTTTTGATAGATATTTGCTATTTAGTTGTCTAATCTAATATTAGTGGGTTTGCTGGTTTTGATGGCTCAGATTACAAACTTTAAGGTGTGCTGGAACAGTGTGAAGTTTTCCAACTGCATGTTTATTGCCATTGAACAGAATCATCTTTAGCTGTTAATAAATCATTGATCAGATAGTGCTGGAAATGTTATGGTGTAAGGAGTTATTGACAACTGTCATTGATTAGGTTCATAATGCATCATTGTCAAACAATCTTCAATAACAAACATCTGACTCCATCTGGTCTGAGTCCTGCATGTAGTTATATCTACAGTGGCCAATTACTGTATGTCAGGAAAACACTAAATCAGTTGCTTTTGTATGACACTCTGTTATCAAAGCAATTTCAGTGGCTATTATGTAGCCATGACAGTGTGAGAAAATATACACCAAGTCGAATAATATACAGTAATAAATAACAGTTTTATATTACTACATCTACTATCATATTACTTTGATCTTGATCAACAATAATATTCTTCCTTTGCTTTTAGTGGCATTTTAGGTGATGACCAGCCTAAGTGACCAATTAGCAATTATTTAAAAATACTATCCACTGATCATAAAATTATTCCATTACATTTCTATCCCAATGCCATTTGAAGGTTTTGCAAATAGGCTTATCCATTTATTTATTTATTTATTTATTTATTTATTGTGTGTGTGTGTGTGTGTGTGTGTGTGTGTTTATGCCAATTTTATTCCAGATAACCTGACAAGCAGCCAGTGAGCCATCAAAGATTATTTCCCAAAGCAATAAGCCTTATCTATTCACCGAAAGTAGATTACAAAGGCCTGTAAATGCTTCACCGTAGCTTATCGTGCAAACATTGTACAGATTAATGCCATTGATTCTAATTGGACGCCGCTCCAGAAAGCTGAAGCGGAGTGAGAAAGATGTCGATATGAGCAAGAGGAAGTAATTAAAAAAGGTAATCCCTGATGAGCCTGGGTAATGATGGCAGCCCTATGGTCTGTGTCTAAGCTGCAACTTTTCACTCTGCTATATTTAATGCTGTTGCACTCTGCTTACATGCATTGTGATTAACAGCCTATTTTTTTTATTTGTTTTTTTTTTGTTGTTTTTTTTACACAATGGGCGTTTATCAAAAAAATCCTCTACCTGAAATTTCCTGCATCTAAGGTTTTCTCAAGCGTTCGTTTTTCACAAAACACAATATATTTTTCTGCTAATGTTACTTAAAACATTTTTCTATTTACTTTTACCTTTGACTATATACAGGGCACTTGCCATCTAGGTGTAATTATTTCAAACAAATCTGTTGTAAAATCTGGAGCTGCTTTATCTAACCTCAGCTCTGAATGCCACACTGTGCTAATAATGTGCACTATCTACTATTCATTTGTGTTAGAGCATTGAAGGATAGGCAAAATAATTAAAAGTGAGTTTGCTTCAATACCATATATTAACCACTTGACCTGTAAAGACTTCAGTAATGTGTGATGACTCAGATATTTTCTGTATAAGTAAAGGGCATTTATTTTTGACCTGTTTGTTCCAGACATTCATGTAATTTTCATATTGGCAGTCGGTGACATGACGTCTGTGTAGATTAGTAGCTTAATAATCACTCACTCACTTTCAGTAACTGCTTTATCCCTGACAGATGCATGGTGGATCTCAAGCCAAAATACACCCTGGATATAACTCCAGTCTATTACAGGGCACAACGTACACACAGTAGCATTTTATCTTAGCCAGTCCACCTACTGGCTTGTTCTTGGAAAGCAGGGGTATACTTTTGTGCCTTAAGGGAACTCACATAGACGTAGAAGGAACATGAACAGAAACCGAGCACAGACAGTAACTTAGTAAGCACAGGATATGAACAGAATCTGGGCCCCTGGAGCTATGAAACTTCAATGCTATCTGCTGTGCCACCATCCTGCCTTCTTAGAAGTTTACTTAATTAGAATTTGCTTGTAATTCCTTGAATTTGTAGTTTCCTGAGAACAGTACTTGAGAGATACCACTGAGACACAGTCATGCTAGATGCTTCTATAAGTCTTCTGGGATTTATACAGCTCTTAAAATGGTGGGCATAAAATGGCTCCAGTCTTGTGATGCTGGTCTCGAGTCATTGACCTTGATGAGAAAATTGCCTGCTTTATGGTCCTGATGATCATGACATTGCGACACATACAGTTCTCCTGCTGGCACTGAAAACTTTTAAGATAAAAAAAAAAAATCTAAGAATGTGACTGCAGATAATCAAGCCTTGAGCTACTGTTCTAATGAATCCTGTCTGAGTAGTGCTGTATCAGCCATGCTGTAGCTCAGCTCCATCACAAGCGCTGACGGTATGCAGCTTCTGTGGAAGACTGTGGATAGGCTGTGCAATCATTTTTACTAAGTCAACGGTTTCTGTGGTTCTCTGAAATGTTGCACCGTGTCACATAGATTTACTTTTAATTCCAAATAAGAAATCATAAGCAAAAAAAAATCAAAGAATGGCCTTTGGGATACAAAGATCTCATTATGGTTTCATTTGTTATCGGAATCTATCCCTCTGCTGGAAGAAAAGAGGAATTAAAATCTGCTTCCACTTTTTTCTGATCTGAGCTTATTCGGTATAAGCGGATAGTGTAGCAGCAGAGTGTAAGATTTGTTTACACATGCAGGGAAATAATTAAAAATAAAACTTTGATGCTGAATATTCATGCTGATTTGGGTGGACTAGATATTAAAAGTGAGGAGCAGAGGGCGAGAGAAATGGGGAAATTATCAACATGCACGACTTATGATAAGAGTTTATGTCACTTACTTCTTAAGTAGAGGATTTGATGTGGCCCATATTATTACAGTTTAAATCTGTATTTCTCATTAATCTAATGCATTTGCAGTCTGTACAGACCAAAATATATATCAGAATAGAAAACTGGACACTCTCTCTCTCTCTCTCTCTCTCTCTCTCTCTCTCTCTCTCTCTCTCTCTCTCTCTCTCTCCAGTGAATGCAGCATGATATTTCTACAGAGAATCATGTGGTTTTAAATGTGCTAATTAGGAACTGTCTGGTTTGCCATGTTTGACTTAATCTGTTCTATCTAAACATGCAAAGGACAAGACAGTGTCAATTCAAATAGGTACAATTGCACCCAGTGCGACTTATAAACCTTTATAATCCTGAGGGATGTTGTAGATTAGTGGTTCAGGCTGACATATACTGGATGAGGAGGTACACCATCACAGGGCACAAATGCACACTCACTCACATACCCATTCACACACAGCTTCAGAGGTTCTGAAAAAAAAAGGTAATGGCAGTTGATTCTCAAATCCAGTTTCTAAATTACTCAAATGCAAATTTAGACCATGGAGAGAAGATTTAAATCTTCACACAGAGCTCTGTTTTTTTGTTTTTTTTAAACAGATTAATCATTCATTGGATCGTTTGAAAGTTTAGTTTAGTTGTAGATGCAATGGTTATAATCGTGTTTTCCTATTAGATCATAAGGCACTTTTTCCACTTTAAGTCATGTAGCTACTGTAGTACAACAGTAATTACATTAGGCTTACATTTAAGAAAATGTTTTAGTGTGTGTCAGCCTGAATATGAACGCCAAAGCTTAGCCCTGATATTCCACCATTTATCAAATGCCCCATATTGATTTCCATGGTGTAATTTAATTGCATATTTAAAATGTGTGATATTTGTGATACACTGCATGTATAAATGCATATAGTGCTTCAGTGAGTTCTCATCATTCATCCATGCAGTGTGCAGTTTAATAAAGTGCCTATTTCTCACACACTTGTCATGGTGAAGGAGTGACTTATTTGTACCTGTAATTTTGTGCCTTTTTCTGCCAGAGATATGAGGGCATGGCTTCTTTCTGTACAGAAAGTTGATGATGTCTCATTCATTATCTCTACCGGCTTTAAAAATGCTTAACACCATTACAGAGAATTAATGCCACGCTGTCAACACTATAGAAGTCTGGCCTGTAATTATAGCGATGAAAATAGTGGCAGCTTTGATGGCATTTTATACGAGCCTCCTGTCTACTGGCTACACATAGTGCATATTAGCTAATGAGTATGGCCCTTCCTTGAAATACTCCAAAGGCTGTAATGTTTAGTTTGGCTAAAGAATTTATCGTGTCTTACTTATGCTTCATCGTTGAAATCAAAACAAGAAAGATGACAGGCAACAGTAAATAGTTTACATAGTAATATTTATTTAACCTGACCTAACCAATTAATCAATTTGGTGTTTTTTTATACATTTATTTTTATTGTGCATTAATCATAAAGGCTATAAAATCAAAGCCTGCTGCTCTTTCACCGCTGCTCCATCTCAGATGAGAGGCTCATGTTGAATTTATATGCCAATTCCTTTCCATTATAGGCTTAAATGACTTTTCTGAATGAGATGGATGCTATTCCATCACCATGGCACATCAGCACATGTTCAGACTTATTCGGGGAAATTTGCTTTGCCTGCTCACTCACCCATGACTAGCACTTGAAATGGCAATATATATTACTTGAAGCTGGCTGAAGGATTACGTTTGCTTTCATGAGTTCATTACCAATACAGTACAAAAATATATTCACACTCTGTGCCACTCTCTCAATCACCCCAACATGGATATTTGTGAGGAGAAATAAGAACTGTTCTTAGATTTTAGTGTGAAGTGTGAACCAAATTATCTGCTTCCTGATTACACGGCTGAAATATTCTTACAACATTATTGTAAATAATACAGCTGTAAAACATAATTTGATCATCTATATCAAATTATGGTTCATGGCAATGAAATGTATTCACTGCTATTAATTTAAATCATTGTAACATGACCTTAAACTAGAAAATGCAATGGAGATACTGCACAGCAAAAATAATTTTTTTTATTCCCCCTGCACGCCGTGTCATTGAAATCACTGTATTCCATCCTTTGTGGTCTAGTTATTTAAAAGCTATAAACTGAAAATATTTTGACATGATGCTCATTATTTGTTTAATACTCCTTTTTACAGAGTAGTTTTCATTTCTGTTGGTCCCTATAGTGTTCAGCTCATAATAACCATGCCTAGTGTGAAAGAGAGAGAGAGAGAGAGAGAGAGAGAGAGAGAGAGAGAGAGAGAGAGAGAGCAAGTCAATACCACCCTTCAGCCTGCCATATCAAGTGCTAATATCATGATAGCACTGCTTTGCCTTTGCATGTTTTGATGAGTTGTTAGCGATGGTGGATCTGTCAGACTTCTCTTCCATTTGGGAATCGTAAAAATGAATGAAAAAAAGGATGAACGCTGTATCCGTGAACTTACTGTATCCGTGAACGTACTGTATTCCATGCTTTATGGCCCGGTTAGAAAGCTATAAACTGAAAATAGATTGACATGATGCTCATTATTTTCTTAATGCTTTATTAAGAGTAGTCTTTTCATTTCTGTAGGTCCCTATAGTCTTCTGCTCATAACTAGAACAGAGAGAGAGACAGAGAGAGAGAGAGAGAGAGAGAGAGAGAGAGAGAGAGAGAGAGAGAGTATGTATGAAGATGTGTTTCTAGTGTGTTTGTAATGATGTGTTGCTAATAGCATGATAGCACTGCTTTGCCTTTGCATGTGTGGATGAGTTGTTAACAAGGGTGGAAGTGTCAGACTTCTTATCCAGTAGAGAATTGTAACAGAAAAAAAAAATTAAGCACTGAAGTATTTGAACATCTACACTGATTTAAAATCAGCACTATCATGCTTGTACTTTACTAGAATACTGCAGAGCCTTTTTCACTTTTTAAAAAAAAACAATTTAACAATGAAGGCTCTTGCTGAGCTGATTGCCTTTGGGACGGCTCCCTGTTATTTGCATTGCTAAGAATCTCCACATTTCTACTCTCGTCCAATTTCTTTGTTAGCATGAGAGCCAGGAATCGAGCTTTGCTGCAGCTGGTGCACAGTCACTTCCCAAAAGCTGCACATCCATGGAAAATTACTGTAGCTATTTTCTAGCCTGCTCTTCTAATGCAGTCAATTAGCAGTCAGTTAGCATATATTGTTAACTGAAAATCTTATAGTTAGTGTTTGCTTAGCTATTTAATGTGCCTAATATACGAGCATTTAGAGCCAGGTATTGCAAATACAGACAGAAAACAATACAGTACTGCCAAAGCGAGCAGTCCGTCTGAAACATTTCTCATGAAAATTTTATCCTTCACTTTTTTATTTCCAGAAAAATCTGTTTGTTTCTTTTTTTTGTACACTGCTATTCATCTCACCAGTGAACAGAGTAAGGATTTGACTGGAATGTAGCTTGAGAAAATAAGCGATTGGTAATTGTCTCCATCCTTGTTGAAAAAAGCCTGAAAATTGATTTAAAAATATGTTTTTTATTCTTTTTCATCTTCACGGTGTAAAGCAATTACATATAACCATAACATTACTATACATAGCAGCTCTTATGTGTCCTTAATTCACTCATGCTGTATGGTTTCGGTTAAACATGTAAGGATCATTTAGTCTCTCATTACATGAAACCTCCTGCTTAGCATTCAGCAAGGCTTTGCCTGATTCTGCGTGAAACATTGAGCTGCAACAGTCATACATATTTTTTTTTTAAAATGCCTATCTCTCCCAAGAGACTAGCAGAAATATATGATCACTGTAGACTTATGGCAACAGCCTGTCAAGTGAAAGAAGAACCACAAATCAACACGCTATATTCACTACAGCCAAGATGTTTAGATGTTTAGAGGACTGGAAAACACATAAATGCATTTCATGTGTTATACTGCAACGGGAGACATTTCTGAGTTAATGGAGAAGTGCAACTGAATGATGGTAAAACAAATACACACTGACATACATTAACTCTGCAGTACACCGAATATGTTCCACTAATTGATTGGCACTAGGCTAACAGCTGTTGTGCTGAGACGCTACAGCCAAAGTATAAATTGATAGCGTCTTAGCTGTTGTAATATTAACCATTTTTATGTCCTGTGATATATTTGTCATTTATAGCAGTCGTATACTATATACACTACTTCCACACAGTGCGGTGTCAGTGTCACAGAGGTTGCACCTGGAGACATTTTCCTTACTGCAGATAAACAGCTGTGATTACCCATGATACCTTGGGGCTGCTAGCACGATCTTGTTTTCATTACACAATAAAGTATTGTTGTAAAAAAAAAAAAAAACCCTGCCGGGTTACATCAATAGAGTTTAAGTGGATTTGGATGATTGAGAAGTAATTATTTATTAATATTTATTGCAGGAACATGTAGGAACACTGAACTTGTTATTTATTTGATGTGGACCGGTTTTTAAGGCGTACACTTCATCAGAAGACGTGTCGTAATCTCAAATGTGAGGTTAAGAATCATTACTTGCATTACTTTATTTGTTTAAAACCATGTATCTTTTTTTTCAGCATATAAATGTTAGAATTTCAGTCTGTAAATGCCGTCCTTTGGTTTATCTCAGTGCTTCTATTTGACCAGCGCAGTTCACATACATATTCATTATTTGTTTAGTTATAGAATACAATACAAAGCTAAAACTGATGGTGTGAGTGTTTCTGGTTCCAAAAACCTCTGGGGCTCTAACGTTCTCAATCTCAAATCTCAGTCTCCATTAGACTTGTAATTGAGCTCACCTATTCCTCTTTAGTGTGTTTGCTTTTGTGTCTTTGGCTGAGCTTTGTATTTCAACTGTGATTTCTGGTTTTAAGCTTTAACTGTTGCCCTTTAACTTGTTACTCTTGGATATAACTATTTTGCCCCCAACTGAAGTTGTTGCCTGTTTTTGACCTGTGTTTTAGATTACAGTTTGGACTCTACCCATGTCTGTGTTTTTTTTAAATACTTTTGAACGTTCCTATTTTTGTGACTGTTTGTCTTATATTCTGTCACCTGTTTTTTGTGTGTCCTTGGTCTTTTGTATTCACTTGCCCATTCGGAACTGTTACATTTTTTGCACCTTTGTTTTTGTATTCCAGCTCTTCCAGCTCAGGTCCATTATAAGTGTCCTTGCATGCTTTATATTTTTATCCTACAATTTGCATAAACTAAGATACATGAAGCTAGTACACCTTTTTATACAAATTATCATTGTTGTGTTTATGTGTGTAGATTATTAACCAGTGTCTTTCTGAAGGTGAGATAGGAAAGGTATTATTTCTCTCCAAATTGTTGGACTCTTTTTAATGCTTTTCTGCTGTGCCACTCAAGAGCCTGTGGTCAGAAGTTAATCAGCAATAAATTAAGTAAATAACTTAGGTCTTGTCAATGACAACAGGGCTCTAATGGAAGCAGCACTTAATGCAAATTTGAACTGATACTTAATTAGCTTTATTTATGGTTCTTGAAGACTCTGAAAGCATAATAAGTTTGATGACTGACCTACTCCTTGCCAAAAATGGTAAGCTGGAACATGCATACTTCATTCAGACACTTTAATAAAATAACGAGTCAGTGGCTTTCCTCCAATTTCTCTGCCATTATAGAAAACAAGCAAAGCAAGTGTACAGTATATAAAAGGCTAGATTGTGATTAGCCCAGATATACTCCCGGATATGTACATATGCTAGAGATACAGTAAGCACAGTTATTAAAAATGACCTTGCTGCGGTTAACAAAACATCAAAACCAGAACAGAACCAAGGCTGTAATAAAAATTGAATTAGTTTTATCTAGCTTTTGTAAATTAAAGAATTAAAATGTTAAACATTTTGTGTTACGTTTTAAATATATTAATATTTTAGATATCTTACTTCAAATTAATTCATTAGCAAATGTCACCAGTTCACAGGATTGTGTTAACTTTTCATCCTGAAAACTTACAGAGACTGAAAGAAAAACAATTCATCTTCTAATAGTTTCTGATGTTAGTTTTAACACAAAAGCATGACTAACAATTTCATCTGTTAATATATTTAAACGTAGCTCTTTAAATTTCACTTGAGTACATTTATGTCTGGAAGCTTTCACTTTGAATTGATTATAACACATTATTTACAATATGAAATACTTTGAATTCATATAAAGATTTTTTTTCCACTTACACTCATGCTAATGTAGTTTTTTCTTTCTTTCTTTTTTATTGAAGCTCAAGCCAAGAGGTCATTTGGTTAAAATTAGAATTTTTCACACTGTGAGGAACCAGTGAAGATTGATGCAAAAGAGGGATGTGGAGAAAAAAAAGATCAACTTAACCTTACAGTACCAAGTGACACCAGCAATATAAGGGCTTTGGAAAATACAGTTCCTGTTTGCTTAAAGGTCTGAAACTCTTGGCAAATTCTGAGAATAACTGATTTATAGCACTCAAAAAGAACATAAATATAACACCAATAAAGATGTCTAGATCAAACTGGCGGTTATGACGCTGTCAAACACGTCTCCTTCGGCATAGTACAAAGCACTTCTTATAATGATGGAGTTGTGTCTAAGGCCTTGCCAAGTTTTAGCAGTATCGAGGAGTGAATAAAAAAAAAAACAGTTCTTGTGCACTGTATGTCAAGATCTAGCAGGTAGGGGCATGATTTAGTACAGGGCTACACCGGGAAGTTTGGGAATGAGCTAGAGAGATAAAAACTGTACCACATGTAGTTCTCTTAGTTCTGTTAGCAGGGCAAAGCAAGTCTGACCTGTACACTTACAGCATTCGTGTTGCATACGAGTGATGAAGCTTATATTTAACCCCGTATTTAGTAGTTCAGAATGTGTTAATAACATTGCTTGTGATATGGCATTAACAAAGATTCATTTTTGTCATGGATTGTGTTTATTTAGTTCAGGAGACCTCAGATATCACAAGATTCAAGACATTCCCCAGACATTAAATTCAATAACACATGAAGCTATGACCTTTTTAACCTGTGTGATATATCTGTCATACCACTAATGTGAAGTTTCTCTGCATTGTCCAAATAGAAAGATAAGATGGATAATAAATCGCCTCAGGGCAGGATGAGCAACAGATTATGAAATGGTTTCAGCTGATCAAATGAAAGAGCAGAACAATCATATTACCCAACACAATCCGATTAGAGATGTGGAATGACATTTGCTGCTAAACTAAATTATGGCTATGTGTGTGTGTGTGTGTGTGTGTATATATATATATATATATATATATATATATATATATATATATATATATATATATATATATACAAAAGCATAGAAAAAAAACGTTTGTGTTTTTTAAACGCAACTTGGGAGCAGTTCAGTATTTCGGTTTCAAGTTATTTTTTAATAGCCCTGTTAAAACCAAAGACGAAAGCCGGAAACAAAACATCTAGATTTGTTATAAAGCTTGTTTTTTTGTACACATGTACTACAGTACACTTTATGATTTTCAGCCAAGCTTTGCTTTCACAGCCAAAATTTATAAAACATCATGAAACACATTGTGAAACACTAACAGACAGAAAGAAATATTGATTTGTTTATATTGATTTCTCCAAAAAGCACATCATGGAAATTTATTTTAATTGCAGGTCTATCATTAAACAGTCATCTTAGAACAGCACATACAGAGCATGTACTGTAACTGGACATGACAAAAACTTTATTGCGATCATCCCTTACAATGTGACAAATAATGTTAAAAATATTGGTCTAATCTCACAGATTAAAAGTGAGCCAGTAATTGTACAGTCTAAGATTTTGTTTAATAAGATTGACGTTTAATATTTTAATGTTTGCTTTAAGACTGTTTTGTATTTTTACACAGTTACAGGTACAGGTAAAGGTACAGTGCGGTCTGAAGTATTGTACTACTCTGTTCCTTCACGATAGGAACAGAATGAAGATTTCTTGATAAAGGTACAACACTGGATTTGGTAAGAAATTAAACTTCTTTGTTTATAGCAGCATCCATGAAGGCATTTCTTTATCCTACACACTTTCTTTCAAACATGCACAGTCCAGTGCAGACACCAAAGACTAAAGTGACTGTGCGAAGTGCTGGCTTCTCATACAAAGCAGCCATTCATCCCTTTCTCTGCTATTATACCCCACTAACAATCCTTCTCTCGCTCCTAAAGTGTCCCGTCTGTCCTCTGTCCCTGCCTCTGAGCGCTAGTGATTCATGGCTAATTGATCGACAATGTTGTCGAGGGTGTTACATAGCATGGACAGAAATACTGATAGTATTCTGTCCTGTTTTTTTTTTTCTTGAGCTCCTTTTTCAGTTTACATCCTCTCCTCATCCCTTCAACAGCTCGGTGTTGTTTGGAACGTTTATGCAGTGATGGCTTTTGTCTCCTAAGCTAGCAAAATTCAGACAGACAGCACACAGATCAGTCCAATCTTTACTTGTCACACCAGGCTGCCCATGACAGGCTACACTCCGTCTGCTGTACATCCACAGCCCCAGAGAGATAATGCTAAATTAGGACACTGCCTTGTCGTGCTGTTTATGGTGCATATCACTCCAGAGGTCTGATGCCTTCACTTTGTGGCCTCTGTGGATTCAGAACGCAGTACTCAGCATGGTGCATTTAATGTCTAGGACTATAATAATGGAAATTGCACCTGCATTGCTTTGACAATAACTGCATTTGTGATCATCATAATTGGTGCAATGTCACACATTTAAATTGACCCACTTAGTCCATCTATTGGGTGTATAATGAAAATGCAAAAGGACTTGACAGGAATAGAGATAGCGTTCTTGCTTAATGGATTCATTTTTTTATTTTTTGTAAAGATCAGGCCATCAGCAGATAATGTTTAGTCGTTATATTTTATTGACAGTGGGTGGATGATGGTAGGTGTTTCATGCATAGAGAGAACACAATTAAACCTATTATATCTGATACTGATCCCAACCCAGCATTCTGATAATGAGTACATGTTAACTGGAGGGTTATGGTCCAAAATGTTCTCAGGAGAGAGATAAATTGTCTCATTAGAAAGGAACTCCCAAGTCTCACATTCTGACTGTGTGTGTGTGTGTGTGTGTGTGTGTGTGTGTGTGTGTGTGTGTGTGTGTGTGTGTGTGTGTGAAAGGTAAGGTCACAGTCATGTCCCTGCTAATGTATCTGTCTTTGTCCTCTGTGCCCTTTCCTTTCCTTTCTTCCATCAAGCTTTCTCTAACAGCCTTCCTTTATTTCCTCAACTTGTCACTTGCTTATCCTTTTCTCTCGCTTTCAAACTCACTCTGTCTTCCTCTCCCTCTTTCTTACTGTCCTCCTATTAATCTCTATGATTCTCTTTTCTGTTCTTTCCCTGTGTGTTTTTCTCATCACCTTCAGTATTCTTCCTTCTCTATTCTCTTCTTGTGATTGTTTTTTTTTTTGTCTTCGTTGTTTCGTTTAAGATTAATACGATTATGTATCCCGTATTTCATCCTTTCATGTTTTTACCTCATATATCAGCTGTTTGTTCTTTAGATTTAAGGATCTTCAATTTGCACCCACTTTCAGAACCTCAAGATAGATGTTTGTCGACTGCTGCTTCACTGAAGTCAGAAAATGTAGTGCAGAGCACATATCTAGTATCCAAATAAAAGGCTACAGGTGCACTGGAAAGTGGAGGAAATCAAGCCAGCAAAAACAAGGAAAACTGGCTCATCCCTCTGTTGTCAGAGCAAAGATTCCAAAACCGTGCACTCTTGAACTGTTTGCAGTGAAAATGGCTAAAAACATGTAAAAATCACCTGATACACCAACACATAGAGTGAATTATATAAAATAATCACCACTTTGGTAACTTGGTAAGTGTATTAAAAAAATCTAATACAAAACATGCCTTTTTCTAACTGGCATGAATCCTAAATTGTCCTGTCCTTCATTAAGCAAGCAAATTATACCTTTTTAAACCATTTACCATTTTGGTTTAGCATGCAGGTCCAACATTACTGTTTCTTCTCTATTATAAACACACAGGCGACCACACAAAACGTCTAAGCGAATTTCTGTCCAAATATTCCCATACAGCTAGGTACGAACAATCAAATCAGATCATTAACTAACACTCATAAGTGCTTAGCCATAAGCATCTAGCTGTGAAATCTCAAGTGGTGAAAAAAAAAAACCTCAAAATTTCTAAGTGTAATCACAAACACTTGATGTGATGTGAATATATAAAGAGTCAATTCATGTCATTACTGAGTGCACTTTCTGAATAAACAGTACAGTAATGAACTAGCTTTAGTAAATACAGTTTTAGCTTTGCTGGTAATAGAAGACAGTACATGCCTAAGGTAAGGTCTGTTTATTTTTAGTACTCTTTCTGTCTGTTATTACTAGCAGGAAGTATAAAATCACAGTGAACTTCTATTTGGTACACGATACAAGAAAAAAAAACAGAGAGAAAGTTGCAGAAAAACTAACAAGAAGAAAACAAAGAAGAACTTGGAAAAGTAGTTCAGGCAATAATCCACTTCACAATCATCTTTTCTTTTTCTTTTCTTTTTTTTTTTGACAGTTTCAAAAGCTAAATTGAGAAACAGACGTTTTTTCTTTCTCTGGACTAAATGACACCTGGCCCATTTTCAGCCTCTTTTCCTCATGCAGTCTCTCTTAGTCTATCTGGATCAAACAGTAAAGGGTTAGTTATACACAATAGTCTATCTGAATCAAACAGTAAAGGGTTAGTTATACACAATAGTCTATCTGAATCAAACAGTAAAGGGTTAGTGTAGTAATAACACAATAACACAACATCTGTTCATTAATAGTGGATGAAAATCAGACATTTTAAAAAGGAGTGAATGGATTACCGAGTTAAAAGAAGGTGTTCTGGTGAACCTTTAGTGTGGTCTAAATACACTGACATAACAAATCCACTGATTACTAATCTACATCTAATACAAAAGTGTTAATACTACATTACACCACTAAATCTAGCTATTCTGTAACCAGTTAGCTCCTAAATGGTTCGCTTCTGAAATTAGGTATAAATGGTTTCATGGAATAAAATAAGGCCTCTTAGGGCATCCAGCTAAAGGCTCCTTGCTATCCTAAGGACAAAGATAAAGCAAAAAAGAGACAGTTTGATTTGCTACACAAGCTTAAAACCCACATTAATAATGTTTCTCTTACTAGAAGTGTTGTTTTTTATATGAAGGAATGCTGACTATTACATACAGACAATGACGCGGAATAAAAAAAAGAATTAAAAACTACACTAAGAAAGATTTGTATTAATATAACAATCCCAAAGAATGGTTATATTCTAAAACACTCAGCTACAGGGTTATATATAAAATAAATGAAATATTTTTTCATATGGTGGTAAATAAGGTACAAGATAAAGTAAATCTAACATTGTGCCACCATATGTCAAAAAAAGAGCTCAGGGTATTTGTTGACATGCTGTCTGTTAGTGAGGCACGACAGGTGCAGCGACTCTCAAAGGCATTCAGTTTGGTCCAATTAAGCAGCAGTAATTTCACTGGTGATATTTTGGTGCTCCTGTTCTGTGGCTCTGCAACACTGATACTGTGACTGTAGCACTTGCTGAATCCCTGTTTTCCCCTTTGGAATTGCAGTCAGTCCAGCTTCAGGTTTTTGTCAGCACAATTCTCACAATAGTGTCTGATTGTGAATGCATAGAATTGAGACATTGGAGGTGATGGAGCTACAGGAAGGCCAGTGAGGAGACATAGCTGGGAGAATCTGATTATGCTATCATGTGACCCCGAGACTGTGCACACACACACACACATACAGACACACACCCATGCATACACACACACAGATATGCTCTATCTCTCTTTCACACACAAACACATACAGATATGCTCTCACTCTCTCTTTCTGTCTCTCTCTCTCTCTCTCTCTCTCTCTCTCTCTCTCATACACGCACACACATGCATGTACACACACAGATAATATGCTCTCTCTCTCTCTCTCTCTCTCTCTCTCTCTCTCTCTCTCTCTCTCTCTCTCTCTCACTCTCTCTCTCACTCTCTCTCTTACACACACATGCACACATGCACATAGCACTAAATTATATGAACTTGTGAAACCATCCGACTGCATCTTTTCTAACTGTTGCTCATGCTGTATGACAGGGCAGTGTAACACACTTGGAGGAAAGTGTTATCTGCCATTTTTTTCTAATATTGGCTTGTGTCACTGTGATTGAGAGGAGTTAGAGCATATACCGTTCCCCTCACAAAGAAAGCACTGCCAAGTTTGCACACTTGCCCTTCCAGACACACATGGCTGTGGCATCATCACATTTTGAACTTACAGTCTCTGAATGACTGCATCTGGCCCTCATACCATCATGCAATGACTCAAATGAACTCATTTGAATCAGGCTGCCTGGACAGAGCCATAAGTCAGCCTTAACGAGACAGCATCTCTGTCAATATGTTTTGCCACTAACAGTTCTAGGTTTTATGTCATCGCCTGTGGACCTTCCTATTCAGCTCACTACACAATATTTCAGTTGTTTAACTCTAGAGACTTAGATTGTCATATGCATATATTGATTCTTTGGTCATTAAACCACTAAACAATGTGTGGATTTAGATGCATGTTTTGCACCATCTGAAGACACAACCATGACCCAGTTGTGACTTCTTGGCAGGAGTCGCAGATTTCAAATCTCCTTGGAGATTTGGTACTTCATGAAGTCCATGATGGTATGTATGTTAACAAAGTACTCAAGGCATTTGTAAGAAAAAAACAACTCTATATGATGTTATCTTTGCTGCACTTAACTGTAGGGATTAAGTCTTATAAACGGCCTTGTTTTTGATGCCAGAGAGCTCTGTTTTTTCTTTTTGACAACTGAACCTTGTTCCAGTCATGTTCTAGCTATATCTACTAAACACAAGTGAGTTTACATTTGCAGCTATTTGCAGAAAAAGATTCTTAAAAAAATAGCTTTGTCCAACTGTGATGCTTGGACACATTTATGCCTCTCTAACCATCTCCTTCACTGTGCATGAGGGCTAAAGACACTTGCATCCAGAAAGGTTAAATTCAGCTTAAGCTTCTAAATTATTGTACTTAAAGTTGATATGGGCATTTTCAAGCATGTTATTTTTAATCACTTTTATATGTAGTTTTTGCCTTATTTGTGTATTCTATAATGTACCCCATATTGCTGAAGGACTGGCCACTGAGGCATGACCTATTAAAAGTGCCTATACACTGTATAAACTTAAATAAGCAACAAAAAAAATCATACTTTAGGCTTTTTTATTTATTATTTTATTTGCTTTTATTTTCTTCAAGCTTTGATTTCTTTCACATTTTAAGGGTGAGAATAAATTATTAAATCGGTAAGCTAATCAACCACAAAGGCAGTTTTCATAACTTTATTTTAAAGCCATTTTAACAGAGGGTGCCAATAATTTAGTGCCGACTGTAGATATGGTAATTCAGCAGATGCCTTAGACACAGTAAATGCATTTTCCAGTTAGTTTGGCAGCAGACAGATGCTCCATAGACAAAACATACTAATTGAGCTGATAGACAGTCTCCTTCACATACTGCATCAAAATCATCTCTGGGCATATTATATTATGATTTGTCTCATACATTTGTCACATACCTTCAGGGTTGTTGTTTTTTTTCCAGTCTCCACCCTACGTGTATGTTCCCAACATGCTTTGTGGGTTAAGTAGAGGTACTTGGGTTTGCTCCCCCAGTCCAAAGACATGCGTTGTTGTCTGATTGGCATCTCTAAATCATGAAGAGGTGTGTGCTCAGGTAGATGTTGTAGACTAGTGGTTAAGGTGTTGGACTATTGATCAGAAGGCTGTGAGCTCAAATCCCAGGTTCACCAAGCTGCCACTGCTGGGTCCCTGAGCAAGGCCATTCATCCCCAATTGCTCAGTTGTATACAATGAGATAAAATGTAAGATGTCGCACTGGAGACGGGCATCTGCCAAATGCCATAAATGTAAATGATTGTGCCTTGTGATGGGTTGATACCATGGCCAAGGTGTCTCCTGTCTTGTGCTCTGGGACAGACTCCAGGTTCCCTGTGACCCTGTGTAAATTAAGGGGTACAAAAAATGCATTGATGGATGGATTTTTTGACTTAAGCATCAAATAAATCCCTTTTTAAAAGATGTAATGTTTTTGAATGTGTTTTGAAGTCCCAGTGAAGATACCCATTAAATAAGCATTATGTGAATTCTACCGAGAGCTCTTTAGTAAAACACTAGCATTAGTATTCCCATATATTCCCCTCAGAATTTAATGACATTGCTTTATGTGAGACTTAATCGAGCTTTATACCTAGGATCATTGGGTCTCGATGTTCCAACTTTTAGTGTCATCTTGCTTGTTCCTATTCGATTATTATGAATTTGCTCCTGAAACCCTGCATGTGTAGTTCAGTCTGTTCTGCTCATTCTGATTCCAAATCTTGGAAAAGGCCAAATAAAACAACTCTACACACGTATCCCACTGCCATCCTTTACAATAGCTCAAATGTGGAAGTCTACAGTCTCTCTCTTGATAGCTCTGTGTTGTTGCCTTCAAAGTGAGAAAAATGTGGGGAAAACATATGCGGCAGTTCCAGCTGAGTGAGCTGTTTATTTTCAAGCATTTCAAAAACTCCCCCTTTGTGAACATTGTTTATGTTTGTCAGCTCCAGATGGTGTATCTTCTGCCTTCAGCCTCCTCTCTGAACTCAAACCACGGGAAGGGTCTTTCACCCTCACATACAGGATACTCTATTAATCTTGTGAACATTATTATTTCTGAACAGCAAGCTTTCATTTCAGCAGACATTCTGCATAAAGTCTTTTATACATGTGTTATATATGTATTATATGAATTCCATCATCATTTATTTATATACTGTATATATATATATATACAGTATATAAATAAATGATGATGGAATTCAGTGGAGCATTTTGCATTTACGCCGAATCCACACTAACTCTAAAATCCCTTTTATACCTGCATCTGTTGATTTGAGGATAAGTTGTTGATAATCTGTTGATTTGAGGATCACTTTGAATTGAAAAAGTACAGTACCTTACTTCTGCAAGCATGAAATAGAATTTATATGCGGGGGAAAGCAAGCATAGCTAGAAGTTGTTCACCTGCATGGTACAAAAATGCATTTATAACCCAAAGCATAATTTTCTCCTTCGTTTGGTGAATATTGATCTGAGATCCCAGTTTAAGAACATGTTGAGTAGTGGTGACTCATCCACAGAAGCAGGTGGGGCTGCTCTTCTATTTAACTCCTCTGTGAAGTGTATATATAATATTTTTATATAATAATGTATGTGAATAATATTGTTATGTGTTGGAGCTCTTGGTTGCTTAATTCCACTCAAGTACAAACTGTTGTAGAAAGGACATTATTTACATCGACATTATTTCCTGTCCAGTGTCACACAAATGAGGATGAGGTTCCCTTCTGAGTCTTATTCATCTCAAGGTGCCTTCCTCCTAATATCTCAGGGAGTTTTTCCTTACCACTATTGCCTCTGGGTTGCTCATTGATAAAGATAAATAGTAACTTTTATTCTTTTTCTATTATTATGCAAAGCAGCTGTGAGACCAAGTGAATTGTTTGAATAAATTGAATTGAATTCATTATTCCTTTTGAGTGATCAACCATTTCTAAAATTGTGCTATTTGATAGATGTGACAGTGTTCCATTGACCTCTCATGAAACAGTTTGCTAACTGCCCCATTTTATGCCATAGTTATTATTGCACCAAGTGGTCAAAAATGGGAAGAACAACAAGCACTAGTGAGTGCAGGAATCACTCTGCCCGGGTGCTTACTTTTGTAGTGGAGGTTGAACAGTGGACAGGACGTTATGTTTTCATATATATATATATATATATATATATATATATATATATATATATACATATATATATATATATAGAAGATATGTGTGTGCAGAACTGGGACTTTGTTTCCGACACTAAAGCTGTGAAATATAGAATAATGTGTCTGCTTTTTCAGTGTACACATTTTTGGGTCTAGTTTCAGGTCTTTTGGGTTTGTGAAAAGAGATTTTTTTTAAAGCAGGAGTGTTCACTCTTATCTGGAAAAAGACCAGCGTTGGTGTAGGTTTTCATCCAACCGAGCAAAAGCCACACCTTCATCTGTTGAAAGCCAAGATCAACTAATGAAACAGGTGGAATCAGATCTGTCTCCTGCTTGATTGGAATGAAAACCCGGACACACAAAGCACCCATTGTAGATAAGACTGAATTCTCCCTGATCTAAAGCCACTCAAATTAAGCTGCTAGACTGTATGCTTGGGGGCTGTATGTTATAACTCTCAAATATCTTTAGGAGGTTATAATAAAAATTCCCTAGATTGTAGCCTACAGCAAAAGTCAAGTGTTATAGACTTTTATTATATTTATTTTATCTTAAAGGAATCTCACTCTGTTCCACCAAATTCAAAGGTCAAAATCACTGCTGATATTTACAATATACACAGTTAACTTGTGACTATTAAGAAAATTGAGGTGCATTTATTTAAGCATGCTTAAATACATTTAAATTTGCTCATATGTATATATGTCGAGTTTTTTTCTCTGTCATGGGTGGAATACCCTCAGATGGAGCTGAACTGTATACGTTGAAGTGCATACATTTAGCCTGATCATGAAATTTACTTGAAATATAATTACTATCTTCTCAATTAAAGATTCTGTTTTGTCTCTGTAAAAAAAGGAGGATGTTTAAGCCATATAAAATTAGAACAAATTGCCTCTTCTTGTTAACATAATACTATATCTAGACTCCAGATCATTCAGATTTTATTTATCTTCGGGGATCCACCTAAGAGACTGAATTAGAGGAATATATGAGAAATGAACTATTTATCACACATGAGTTTTTAAAAGATGCAGCCTATCAGCTATTTAGTGTAATCTCTGCAACCGGCAATTTAACCACTTTTAATTCCACTAAATAAATAACCACCAAATTAATCAAGTGTTCTACAAAATTATTGAAATTAGCTCTGAATTCAAATTCATGATGCGAGTATGTGTTTCAGAAATCTAGATTATAGCCTTCTTAGATGCATTTTGTGCTCTGAAAGCATACATTGTGATACTGGTTGTGAAAATACTATGCTTATTTCCCCCCTTTTTTCTCCTCACAAACAAATGTTTGTGTATACAGAATGTGGAGAATCCCATGAAGATGTTGGTGGGAAGAAAATCAAAACTCTCTTGAGGAAAGAATTTAAAGACTTCACAACTTCACTTATTTTTTTTCACGTCACAATCCCAGCCTCGCTACTGTAGTACTTTTTCCTTTCCACATTGCGTATACAAATATCACTCACTCACTCACTCATTTTCTACCGCTTATCCGAACTACCTCGGGTCACAGGGAGCCTGTGCCTCAGGCCTCAGATCTCAGGCGTCATCAGGCATCAAGGCAGGATACACCCTGGACGGAGTGCCAACCCATCACAGGGCACACACACTCTCATTCACTCACGCAATCACACACTACGGACAATTTTCCAGAGATGCCAATCAACCTACCATGCATGTCTTTGGACCGGGGGAGGAAACCGGAGTACCCGGAGGAAACCCCCGAGGCACGGGGAGAACATGCAAACTCCACACACACAAGGCGGAGGCGGGAATCGAACCCCCAAACCTGGAGGTGTGAGGCGAACGTGCCAACCACTAAGCCACCGTGCCCCCATATACAAATATCAATGTATTTATTTAAAATGTTATTGCTGTCTTTCATGAGGTCGGGTTTTGCCACATGGCATAGCAGACATTTAATGGGACATTTACTGAGTGACACAGTCCTGGGAAATATGATGTGCCATTTAGTGAAGTAATTAAAGTCTTTATAGTGCAATCACATGGTGTGTGTGTATCCTGTTCTTTATATTTAATGTAGCTCCTCAGGTTTCATAAGACCTCCAGTCTCCATAAGTTCCTTTACCCCTCCAACTTCTTAAATCTTAAATAGCTTTTCCCCCTAAAATGCCTGGGCCCCTTCCATTTGTTCTTCATTATTTGGGGTAATTTACTGACTGACTTGGAGCTATGCCAGAACCCCAAACCTTCTCTAATGGGAAGTGTATGTAGGAGAGGTTTCAGGGAGAAGTGATGGAGGCAGCATTGTATACAGATAAAAGCAGCATAAAACAGAACAGAAAGTCATACTGTTACTTCTTTCTGCATCTAAACAGGTTTGAATTCGCCTTAGCTTTTATTGCCATATCCAGACTGTGAAGTTCAAACTGTTCCTAGACTTGTCAATGTGCAAATCCTAATAATTAGCACATTCTTAGTGGGATAGACAAACATTAAAACTGTTAAAACTAATATATGATATGTTCAGCCATGCACTGCCCCGAGGCTCAGATGTTTTACAGCCAACATGCTGGGTTAGATTTGGGGCAATAATTTTTGTTTTAACTCCATGACAATCAGAGCTGAGCTCCAGTGCTATAATTTGATGGAAATGTAAAATATAGCATGGCATAATGGCAATAATAATAAAGATGATGTAATTCAGTTTCACTAAGCTTTATAGAGAAATACTTTCAGTTCAAAATTGTAAATTGTATTCCATCAGTCAGGGCAGTTGCTGCTGGCTGCTGTGTTCAATTTGGTAGACTGAAACCATAAGGACTGGCCATCGAACTGTAGTTAAATTACGCCTCCAGGACAAACACATAAATACATAGCAAACATTAAATCACATTTAATCCATATAACACATATGCTGAACAGTAGAGTTCCCACATTGTTAAAAAATAAGTATAGCTTACTCTCCTTTTACTGAATCCTAATTTAACCTCAGAGCATGTTCATGCATGATGCAAATTTAATGACTTGGGGGTCTTAAAAAAACAGATTAAAGGGCCCATCTCTAAAGCAGACTGCCACTTTTTCTCCTTATTAATCTAAAACATCAGGCCTACTTGTAGAAAAAAAAATTCTCACTCCTTACTGTATCTCTACTGGGTAGAAGATCTGCTGCAAAGCTATTTCATCTTTCATGAAAGGGTTATATGTTCAGCATAATTAAGGAAATAATGAATTTAACGACCCAGTCTACTAAAATCCCTGCACTTATTCTTGTTCTTTTGCTTAGACTCATTAGGCTGCAGTTTATGTTTGTAGTTTATCTGCTGATAACTTCTTTTTCACTTTCTCCATCTTAATTAAAGGCACTTCCATTCCCTGTATTAAGTAAGTCTTTCTTCTAATTGTTTCCTCTGTTATCATTTAAATAATGTTATTGTTGCTATCAAGCATGTTTGATGAGGACCATGGAGAGGATAAAATGAGCTAACACCAGTAAATGTAGCCACTCTTACAGTATATTTCTGTTACTTACAGTACTGTCTGATTCACTTGTGCTAGAATCAGCTGAATGTTTAGAAAATGGTGGCTTTTAGAGTTTGGCAACAAATGTTTTATCGCCTTTTCTTCCACACTTTGTAAAGTTTGTTTAGATTTTTCTGTTTCCAAGTACTTATGAATGCACATCAATACTGTGCAGTACAGCCACATATCAACAGTACTGAAAATAATTGCCGTTACAAAAAGTATGAAGAAAAAACTCAATACATATAGCTAATTTAGGGAATTTATGGGGCCCTAGGCAATTGCCTAGCTTTGCGACTAATTAAGTCTACCCCTGGTCTAGATGTGCTTAATTACCCCATGGTCCTATCACTGCTCATAAAATTTTATTAATAAGGATAAATAACCTTTTACAAACAATGCATCAGAATATAATATTTGCATAGTTCCATAGGTAAACATAGTCTATTTGACTTGTTTGACAATTGCTAATTGATTATGGTTTTGCAAACTCTGGGATTGTAAATTATGATTAATTTAATAAATAATAGAGCAGATATAATTTGAAATCAGTTTCACCCCAGTGCCTGTAAAACCAGCTATAGTTTCTCTTTTATTATGCAGCTCCTTCAAGAGCTCAGTCTATTTGCTGTGAGTAATGGAGTAATTTGAATTTCAGGCCACTGTCAGCCTTCTCTAATACAGGCGATCGGGTGAGCTGCAATTTACACATCTCCAGCCAGTTGTCTTGATAATGACAGTGAGGCCTTAAGCAAAGATGGTGCTTAAAGTTCCTGCCATGCTGATTTGTAGCTCTGATTTCCACTTTGCTTATTATCCATTTGGAATTAGCACCGTTTTGGCACATTGCCACAGACAGTGCCAGTAAACAGCAGCTTGATTCAGAAGCCACTTGATGCAACGCATGTGATCAATAACTGTTTCGTCAGAAATGGAGCTCATCAATCAGAATCTGAATGTAACGTCATATTCACTTTGAAAGAGAATGGACCGAATCTGATTGCGTGCTCGCAGCCAAAGGGATCGCATTTCGGTCATGATCTGAGTCGTTATAGGAAACCGTTGGCCATGTGTTTTAAATCTCCATATCTGTATGAATTAATTAAGTCAACTCTTTTTCATGCAGTTTTATATGTATGATACAGTAGCCTGCCCTATTCTGGCCAAAAGTGAGCGAACTGTGACCTGAAGAAATAGAGACCTGTGTATCTGAAGAAATAAACTTCTCAGCATGTAAACTGCATGTTCCAAGCCACTTGCTTGTAGACAGGGAGACCACACACACACACACACACACACACACACACAAGACATCTTTCAGCTGCAGCAGAGGACGGTGCAGGTGGAGGCTGGCAATGTGCCTGTGTAGCTCCTGCCAGGCTGATAGCTCAGAAAGCTCCAACTAAAGCTCAGGTGCAACAGCTTGACTGAAAACATAATGAGACGGCTGCATTTCATAAACAGTTTGCTATGTTCTATTAAATTATATATGTTACCTTCAAAAAGCACCTTAACACTTTTATTAATAAAAAAAACAGATTCTGTCAAATCTCCTTTTGTGTCATTTTTACTCTGATTGGACATTGTGTGCAGTCACCATGTAGTCTACTTACAATCACTGATAGTAATGTTCTGGGTGTGTCAACAAAGCAGACTGAAATATATCAGCCACAAGGAGATCTCTGCATGATCACCTGACACACCGTCATTTTGAGACTCCATGAATCTACAGTCTGGCTACAATGAAATCAGCCCTGGCATCATATCTTCCTAACATTCTGTGTAACGTTCACTGATAGACAGAGGAGGCAGGGCTGAGCGGGTGGGACTTGCTTAGCCCTGCTAGCTCATCTATACCAGTCATTACTCTGTATATGACTGTGTGGTCTGCCATGAAGATGAATCATCATTGAAAATGTGCTTGTCTTTTCATTCAGCCAGGCCTAAGTAGATCTGCTTGGAAGTGTATAATAATACTCTAGTTCAATAACTGCATTTTTTTATGCAAACCTAAACAAAAAGTTTTTTTTTTTTGATTAGACAGCAAAAACAAATCAGAAATGAACTTTCTGATGTGTCAGCTTCTCATGAAGCAGTTTGATTACTGCATGCTTCGAATGCACTCATCGGTGATTTATTTCACCAGCAATGCTGATGAATGTAAACAAAGATGCACTTGACCCAGGACCTGTTCAGCATCGCAAGCGCCGCGTTGATCACGGTGTGCATTAACTCTGGGATAACGCAGAAATAGTGGACAGTCGGGGTTAACTAGAGAAGCGCATAAACAAAAACAATTTTTTAAAGCTTTTTTAAAAACCATCTTTTACTTTAATAGCAACACAGTTATTATAACATTTAAATACTTTGCAGACATGTCACTTTAATAAGTAATATAAAAGGGCTGTGAATATTACTGTGCTGTTACATTAGAAAAGGCATCACTGAACAGTCAGTTGAAATCTTTTCTCCCACCCTTGAGGCTAATTGTGCCTGATAGAGGTTAATTTCAGTTTTATTAATGTCATTTTTCACAGTTTATATGTTTTTTGTAGCATATGCTGTGCTCTTTACTATCTCATTGTGGGAGATGAGTATTTTGTCTCACTAGTGAGACTTTTAATGGTGCCAAAGGAGACTCGGAAAATCTGTAGGCTGCCACTGTGGACCAGGCATGGAGCAGAATCACATATCACACTGTCTGTCAACTCTCCATGGGATTTATCTTTGACTTCTAACTTAACAAGCTTATTCATGCATCAAGCACAATACAGCCTGTAGTGTCACACACACACACATACACACACACACACACGCACACACACACGCACACACACACACACACGTAATAGTAAAAGTAATACTGTTCAAAAAAAAAAAAACTAACCTCATTTTATCTTTTATCATTTTATATATTTTTCTGCCTGACTACACGGTAATACCATGAAATTTGAACAGATTTTCTGTGATTGTTCTCAGCTTCCATCATCCCATTACCTTCACACCCTGACAATGAATCACACAGGTAAAGCAGATTTGTTAATAATATCATTCATACACGAGTGATTCACGTGCATCCTGAAGAAACTGTCAAAGATTTTACACCATTATTGGAACAGCTTAATTTTATTATAACAGATGAGTAACACAACTCCCACGAGCTGTAAGAACAGACTGACCATTTTATCATTGTGTAAACAAAATTAAATAATCAATATGCTACTGCTAAAAACAAAAAGCCATGGTAGAACACAAAGGCATTTTGGAGATGACTCTATACATTGCTTCATGATCACATTTGTCTTAGTTGTTCCTCTGTACCTTGTTAATGTTATGTGTTAATTGTAGTCATTAATCAGTTCGAAGTCATTTGGGTAATCATATGTGTCTGTAATATGGGGAAAAGTTTGAATAGCAGCTGCTGCTCAGTAATCAGGTGTCATAAACAATATGCTGATCTACTTAAAGGCCATTTTCTGCCGACTAAAAGCATCTTCCTAGGATGCATCTGTCCGAATAGAAGACAAAAAACCATCAGTAGAGAGCAGATGGCTGCTAAATATCCCGGTGAATATGAATATTTACATTGTGTTCCTTCTAGTCTGGTTAGAGTTTCTGCACTGATGTAATAACGCTCATTTATATGAATAGGAAAGGTCAGAATGAAGCCAGTAATCCAGACGCAATTTCACGTCCTCAGTTCTCTGATTCATCATAAAGGCAGAGACCCTAATGATTATTTCTCATCTGTTTCAAGCATTGTTTTCTGATAGAAGAAAAACCCACCAGACCAACACTAGCTTGTCCTCTTACCCCTGCCTCCAGCAATCTGTTCATTCATTATTTTTTGGATGCTATTTCTTTGTGTGTGCATGTGTGTGTGTGTGTGTGTGTGTTTTACTGAGTGAAAAGGAACGTACATTCTTCTGTTTGTTTCTCCACACGCAAAATAGATTTTTTTTCCAGATTTTTTTTGTCTTTGAGATAACAAAATCTTTTACTACCCTCCTTCTTTTTCCACATCCTAGCAGGGTTATTAACTGACCTAACTCTTGCTGGCCACAGCAGGACTTGGGATAGTGTTGCACACAGCGAAACATTAAATTCAGCATGGGGGTTCAGACAGGATATGGATTTTATAATGGCTGGCTAGTGAGAAATGTATGCTTCTGGGTCAGGAATTTAGCACTGACCAATTGTATGGTGTAGTAAAAGTATTTGGTGTTGTAGAATGGGGTAGTTGCTGGTTACTGGAACAGCGCAGAGTGAGAAAAAAATGCATTGTGGATCAACAAATGCATATAGAGTTGATGTAAACTGTTGCACGGATTATTTACTGCCCCTTTTTCTGCCTTTTTCTCTGACTCAAGGTAGCTAATAAGGAAATTATGATAGGTTACACTAAAGGCACTGCTTCAGTCTGAGGCTCTGATATAAAATACATAGCAATCAAACAGCACTATATTGGCAGGTAATATAACATTTTATAAAATAAAAATATCACATAATGGTATTTTCTTAACACATCACTCATAACCAGTGCCGGGCAAAACAACAGTGTTGTAAGATTGTTTGATCATTTATTTTCTACAATGTCTACAATACAGGGGGGGCACGGTGGCTTAGTGGTTAGCACGTTCGCCTCACACCTCCAGGGTTGGTGGTTCGATTCCCGCCTCCGCCTTGTGTGTGTGGAGTTTGCATGTTCTCCCCGTGCCTCGGGGGTTTCCTCCGGGTACTCCGGTTTCCTCCCCCGGTCCAAAGACATGCATGGTAGGTTGATTGGCATCTCTGGAAAATTGTCTGTAGTGTGTGATTGTGTGAGTGAATGAGAGTGTGTGTGTGTGTGTGCCCTGCGATGGGTTGGCACTCCGTCCAGGGTGTATCCTGCCTTGATGCCCGATGACGCCTGAGATAGGCACCGGCTCCCCGTGACCCGAGGTAGTTCGGATAAGTGGTAGAAAATGAGTGAGTGAGTGAGTGAGAGAGAGTCTACTATACAATCATCCATTTTCTCTGCTTGCTACACAGAATCACAGGGAAACAAGGTGAGGGACACCGTGAATGGAGTGCACACACACTCACACACCACAAACAACTTAGTGATGTCAATCAGCCTTCAACACATGTCATTGGTGTAGGGGAGAAAATCAGAATACCCAGAGGAATCCTCAGAAACACAGGGAGAACATGCAAACTCCAAACCCACACTGCAGAGGTAAGAATAAAACCCCCAGCCCCAGTGATGCTAACCACTAAGCCACCATCCCCCCTAAACTACCCTATTTACTAAACTACCCCTAACTAAACTATTACTTTGTAATAATGATAATTATTATTGTTATTATTTTTATTATTATTATTATTATTATTATTATTATTATTATTATTATTATTGTTGTTGTTGTTGTTGTTGTTGCTGTTGTTATTATTAAAAATGAATAATAATACTATTAATATAAATAATAATCTTTATTATCTCTATTATTATTATTATTATTATATACACTGCAAAATAGAAAAAAATCTTTTTTGTAATAACTATTTCACAAGATATGCATTAAAATGTATTTATTTACCATTAAATTTATTTAAAAATAAAATATATATCACAATACAAATAATACTGAATAGAAATATCACAATATCCACAGTATCTTAGAAAAGTATAATAGCATGCAGTCATTTATCATGATACAGATATTTTATGGTCCCATCATTCAGCCCTAGCATGCCATTGTTATTCAGATTACTGCTGGCATGACGCAGTGTTGCAAGACGACAAACAAAATAAGATATCCATATAGATGACAGACCAGAGATGTGGAAATGTTCAGTCTTGAGTGAGGCAGTTATGCAAGAATGGTTTGGTCCGAGAGAGTTGTTGAGGTTGTCTCTTTCATGTGGACTCTTCTGTTTTGGTGCGATGAGCTCAAACAAGGGCTTCTTGTCATACTGTGAGACCATATTTGCAACAAGCAGCAGGGGGGACGTGACTCCAGCAAAGCATCACAGATGTCACTCTACATTTGTGCGCTGCATGTCCTGCTGTGTGCTTTGTCTCTGCTCTGACAGGGCGTTTCAGAGATACAGTGAGGTGTCGGCGTACCTGTCACCTCCGGGAGCACAACAGTCTTCCCTGGGTTTTAATTGCTGTCATTTCAGAGGTTAGAGAAAAGGCTTGTTCTGCATGACAGCCTAATTAGCTTTATTTAGATCAGCTCATGGCCATAAACAGAGAGAGGCTGTAATGAACACGTGTTTAGTTGAGAAGGCTGTAGGAGACCTTCCTTGTGAGTTGCGAATCCTTACATGCCTCCACACCCTTATTAATAGCCCTCTTAGTGTCATATCTTTGATAGCCTCCAGACGGTCTCCCAGCCTTCTGCTGGTGTATGCACACACAGACACACACACACACACACACACACACACACACACACACACACACACACGGCTGCTGGCTCAACCCTTTCACCTCACCCTGCCCTCTACATGGTTGTTACCAAAAATACTCATTACTTGATTTTCAAATATGTCCATATTTGCATCTTGGTAAACAATACACACTAATAATACAAATTATTAATACTGCAACCAGCAAAAATAGGAAATAGGGCTATATTATAAATAAAGGAACACTAATGCTACATATATGGAATGCTTTAAAAATGTACATTAAGATTCTAAAGAACATTAATAACAGACTATAACATTTTTAAAGGCCATACTGTTGCAAAAACTGTAAAATGGAAAGGAAGCCATTTAAAAAAGAAATATTCTCTCATAAAATTTTCCAAAATCTGTGATGCCCTCTGGTGATCTGGGAAACCATTCAACAGCCAAGGTGCTGCTGAACAGAAGGACTGAAAACCCTGCTGTGTAGATTTTACTCCTTGGGATATGAAGCAGGAGGTTATTGTTGGATTGAGGTTGTGGGTGGAGGTTACAGGGGGTATTTTGAGACATGGTGAGGCATTTCTGTGCATGCAGAAGTTTAATAAGAGATTAATATTACATCTTGGAGGACACTGGAGAGCAATGTAGAGTGCAGGATCTGAGTGATTTGAACATGTTTTTGCTTAAGGATCCTGGCAGCACTGTTTTTGGATGCTGTGGATTTTTCATTTTTTTTCCCTTAACATGTAATCATGTAAATACAGTCAGTGGGTGCAGGAGATTTTTGGGGGCAGTGTTGTTGCAGCAGAATAAAGAATATGATCGATGATTAAATTACACTGCTGTTGGAACTGGCAAAATGTCAAACCACAATGCATCATCACATAATATTGATGTATTACAAACAATCAAAACAAGAAAGAACCTCTGACGAGAACAGTTACCCAAATTTGGCAGCAACTATAACGATTATGTTGCTGATTGCATTTTATTATAATAAATCACAAATCATAAGTCTGAATAAATCACAAATTCCGTTTATAAATCCTGAGAAATGACTATTTCAATTTATTAAGAAAAGCAATAAAAAAAAAATAAATAAAAAAAAAAACAGGTTAAATCTAGAAGCATTAAATATTCTTCTTATTGTCCTGCTTGGAGGTTCCTAAAAAGTGTCACCCCTTTAGATCCTTAATACTAATGGTTCTATATAAAACCTAAAATGTTTCACATGCTTCATACAGAACCTCAAAATACTTATTTATATTTTTATATTTTTTAGAATCATTTAAGGTTTCTTTTTTAATTCTTCATCATCTTCATCTTCTTCTACTATTCATTAGTATTAATAATAATATTTTTAATATTGAAATGGATTTGAAATTTGTTTAAAAAAATAATATTGTTAAAAGAAAATTATATAGAATTGAAAACAATGTATTAAGTTTTTTCTATCATTTCAGTTTTAATCATTTCACTATGAAACTATTTGATCTTTTCTAAAATATGACATTCTTAAACCTGTCAATTCATCACAAATTCAACATTTTTGTAGATATTTACAAATAGATTTCATTTAAAAGATTACAAAGTAATAGCACTGATTTCACCCAGATCACACATTCTAGAACTGGTTTATTATAAAGGTTCAGTGCCCTCCATGGCTTCTACATAGAAGCATTTATTTTTTTTTTTTTGGCAAAAGGTTTTATGGGTCAAGTACAGAACCGCAAGCTTTTATATAGAACCCAAAGGAAACTCTTGGAAATAGATGAAAAGCCATGTGTATTGTAAGCAGTGTGTATGGTAAGTAGTGTATTGGGATTAATTAGAACACAACAGAATATTGACTGGAACTTCATGGTTGTATGAGCACGGCCTGGTGTGTGTGAAGGAGGGGGTAAAATCTTTTCTCTGCTGCAGTCTGTCTGCCGGAGGCCTGGCAACTCACACTGACTGCACAGTAAGATCAGCATGAGCTGCCAAAGCTAAGGAACCTTTTTTCTCTTTATGTGTTTAATTTATAGGTATGCTCAAAATACCACAATTACAATTCATTGGTTAAATCTGTTGTTTTTATCTTTATGAAAATTTGCATACAGGCTACAGCTTAAGTAATTACATGATAGCATATGTTGCGATTCCAGAGTGTGGATTTGGATGGCATCCAGAGTGCCTCAGCGCTCAATAGAAGGTGAAAACTGCTCTTAAAACACAGAGTGTGTACGTCTGGCCTTTTAAACAAGCAGCTTTGTTTGGGTGTCTTCAGTTCAGACTGAAAGGTTATTCAGCAGTTCAAATTCTCACAAACACAAGGAGAGAGAGAGCAACCAAGGTCAGTGTGAGGCAGAGACATCTTAGGAACGCATAAGACTCTTCTTTTCAGCTGTGACCCTGAACCCAGGAGGCACAGTGTCTCAGAGCCAGGGTACATCTCTGCACAGACCTCACACACTGGGAGATTTCCTGGTGAACTGACTGTCAAATTCACCTGGACATTGAGACCAGTTTTTACAATGCAAAAAAGCAGAGCCCAGCTCAGGAACATCCATTCAAACTGAACACACCCCCTGTTCCCCTTCCCCTTTTTTTCTGCTCCAATAACCAACAATTTACTCTACTGACACATACTGCATAAGCATGCAGGAAGGCTAACGTTACTAATCTTTTCAGCCTGGAAATATGTGCATATAGTAATGTTAGCTAGCTTTCCATTATAATGGATTTGAAGAGCAATGGTGGAGTGGAGACAGAGAGATAATTAAAAAACGAACGAAATTTTTTAGAAGTGCCTTCAACTGAAGCTCCTGAAGTGCCTGGTCATGGTCACAGTGTTTGATATCACTTTGTTTAAATTTTGGGAAATAGAACCAACTAAGTCTATTTGAGAAAATATTGTGCATGTACAAACAAAAAGTAATAACTGGATGAACAAGATTACAAAAAAAAAAAACAGCCCCAAGCACATCACTAGTTCAGACCAGTTAAGAACATAATGAGCTTTAGTTTTCAGACAGTGCTGGCATTTCTACCACAGTTTCTCTGATTCCGTTTTTCCAGGGTTACTAGAGGCACATTTTTTTCTTCCTTAAATGCCACATCTACTTACTAATAACAATAAAAAAATATTATAAAATGTTCCATTTCTACAACAATTTGGTTGATACTGTATTGATACTATAGCATTAGATTCCCATTCTTTCTGCACAGGAGGCTATTTGAGGAGATCTTTTATTCTTATAGCCCATATACCTTCAAGTTATGTGTTCTTTTTGGCTCACCATGGTTGTAAAGTTACTATAATCTTCCTGTTAGCTTGAATCAGTCTGCTATTCTCCTCTGTCCTCCCTTAATAATTGAGGCATTTCCACCTATAGACCTTTAGACTTTTGTGTTGTGCAGGAGTTTCTGAAACGTCAAACCCCAAACCTGTCTGGCACCAATATGATGTTTGATATGAATATTAACTGAAGTTCCTGACTTGTATCTGCATTTATTTATACACTGCACTGCTGCCATGTGATTTAGCTTCTCAATATCTATGGTTGAGAATTGCAAAGAAAGAAAATGCACAAAACATTTCTGGAAGTATTATTTTGAGCTTTAGTTCCCGGCTTATTCAATTAAAAGTGTTTTTTTTTTATCTTGTCACTTGATGAAATACAAACTGCTAGAACACCTTTAATTCACCTTGGCATAGTTTCTACAAATTTTCTGGGGTTGTGCTGAAAGAATGAAAGATATTCCATTAATTGCTATTTTGATGATGGTTGTCTTTGATTAGGCTTAGATCTGGAGACACTCTTAGCATCTCCACTGGTGTCCCACAGGGCTCAGTACTTGGTCCTCTTCTTTTCTCCCTGTATACTCACTCTCTTGTTGAAGTTATTTCCTCACATGGGTTCTCTTACCACTGCTATGCTGATGATACACAACTTATCTTCTCTTTCCCACCCTCAGATACCACAGCTTCTGATCGGATCTCAGCATGTCTGGCAGAAATATCATCATGGATGGCTTCTCATCAGTTAAAGCTCAATCCTAGCAAAACTGAACTGCTGTTCATCCCAGATGAATCGTCCCCAGGTCATGACCTAGCTATATTCCTGCACAACGATCTAATCTCCCCTTCAGCCACAGCTCGCAACCTTGGGGTAACCATGGACAATCAACTGTCCTTTTCCTCTCATGTTGCTAAGGTGACTCTATCATGTTGCTTTCTTCTCTACAACATTAGAAGGATTCTGCCATTTTTGTCCACACAGGCTGCTCAGATACTTGTTCAGTCTCTTGTCATTTCAAGACTGGATTACTGCAACGCACTGGTGGCAGGTCTACCTATGAACGCAATTTGTCAATGCTGGCCTACAAAGCCAAAAACGGACCATCTCCCTCTTACCTCAAAGCCCTCATCACTCCTCGCACTGCACCTCGCACCCTCAGAGCTACCAGCACTGCTCGACTGGTTCCACCATCTCTCAGGGTAAGAGGCAAGTATACTACAAGACTCTTTTCTGTTCTGGCACCAAGGTGGTGGAGTGAACTTCCCCTAGAGGTCCGGACAGCTGAGTCACTGGCTATTTTCAAACAGCGGTTGAAAACCTACTTATTCAGGAAACACTTCAACTAGCACTTCTTTCCCTATCTTTTGTATTTATAAAAAAATATACCTTTGAAACTTTTTCATTGTAACTTTGAACAATGTTTTAAACTCATGGTATCTTAAGTATTCAACCTAGTGAACCAGCATTAATGTACTGTATCCAATGAGAAAGATTTAAGCACTTATGTACGTCGCTCTGGATAAGAGCGTCTGCCAAATGCTGTAAATATAATTGTAAATGTAAATTTGATTTACATCATTTTCATTCATCAGTTCAAGTGATTCAGTGAGAAATCAGGTGTTGTGGAAAGGGCTATTTTCCTGGAAGAGACCACACCCAGGCGGATAGAAATGTTTCCTTACAGATGAGTCAGAATAATTTTGTATTGTTTACGGTGACTGTCTTTCTACAGGAACAATGGGAGCCATAGCATACAGTGAGGGAAAACACATTTGATCCCCTGCTGATTTTGTATGTTTGCCCACTGACAAAGAAATGATCAGTCTCTAATTTTAATGGTAGGTTTATTTTAACAGTGAGAGACAAAATAACAACAAAAAAATCCAGACAAATGCATTTCAAAAAAGTTAGAAACTGATTTGCATTTTAATGAGTAAAAGAATTATTTGTTCCCCTATCAGTTAGCAAGATTTCTGGCTCCCAGGTGTCTTTTATACAGGTAACGAGCTGAGATTAGACGTACTCTCTTAAAGGTAGTGCTCGTAATCTCAGCTGGTTACCTGTATAAAAGACACTTGTCCACAGAATCAATCAATCAATCAATCAATCAATCAATCAATCAATCAGATTCCAAACTGATTGTAAACCTACACAAGGCTGGAATGGGCTACAAGACCATCGTCAAGCAGCTTGATGAGAAGGTGACAACAGTTGGTGTGAATTTTTGCAAATGGAAGAAACACAAAATGACTCTCAATCTCCCTCGGTCTGAGGCTCCGTGCAAGACTCACATTGTGGAGTTTCAATGATCATGTGAACCGTAAGAAATCAAACCAGAATTACACGGGAGGATTTTGTCAATGATCTCAAGGCAGCTGGGACCATAGTCACCAAGAAAACAATTGGTAACACACCATGCCGTAAAGGACTGGAATCCTACAGCGCCCACAAGAAAGCACATGTACAGGCTCGTCTGTAGTTTGCTGATGAACATCTGAATGATTCAAAGGAGAAATTGGTGAAAGTGTTGTGGTCAGATGAGAACAATATCAAGCTCTTTGGCATCAATTAAAGTTTGGAGAAGGAGGAATGCTGCTTATGACCCCAAGAACACCATCCCAATCGTCAAACATGGAGATGGAATCATTATGCTTTGGGGGTGTTTTTCTGCTAAGGAGACAGGACAACTTCACAGCATCAAAGGGACGATGGACCTTAATCCCATAGAAAATCTGTGGAGGGAGCTGAAGGTTCAAGTTACCAAAAGTCAGCCTCGAAACCTTAATGACTTGGAGAGGCTCTGCAAAGAGGAGTGGGACAAAATTCCTGAGATGTGTGCAAACCTGGTGGCCAACTAAAAGAGACTTCTGATCTCTGTGATTGCCAACAAGGGTTTTGCCACCAAGTACTAAGTCATGTTTTGCAAAGGGGTCAAATACTTATTTCACTCATTAATATGCAAATAAGGGGGGCACGGTGGCTTAGTGGTTAGCACTTTCGCCTCACACCTCCAGGGTCGGGGTTCGATTCCCGCCTCCGCCTTGTGTGTGTGGAGTTTGCATGTTCTCCCTGTGCCTCGGGGGTTTCCTCCGGGTACTCCGGTTTCCTCCCCCGGTCCAAAGACATGCATGGTAGGTTGATTGGCATCTCTGGAAAAATTGTGCATAGTGTGTGATTGCGTGAGTGAATGAGAGTGTGTGTGTGTGTGCCCTGCGATGGGTTGGCACTCCGTCCAGGGTGTATCCTGCCTTGATGTGCAATGATGCCTGAGATAGGCACAGGCTCCCCGTGACCCGAGGTAGTTCGGATAAGCGGTAGAAGATGAATGAATGAATGAATATGCAAATAAATCGATTTCTAGCTTTTTTGAAATGCGTTTTTCTGGATTTTTTTGTTGTTATTCTGTCTCTGTTAAAATAAACCTACCATTAAAATTAGAGACTGATCAGTTCTTTGTCAGTGGGCAAACAAACAAAATCAGCAGAGGATGAAATATTTTCTCTCACTGCAATCCCAGTCTGAATTATTGTCCTCATCTGGCTTTTCTGGAACAAGCTCAGTATTGTTATAAAATATTCGATGGATATAAAGTGTGCATGGAGAGGATGCCACGATTTCAATTATCCTTACTGTTCAAATTCAAAGAATTTTACTCAACAGGGAACAATGTATTCAGTTCCCTTTTTTAATACAGAATAAAAAAAAATTGTCAGATGTACAGGACATTTAAATGTTTTACCATCTATGGGTGCTATTTTTTTCCCAGCACTTAATATTACAGAGATTTTAAACAAATTTTTGATTTGATTCATCAAGGTGACAACAGTTTGATCTGTTAAAAGGAAGTTATGGTAAACCTCATTCTAAAACAATAAGACATCTGTTACAGTTCATAACCATGACATACTTTCTACATAATAGATTACCCTCATTATGCGCAGTCATATGATCATGCACATTCAGTCCCTGCACAATCATTAAAAATGGACCAGTGATCTATCAACCCACTGCACTGCATTCCCTAATGTACACGTTTTAAAACCTCTGACGTGTTTACGGCTTTGGCTTGTTTTGTGGCAAGCGACGGATTCGTTTTAGGAAGACCTAGTGGCAGTTTGACTCTTTGTGTAGTGGCAGATACAATGTTTTATGTATCTACCCTTGACAGAGTTGCTTGCTAATAAAGGTATGAGTGCAAATTTGACTTGCAGATGGGGAGAAACCATCTGAAGGCCTTGCGGTGATGGGCAGTTTAATATTGGGCTTCTGTTCTAATTCTCCTGACGCTCCTGGACTTTACCGTCTGTGCTCCACATGCTGCAATTCTGAAACACAGGAGACACAGTTTACGGAGTAAAGTTACTGGTTTTAATATGAGAGTACAAAACACTAGTGTTTAAAAGAGGAAAATAGCTGTTGGGGGAACAAGTGACTGCTAAACATGAGCAGAAACAGAAAGTGCTTCTTAGCAACACAATCCCTCTGTAACCTACTGTGTGTGTGTGTCTGTGTGTGTGTGAGGGAGAGAGAGAGAGAGAGAGAGAGAGAGAGAGAGAGAGAGAGAGAGAGTTTTAATGGTCTGGCAGGCAAGAAATACATTTCATAAATTCTAATTATGTCATGCATTATTATGAATATACATTGGCAGATTCACTATATGGTGCAGTGGAACATACAAAGGCAATCATCCAAATTTCATTTGCAGTTTGTGTAAATGCACAGTTTGTGCAGAGTCTGAAAAGTTATCTGTTTTCATACTGGTTTCCTAACATAGCTATCAGCTGCTTTAGTACAACAAAATGACTGACTTAAATTTGCATCATAAGCACTGATGTGCATGAGTTTGTATTTAAAGAATAGGTAAGACTCTGGTAAAAAAGAGTCTGGTAAAACATTATTGATAACTGAACACTAAATACAACATTTTTTATGTATTTAGTAAACTTTAAAATACAAAACAGACTTGAGCTAAAAGCAAATATGCTACTAAAGTTATATCCAAATGCTGACAGTACTAGCATTAACCTGACACCAAAATTAATTGAGCAAAATAGAACTAAAGCATAAGCTTCTGTTGCAAACAACTTACTTCCATCAAATATGTTTAAAAATTCCTGCCTCCACCACTGGATGTGTAGAGTTTGTGTAGTCCAACAGCATGTGTTATGGGCTTACAGGCATCTCTAAATTGTGTGTGTGAGTAGCCTGCGATAGACTGGCATCCTGTCCAGGGTGTACCCGGAGTCTCCTGGGTTACACTGCAGGTTCTCTGGAAAACAGTAGGATAATCAGTGTAGAGCATAGATGGATGGATGGATGGATGGAAGGATGGATGGGTGGATTTAATTTTACTTGATTTATCTGTTTGCAGTTAGCTGATTACAACTTGAGCTGTTCTTGATAATAAACAACCCCTACATGATGTGTGTCTGTGTCTCAGCACTAATGTTACAGGATATCTTACTAATTTAGCATGCAGGTTTGTAAGTTTATATATCTTTTTATTGTAATTTGGCTTTCTTAAGGTACTGTACATTTTGTTCCTGTATTTAGTTTATTAGCATGATTGTTGATTGTTGTACAGGGATTTGTGACAGAGCATTATAAACAAGTCCAGAAGACTGATTTGTATTTTCCTAAAAGCTTTAAAGATATTATGGTTTATTAATAAATGTATTGCATAAAAATGCAGAAATTCAGAAGGGCAGTTATATTGTATATATCACTCCTTGCTCTTTGATGCTGTACAACATTTTTCAGATCTGAGATTAAAAGATTGAGCTCTGGATTCGATAAGACTTCCACACTTGCACATGAACAGTGTGTACTTAATAGATATACCTAAATCTGGTTTCACTTTTGGGGGGCACGGTGGCTTAGTGGTTAGCACGTTCGCCTCACACCTCCAGGGTTGGGGGTTCGATTCCCACCTCCGCCTTGTGTGTGTGGAGTTTGCATGTTCTCCCCGTGCCTCGGGGGTTTCCTCCGGGTACTCCGGTTTCCTCCCCCGGTCCAAAGACATGCATGGTAGGTTGATTGGCATCTCTGGAAAATTGTCCGTAGTGTGTGATTGCGTGAGTGAATGAGAGAGTGTGTGTGTGCCCTGCGATGGGTTGGCACTCCGTCCAGGGTGTATCCTGCCTTGATGCCCGGTGACGCCTGAGATAGGCACAGGCTCCCCGTGACCCGAGGAAGTTCGGATAAGCAGTAGAAGATGAGTGAGAGAGTGAGTGAGTGGTTTCACTTTTAAACTTGGACAAGTGCACAATGTCCATATTTCAGGTTGGTATAATAAAACTGCTTTCTAAAGGATTAACAAATTAAAACATTCATTGGAAACAAGCATTATTGTGTGAATGTATACATGTGTGAAAAGCTTGTGTGCAAATAAAAGGTGCACAAGTGTTTTACTAAACCTAAGAACATTTAAATGCATTGTTCTTATACTATTGTATGTACTGCACAATGTATCTGACATGGAGATTTACACACATTTATGAGTGCATTAAACCTGGTGCTAATTAACACTAATTTGTTTGAATTAAGTTCGAGAGATATCAGTAGTGTTTTCATGCTTACTGAAGTATTATGATGCAAAGTGCTAGGCATTTTATATTCTTTGTTGATTTGTCTGTGTTTTTTCAGTAATTATGTTAGAGTTGATGATTTCTATAAAAAAGGAAACGTCTTGTTTATTTAACGTCTTCACAATTTTGCCCTTAGTGAAAATACTTCTTATTCACTTATTCTTAGTTTCTCTGAATGATTCATTGTTAGTTATGGTGGGTTTCCTAAGTATGTTGTAATCTCACTTTGTAAGCAGTTAACAGCAAACTGTTGTGCTTTATGACCAGTAGTTAAATTAAGATATATGATTTTGGGGAGCTCTATGTTTGAATGCCTCATAATTTAACAATCTACAATTAATTTAGAGTTGGGTGATTGATTCTAACCCTACAACAGGTATGTGTATCAGCTTTGTGAATTGTTCCTCTTTTTGCAGATAACAGAACTACTAAGTACTTATTCATTTAGTAAACTAAACTTGAATGTTATGCATCAAAATAATGAATATTATGTTAAGAAAATGTTTGCCTTCTTGTATGATCATTGTGGCCCATAGAGCCAGGGAATGGTTTGCTTATGCGTTAACTAACTAAACTTTCTTGTTCCTTCTAAACATTCAGACCAGTAATTTCGTGACAAGTAAATTCATGTCTATTGTTGGAAATGATGTGGTGTCCTTTGGGTTTTACAGTTTCTTCGCACCTTCTAAAATCATGTTGGAATGGCTACAAGAAAATTTACCCAAGGTGTAAAAGAGTATGTAAATGTGTCTGTCTGATTGGTGTCCTGCAGTAGACTGGCATCTCATTTAAGGTGTATTCCCACCAGCAGTGCTTTATGTCAGCACAAACTAGTCTGACAATTCTCCTCTGACCATGCACATTAAAAAAGCCTTGCTAGCACAAAACTGCTGTCCATTATACATCTTTTGTTGTTGTTGTTATCACCACACTGTGTAAACTGGAGTCTGTTGGACATTTGGACATCAGCAGTTTATGAAATAGTCAACCAAGCCATCTGGCACCAACAACCAAGCCATGGTCAACATAAATGTGATTATAGTGGTGTTTGTGAGCATCATGGTTGTATTTGCATGATTTTTATACATTCATTGTGCTGTTGTCACATGATTGACTGATTGGTTAATTGCATGAATGAGTAGGAGTATAGGTGTTCCTAATAAAGTGGTCACTTAGTATATAGAGTAGAGGTTTACTTTTGACTTCTCTAAGTGAGAGAAAGCTAATCAAAGGGAATTTTTCATAACCTTTTTTTTTTACCCTTCTCTGCCAATAACTCTGGAGCTAATTCCTACTATATGAATTCTAATTCATATAGTAGGTGCTATGAGCAGTGTGAAATGAAATCTTGCTTCACTCAAACTCACACATACTGCTTTTTTCAGTTCTAACAGAGGCGCAGTGATCTGTAAAATTTTGGTATAATAATATATGTTTGACCTTTTTATACTATTTACTACCTGTACAGTATACTTTCAATTTATTTCTAGAGAAATATAGGATTTTCCGTGTATTAGTTGAGGATCACTGACTTCTAGATGTTTTTTTTTCCTCCTATGCCTGTTTAGGAGAAATGGGAAGGTTGCCATTAGCATTTAATTCTCAACATGTCCTACATCTTGGATTTTTTGATCCAACAACAAGATGAACCATAACTGAACATAATCAAAAATAAAGCAAAGAAACAATCAAAAAATGACTAAGGGATCTTTATAGGATCTTGATTCAGTGATACAGTCCATGATTCATTTCTCACAGGAAGAATTAAAGAGATTATAGGACTTACTATGTCTCAGCAATCTCTCCCATGGTTTTTTTTTGTGATTTTTATGGGCAAAAAAAAAAAACTCCTATCAGTTAAGACATATATGTAAGTACTTTGGATACCTGTAGAGTAATCATGCACAATGTATGTGAATTAAAGCAGGCTTTGGGTGAATATGTGTTGTCACACAACACTTGGGTAACTTTAAAAAATTGCAAGTTCCTTCAAATATCATGGAGTTTGCTGAATTTTGCATTCATTTATGCAAATGCAAAATTGTGAAATCTTGGAGGGTTTGTCTAAGCCTAGGTGATATGTTTATGACACATATCCTGAATATAGATTTGTATATTCTAGCATGTGTTTAGCATGCTAGTTTGTTGGTTATCAATTATTATTTTTTTTTAATTTAAACTGAATAGACAAGTACATATTTTGCCAAATAACATCAGTTCTACAGTTTTAACAATTTTAGTAAACACCATTATTTTGTTTAGCTCACAAACTTTTATACATACTCTGCATATCTATGGTTAAAACTAGGATTTTATTCCCTGAAATATCTCATTCTTTAAATATCTTATTCTTTAACATATTCTTTAAATAATGTCCTCAGGGTGTGAATATGGGTTCCAGCTACTGGATAATTTCCCCAGTAATGAGGCCTCAGGTGACAGAAACTGCTAGCTATTTCTATCTATCTTTTCCTGAAATTGGACAGTGTATGAATGTGGTTATTGTTATCATGTGGCTGTGTATGCATGAACAAGAAGTCAGATTCGTTGCGTTTTATAGAGTAATAACATACTCATTGTGTTTACGGGGTGTTTACTGTTACTGTGGTCCTTCTCTTCAGTATAGGTGAATGTACAGTTGTGTAAGTATAGTACATTAATTGAAGCAGATAAAGCAGATGATCCTCATTAATAGTAAAGCATTGTGAGGAACATATATTTCTTAAGATAGCTGTCACAGGAAGTTACCATTTGCTTGGAGATACGTTAGAAGAAATTAAAAGATCATGTGAAACTGAGGCTGTTAGAGACTGAAAAGCCGAAACTGTGAACTAAACTGATTCTGGGTATCACAAGAAAAAGCCTGCTGTGGAATCATTTGGAGTACTTTCTCTTCACCAAAGAACTGGGCTCACAGGAAAAAAGTGAAGCTGCCAAAGAAAATTACTCAGATAAATCTATCGGGAAATAATTCTATAATACCCCACTGTGGTTTTATCGACCATGAAGAATATGAAGCAAAAACAACACTTAGGTACACTATTACTATACAACATGCAGGGACCTAAAGTATAATGGTTCAGTATTGTACACAATGTACTTTCATTTCTGAATAGCCGACAAGTTTTTGAGGAAAGACTTTTCTTAAAATGCTTTATTATGTCTCAATATTTGCTCTTCTGATTGAATTTACCAGCACCGTTATTAGATTCTTTTTACCGTATGTAACTTTGTTTCCTAATTTTGAAGAACATAAAAAAAAAAATAAGCCTGCCTTTCAGAGCGCTACCTCGTGTCCTTCTATTTTCCTATGACCTAGAGAGAAAATTGCAGTAGCCTTATCCTGGATATTCAATCACAACTTACTGAGTTTGTGATTAGGCTGCTGCACATGATAATATGTAAATGTACTTCACTGGCTGATTTTATAAGCCTGCGAAAGGAAAAAAATGTGTCATCTTTTGTCTAGAGCCATTGTTGCCTTATTGCCTTTAGATAGAATTTTTAGTTAGTCGATTATAAAGGTCACAGTTTAAGAATCATGACTACCAGCAGGCTTTATGAATGTAAAATGATTTAGAAATTTAGAACATAATAGTTCACCACCATCTTGGACTTAATTAAATCCTACACAGGGACTGTACGTCAAAAACGTATTTATCTCTGGATAGCCGGATCATTAAACACTAATTTAACATTTTGGAAAAGACACAGCAATTTTTTTTTCTCAGTAATCTTCAGTAATTGCTTGGTCAAGGTAAAAGTAAGAGAGATGTCCAGTTCACCAAAGGGTTATGAGGGAAGGAGGAAACTGGAGGACCCAAAGGAAACCCATGCAGACACAGAAAAGGACATTTGGGACTGATTTTAGACCTTGATCTATCTATCAAATCCTCAGAATAATTTCATCTAACAAAGGGTTTATTGATCATATTTACATATATCTCCAAATACAGGATATATGTAAATCCTCAGCCGTTTGACTTTAGCTACTTCTCCCTTCCCTTAACATATAAAACTATAAACTGTATATTTGTCACTTTTTATTTACGCTTATAATCTTTATCCAAATGGATTTAGGAATGAGGAAATACAAGCAAAATAGTCCGTTTGTGTGCTGCTGTGTAAACACGTCTTATTTCCACTATCGTCCTCCGCCTAAGAAAAAAAACAAAAACAAAAAAAACCCAGAGGGGAAACTTTGAAGAGAATTAAATAAAGACTTTTCTCAGCTTGCTATTGGACAGACGCCTTGTAAGTCAACGCAAAGGGGCGTGATTTCAGTAGAACACGCCCACGGTATCCTGTCGCTCGCTCGAGCGCAGTCTGCCTTCGCGGTGCAGGCGCGCGCGTGTGTACATGAACGTTTTCTGAACTAAAAGACAAGAAAAAAATCCTGAAAGCGCGTGGGAAACTCTACCAAATAACATCTTTCTGCTTTGTAATTGCATGTTCGTTTTGAGGACAGGCTTCTTCTCTGTCCGGAGTCTGCTTGGACATCTCGGAGGGGAAAAAACAAGGTAATTAGCTTGTATTTATTCTGTTGTCGGAAGTTGTTGGGGTTTTTTTTTCATTAGTAACCCGGGGAATGGAGATTCACGATAGTGTTTGTAGCAGTGGGAATGATTTCATTGAGCTCGGGTGTTTTCGCGTGCTGCGCGACACAAAGCCCGTCTCGCGCGCACCACTGCAATTTAAAGTCCTGCACAGACCGACCCCAGTCTGCGTCCTTCTCCTCTCGCGCACACAGCAGCATGGTAGGTGTGTGATATTATCTGCGCGTGACATTGTTTTCCCTTTCCTCAAAAGCACGCTATAGCTCGGATTTAACGGCAAACGTTGATTGCATTGAATTTGCGCTCCCTGATTTTTTTTTCCACGCGTCTATTGTTTGCAGCTAATTATGGTGCAGCGTTTGTCAAACATCTCGGGGCTCGTGGTGATGATGGGAAACAGACGTCTGTGTTTTCTTTAGGGGTTGAGAGTTAAGGTTGCTTTTTTTTTTGAGGAGGAAACGGAGGTGATGAAGTTGCAGCGGTGAAGAAGGGGACAGGATGCCAGCTGGCACCGGTGTGTGGATGAAGGGGATCAGAGCGCAGTTTGAACTTGACAGTGACGGAAGCGTTACGTTCTTCTCTAATCTAATGAGCCGTCTGTGTAGAAATACGAAAGAGTTTCTCTCGCAAACACGCTGTAAATCCGGGAGGAGAGTGATGCGCATCTCGGTCAGGAAGAACATGTATGATGAAGGAAGAGCATACATGCTGAAGGAAGAGCATACATGCTGGAGGAAGAGCATACATGCTGGAGGAAGAGCATGCATGCTGGAGGAAGAGCATGCATGCTGGAGGAAGAGCATACATGCTGAAGGAAGAGCATACATGCTGAAGGAAGAGCATACATGCTGGAGGAAGAGCATGCATGCTGGAGGAAGAGCATGCATGCTGGAGGAAGAGCATACATGCTGAAGGAAGAGCATACATGCTGAAGGAAGAGCATACATGCTGAAGGAAGAGCATACATGATGATGGAAGAGCATAAATGATGATGGAAGAGCATAACCTGTCTCTCTCTCTCTCTCTCTCTCTCTCTCTCTCTCTCTGTGTGTGTGTGTGTGTGTGTGTGGTGTCATTTTTGCCGTATGATTTATCCCATGTTTTTCCTCTCCCCTAGTGCACTGTTAACACATCAAGAGAAAATTAAGTCTTGACAAACTCTGCTTGTGGTTATTTCTAACTGGTATTTATCAGCTGTATAGTCTCTGACCTGCAGAAATCTCTCTCTTCTTTTCTTTTACCTTTTTCTTTTCTTTGTGTCATTCTTTCCCCACAGCAATAGTCTAAATTAAGTCATTTGTTAAGGTCACAGCAAAATGCTGTGACTTCATTCTCTTAAGCGAATAAGCTAATAAATTGATTGCTGTGCTCTAAGCTATTTTTTGCACATATTTCCCCCTTTTTTCATGTCAGAGTACTGTTTAAGTGTACTCCAGATGTAATTGCTATATAAGTGCTCTTAAAAAGACAGAAAGATTCTGCCTTTTTTTCCCTAGCAGAGAATAACTTGAGTGGACTTTGTAAAGGTAAAATCTTCTTTTTTTTTTTCTACTTTACTTTCCACTTTACTTTGCGTCATACAGTGAAAGAGTCATGCTGTATAAGACAATCAACAGATCTAAATGAATATGCTTTGGACATGCATAGAATGACATTTTAGACTATTTAAATGATCATTTGAACTATTTCCCATTTCTCCAGAGTTAATTTAACAGACAATATGGGCGTGCTTTATCGTGAGATAAGGAAATTGGCGTCTAATAAACGAAAGGGCTCATATATGTTCCTTAAAAGACACATAAACATAAAACTGTGTAGAAATGAAAATATTGACCAATTCTTTGATAGACACATGAAGACATCAACATTTACTGCATATCAAAGCCTGCAAATCAGCTTGTGATGTCATCGCAGTGTCATAAGAAAATAAAGCAGAACAGTCCTAAATTTACAGTATTAGGTAGATGGTGTTATCAAGAACAAGTAACAGAAGCTCTCTTGCTAGTAAAATAGGTCAAGGTCTATGAAATTCATCAAGTTAAAACAATCTAATCTTAGCGAGGCGCGAGCAATGAATTTATTTGGAATTAAAGCTAATTTAAACGTTTATTTAGAAGGTGTTTAGTCTGAGCCAGTGACTGAGCTGTTGAGACAGCAAGGAGAAGTTCATTCCAACACCTCGGTGGTAGGACAGAGAGAGTCGTCTTTGTATCTCGAGTGGCTGCATGTAGCTGCCGACCCTTTTGTAACTTTGTAAACAAGCATCCCTGTTTTCAAACTTACAGATAGATACAGGAAGTCAGTTGAGGGAACGTAGCATTGGGACAAGTTCGTGCCCTGAGACAACACGAAAACAAGTGGTGCAGCTGCATTGTGGATCAGTTGCAGAAGGATCAGTGATGGAACACTGGAGAAGACCTTCTATTTAATCATGTCCGTGGTGTTCCAAAAGTCTCCATATATATCTGGGAAATTAACACTTTTTTTTTAGTAAAATACCTTCCAGATTGTTTCCTACTTGGTTTATCTTATGTTCCTTTGACAAAAGAAGAATGATTAAAAATCATTCTCATGGCTGTCGAAAGGTTTCACTGGACATACAGTTGCATGCAGATGGTTTACTCCAGTTTTTCATGTAGAGGATGTTTTGTAAATAAATACGTTTAGCTAAAAATCTTTCATTTGACTCAAGACTTTTTATACCCTGTATAAACTGTTTCCTCTTATTGCACAGCATACACATGAACATAAGCTGTGGAAAGCTGCTCAAACGTCTGTTAATGTCTATGCGCTCTGTCGTCACACGGTATAGAGCAAACTGTAAAGTTAATCCAGTGCTTGGAGATGCCAGACTGATCTGTTCTTGACTGATTTGTTATTTTTTTTTAGTCTGGGCACCACTCAGGCTCCCACACAGAGGTTAAATGCTGTGTTTGTGTGTGTATAAACATTATTATTATAGTATTGTTGTTATATTCTGAAATATATAATATATAAGCTCTTTATTGAGAATATTATATAATTGTTACAAAGTTCAATGTTACGCTTGTTTTCCGGTCAAGGTTTTACGAAGGGTGAGAAATCTTGCACTGTTAAACTGTAAACTTGCTTCTACCTTTCCCAAGCTCAACATCACCAGGCTCTT